>NC_065921.1:77268166-77619614 GCF_024586455.1 Bactrocera neohumeralis
CACTAGGATTCGTGCAATGTGGGAAAGGACGTCAGGTTAAGGCGTGACCCTATTTACTTTGCCGACTTGCCCTTCCTGTAAGCATGCTGAGCACATAATATAGTGTTGCTTGGAATTCTTAAAATTTCGCGAGTCCCTAAACGAGGAGAGATTGATAGGCTTGAAGTTTTTAGCAGTGACATTATGGCTTTTATCGGTCATTGGGACGAAAGCCAATGGAACCTGGCTCCTAGCCAATGGAGACCATCTCTCAAATACCCTAAGAATATTAGATTCCTTTCAAGTATACGTCCAAACCTAAAGGATTCATGACAGCCCTCTACGCTTTCGCAGCAGGCGCTTCAAGAAGACCTTTTTGCCTTTGGTCATTGTTTACTTTCAGCATTATCAATAATCTGCGAAGTAAATATAATCAAGTTTATCGTTTCGAGGCTTACCTACAGGTATATTATTGAAAATATGAACAAATGACGACAAACTCCCAATGACTGTTCGATTATTATTCAATAACAGAACAACAAAAAGATTTGCCAAAACTTTACGCTTTCAACAATGCCGCTATTTGTTTCTTTATTGTTGCTATTTTTTCAAAAAAGTAGGCAGCAGCAGCAAATAATAATGAATAACGAAAAATGTATTACAAATGTGATGACAAGCGCGAATACGTTACGCACAAAATAACGCAAAATATTGCCAATATCGCAAGCGCCACCCACATGGTCCACAGCCGACAGCCAACCGATAGGCAACAACAAAAAGTCGATTGCTAATGGGCGAACTTAGAGAATAAAATTCAAGAGACTTAAATGACGCGGCACTTAGGCATATTTTTATCGGTGTATTTATATATCTCGGTATATATGTATGTATATACATATATGTAGTTATGTTTGTATATCATATATGTCGTTATGTACATAAGTATATAAGAGTTAATAAAAACAACAATAACACATTATAATAAATATTATGCACATCATCACGAGGCAACGCCATAACAAACGCATATGAAACAACTTAGTCATCGCCTTTGGCGTCAAAATCGCACGAACGCCGAGGCTTTATTGGCCTGCGTGGAAGAGTCTGGGTGCGCGCGTTTGTGTTTATGGCGGGCTTAGCAGTTGCTAGACGGCTAGTAAGTATATTAAATATTATTATCAACATTATTGTAGTTCATTAAACAATTTAACACGCCGTCATGGTGCGACTTCGGCGCGACAAGCCAATGCTGAACAGGCGGCATACACGATATATGTACTATATGTATATGTGTAAGAGCTAACAGACGCCTGGCGTGTATGCTGCGCGGCGACCAACAATAAAATTGCGGCAAAACAGATTAAATAATGGAGCTCATCAAAGTGATTTTTTTTCTTTTTGTTTCTGTTTCCAGTGTTGCTCCTTGCCGCTTGCTTGTTCCTGGCACAAGTAACTAAGTAATTTCGTGAGTGCGTGCGTGTAGCTGCCTTTTTGTGAACTTTGCCGCAAAGCAGGAGTCTGTAGGTGAGCTAATATTGTTGTTTTTGCAATTTCGCCGGTCACTTTAAGGCACATTTAGCATTTAAACGCAATTTTTCGTTGCTTCGCGCAAGTGGCGGCCTTCCTGAATGCGTGACCGAGTACATTAATTTTTTTCTTCTAGTGCAGATCATAATCCAGTCGGTCTTGTAGCTCTTGTACATACATTTATCCAATCACTGGTCGCCCTCATCAATCTCATCACGCTGTGGCGCGCTTGTGCCACCGCTGAGCCTCGTGCTACTCCCTGCAATCGCTATGCTTGTATATTGCTTTGTTTTTGTAACCTTAAGTGTTTTTCATTTTCATTTTCGCAATTTTAATGCGTAGCTTGGGGGCGTGTCGCAGCGGCGATTTTGTTTATAAAGTTGTACTCATTCATAGTGGCGTTGAAAAATTGCCTCACTTTTTGATTTATTTTCAAGTGCGTGCACTTAATGCGCGATTAATAGCTTTTGAGGTGTTGCAGCAGTTGTTTTTGTTTTCCTTGTAAAAAATTATACGAAAGGCTACGTTGAAGGTCGGACAGGTTTTTGGTGCGCGTAAACGTGTTGTGGGCGTGCAATCATTGATACGCGTTTTGGCCGTTTAATGAGCAGTGATTATGCTTAGTAATTAATGTTTATGCTCAGAAAAGTTGGGCGTTCATCGCTATAAGTCTTTAAAACTTTATATTACTTTTGCCTTTTTATGAGTATGAAAGCAAAAAAATTCAATTAAAGATGATTTCGGCCTAATGATAACAAACAAAAAGTTGTATTTTTGGAGTGTATCGAAAATTTTCGGAGTGAAACAATTTTCGGAGTGAAATAATTTTCGGAGTAAAATAATTTTCAGAGTTGGTTAATCAAAAGTAGTTACGGTTCGATGACAGCAAATATTTTTAATTGCTTAAGAATATTTTCGGAACAAAATAATTTTCGGACTTAACAATTTTTGGAAATTTATTTTAGAAAATAATTTTTTTAATTACACAAAACTCTTAATTATTGAAAGAGAGTTGGTACCAAAATTTTTCGGAGTAAAATTTATTTCGGAGTTAGTTACTTAAGCATTGCTTCTTAACATAAATTTTAGTCATTTTTCTTTAAGTAAGTGAAAAACCGTTCGGAGTAAAATAATTTTCGAAGTTATTTTTTCTGAAGTTATTTTTATTTAAATAGACAAAACTCTTAATTTTTTAAAAAGAGTTGTTGTGTTTTCGAACCATTAAAAAATATGCTTAGGTAATATTTAAATAAATTTCTTTAACTGCGTACCAAAAAATATTTCGGAGTTATAAACCTAATTTTTGGATTAAAATAATTTCCCAAGTTATTTTAGTACACATCATCCGGCATGATATTTATATTTAATTTCGGAGTTCCAAAATATTTTTCTAAATTATTTTTGAATAATTTGAAGATGCTTCTACGCAACTGAAATTAATGTAAGGGTAAGAAAAACTAAAAATTTCGGTGTTGGGCTGTTTTGAATTTTTTTTCTATCAAATTGAAATTAACATTGAAAAATGTTAAACAAAAATTCATAAAATCTGCTTTTAGTCATCGAATCTCTTCTACCTTTTAAAAGTAGTAGTGTTTTGAAGACGGCCGAATTTTCGGAATAAGTACTATTGAGAGAAAAAAGAAAAATCCTTCCAATGAGCAAAATATTTAGAGCTTTCAACTAAGTCTCATTATAGGAAGGAAAGCGAATAATTTTGATTAATTAATTCAAGATAAACAATTTTCGGAGTGAGTGTACTTTGTTTTTGTTGGAGAAAGATCTTAAAAGTTTTTAACTAAGAAAACAGTTTCATTAAATCAAGGAATGCGAATAATTTTGATTAATAAAATTAAGGTAAACAAATTTCGGAGTAAAAGTTTTTTTTTGTTTTTGTAGGAACAAATTATTGAAAGCTTTCAACCAAAAAAATGGTTTCATTGAATTAAGGAATACAAATATTTTTGATTAGTAAATTCAAAGTTAAAAAAAATTTCGGAGTAAGCGTTTTTTGTTGTTTTTGTTGGAGAAAAGTCTTTCAAGCTTCCAACTAAGAAAACAGTTTCATTACAAGTTTCAAATTCAAGATATAATCAATTTCGGAGTAAGTGTTCTTCGTTAATTTGGGTGTTACGCAATCTCTTCTAGCATACTAAACATTTGCAAGTTAATATATTTAGAAACTTATACGGCCAGTGGTGCTTTATTTATTCTCTCCGTAACAAAATACCTTTCGGAGTGATTGTTTGGGTATGATATTGACAGCTTTAAGAAATTTAATGCTCCTATTATGATGATGCCTTTCAAAGCTAAATAATACAGAGAAAAATACACGTATACATTTTTACTTTTCTTCAAAAAATCCAAACCAAAGAATGTTTGGCTATAATTTTCACATCATCCGACAATTTATGCAACCATCACCACAATTATTTTTTCACCACAGCTCAATGAAAGGCGGCCCCCAGTCCACCAGCACCGCCGCGCATTGTTATGAATGATTAATGATTTTTTATGACGTTAAGCGCATTTTTCAAATCAAAATTCGCTGCTTGCCACAAAATAAGATAACCGGTGCTTGGTGGATGGTGCAACAGCCACATGGCACATGCAGCATGCTGCGACTTGCCACGAAAAGTGATATAAAAGCGGCAGAGGGCAGTGGAGACCCGCCGCCAGACAACTTGAAAATGCTTTTATTTTAGATGAGAAAATGAAAGAACAACAACAACGAGACCAAACTTCAAAGCTGTAAAATGTTTCTCGCACGTTTTTTCTTTGATTTTAAACTCGAAACTCCAAACTCATTCAAAACGTCGCGCTAAAAGCGCCGGTAGCCATGGCAGATGCGCCGCGCCACAAACGAAAAGTTGCATGCAATAACTCAGTGCGGCAGTCGTCGTTGTCGTGCATGCTGGCCCAGCGCAGCTACCTTCCACCTTCAGCTAACAAGCAAAAATGCGCTCGTTCATTGTGTTGGGAAGCGTATAATTGTTGAAGATGCCGCTGCGTCTGTGAAGATGTTGCCGCCAACGAAAACGAAATGCTGTGTGGATGCGGAAAGCGAAATCATGCCGCTAGCAAACAACTCAAACTGCTGGTCAAGTTGGATTACTCTAAAGCAACAATTTTCGTCGTTGTTGCAGGCACTTGGAACTGCCGCAGTTTAGCAGCGCTGTGGTTGATTGGATTTTCTTGGCGTTGACTGGGATAGGCGGACACTGTCTACATTTTTATGGGGCGTGTGTATGTGTGTTCCCATGTCCAATTTGGAGTATATATTTTAATTTATTTCAATCTGCCACATAATGCATGCAATAACTTCATTTATTTATGAATTATGAGTCTATATTGTATGTTCGTGGCGCCAAAGCAAGAACCCAATTGAAGTTCGCAATCCTGTCATAAATTTTGGAATGCCGTTGGTGTGTATAACAACACAATGTGAATTTTAGAAGGGTTTGTTTGGTTTTGGTTTGCGAAAGTAATCACGATATAAACTTTTTATTTGTTAAAGTGAAGAAAAAAATTTCGGAGTTAACTCCTAATTTTCGGAGTATTTATTTTTTGAAGTTAAAAATCGCAAAATTAACTATGTGTGTTTTGGCGTTAACTTCAAATTTTCGGAGTATTTTTATTTTGAAACTAATGAGATGAATTTATTTCAAAACGATAATTACACTGTTTTGGGAATAAGTCAAATAATTTGTATTATCAAATATGGAAATATTTTATAATATACCTTAAAAAATGTTTATTCGGTGTTTCCGTCTACTGCTAATTTTTTGAAAACAGAATAAATAAATTAGTTTTCTGTCTCAAATATGAAAATAATATACATACATACGAGTACATATGTATGCATAATAAGTCTTAAAAAATTTGAAGCCGACGTCTTCAATTAGCGAAAAAAGGAAAAGAGTGTTACCGATTCTCTCACTATTAAAAATTAATTGATATAAAGAACTTGTATTTTTGCATAAGGCAACGAAAATGAATGCCAACGATGTTCATTTTATTAAAAATTTATTTTTTCACAAAGCATTTCGGATACAAAAATTTTTCGGAATCAAATTTCTCGTTAATCCGTCATAATTTTTGGTCAAATAGTTTTATTTAACGAGCATAGTCTTAATATTGCAATCAATAAATAACTCCGAAAATTTTCGGAGTTAATTTCTTTTGGGAATTTATATATTTTTTGAAACGGCAATTTAACATACTGATTGATCATGGTTTTTTATTTTAAATTAGTAAGTAATCATCGCTTAAATTGCTTCCAAAATTACGCGTCCAATTTGTTATGCTCATTAACTTAACCTAAGCAAATCTTTGAACTTTCTTAGTGCTGCTATTTTCACATGCGCAAGGCATTATTAGCAACATCATTGCATAACCGAACTTTCCGCAAACTCCTAACACATACACACATAACTTTTTAGCAGTCAGAGTTGAGCAACAACAAATTCAGACGTTTGTTGCAAATGTTGTAAATACTTTAATTGCCACACTCAGACTTTGCTTTTGCAAATTTTCACCTCTTCTTCGTAGTGGCAACATATGCGACTTGTTATTGTTGCAACCACAGCTGTTCTCGATAATTTGCGCACGCAGTCTGGCATACCAATAACAACCAGTTAAAAACTTTGTTGCTTTCCGTCGCAACTGTGTTCGTTGAATTCCGGCAATGTGAGGTGCCGATTGTGCTTGTGCGCAATTGGGTGCGAGTCACGTGCCACATTTGACATTATTGCCACTTGCTTTTGATGGGCGCACCATTAAAAAATCTTTTCACTGTTGTTGTTGCTGCCAATATTATTTTTAGTCACCGCTAGCATGGAGGGGAGCAAAAATATTTGCGTAATTCCAGCAGTCGACAGGCGTGGAACGTAAAGCATTTCGTCTCGGAATGTCTGTCTCTCGTCGTGTGTGATTAAAAGTTGTTTACAATGTTTATGTTAAGTATACGGAACCTTAAAAGATGGCATAGTATGCATATTCACACTAACTGATTACTTTTAGTAGTAGTATACATATGTATGTATGTCTCCTAATTGAAAAAGGAAATATTGGAAAAGGTTTGAAAATTTTAGAGTTTTCGGAGTAAATTTAAACCTTATAACTAGAACCGGAAATTTGTTGTGAAAGTTGCCCCACGCTTTGGAAGACCAATTACGAAAAATAGCGATAAAGTAATGAAAATCTTTAAGTCCGACCTTCAAGTAAACGCTGTTATGGTTATCCAGAAGCTAAACTTAGCACAAAAACCATTTAAGTAAGGCCGGATAAAACACAAAGCTCTATCTATGGGTGCAAAAATCACATGGACCGAGTTTTCAGTGGCGAGTAACCGCTGAATCGAAAAAACTCAATCCATTTCTGATGCGGAGGTTTACTGGTGATGAGAAGTATTAAGTCATTTAAGCCAACGTTAAGCGAAAACGATCATAGTCAGGGGGGTAGGACTGACTGTAAGGAAGGGTTTCCTGTGTGGTTGATGAGATTGGCATTACTATGAACTCTTCCTCTACGGTCAAACTCTTAATTCGGATCTCAACTATCAAGAATTGGATCGTTTAGAGTAGCAGCCGCCCAGAAATGGCAAGCTTTGGCCAATAGGAAAGGAAGTGTGTTCTATCAGAACAACCATCGATAGTGACTCCTCAGAAGCTTGCGGATGTTAGTTGCAATGCTTCTATGCATCCACCTTATAACGGATGTTCAAAAGTAGACGAGAGGAACAGCAAACGACGCCATATTTTTCCCACACTTTTGACATTTATCTTCAGTGAGGTTCGCCATTTCATCATGAAAAGATATACGGTCCAACAAAATTATTAAAATCTACCACCGAAATTCGGAGTCAGAGGCCTCAACTTTAAGAACGCTACGCCCAGCTTACGGTAGTCACAATCGTACTGACACGTCAACAATCGGGCATCTAGTGGAAAAATTTTAATTCACAGGCACAGTGCAAAATTTTCCCAAGTGAGACAAAGAAGTGACCGTAGTGCCGAGAATATTACTGCCGCTGCCGCATCAATCAGTCTCTTTGTGAATTAGGCAGAGCAACAACTTGAAAATTATCCGAATTTTTTTCGAATAATCTTCAGCGATGAGGCTCATTTCTGGCTGAATGCCTTCGTCAATAAGCAAAATATACGTTATTGGTCAGGCAGAAATCTACACTACGCCATGAGTCACCATTGCATCCCGAAAAAAAATTACGGTTTAAGTGTCGGCGGCTTCATTGGGCCGTAATTCTTCCGTGATAATCAAGATCGGCACGTTACTATGATTGGGAATCGCTACCATTCAATGGTAACCGCATATTTTTGGCGTGAGTTGGAAGATATGGACTTGGGCAATAAATAGTTTCAACAGGACGATGACACAAACCACACAGCGATTGTCTTAATCGATTTATTGAAAACCAAGTTTGGTGAGATAGTACGACGAAATGGTCCACTCAATCGGCCGCCTCGGCCGTGCGATTTGACGCCGTTAGACCATTTTCTTTGGGGGATAGTAGTTCAAGTCTGTGTCTATGCCAACAAGCCAGCAACAATTGATGAACTTCGTACGAATATTTAACGTGAAATTGCAGCAGTATCGACCGATTTTTGCTGAAAAAAACGACGAAAATTGGGTTCAGCTTATGAACTTCTGCGTGCGTACCCGTGGTGGTCATGGCATCGAATGTAATTTTATAAGAATAAAGAGTTTCATTGATATCCCAAACCGTTGTGGTTAGAGCTGACTTTTGTGAGAGGGACATTATGAATCGGGATATCTTTAATATGGCACATTCAGCAGCGATTATTGCCCAAGCCAGTGATGCGATCTGTGGAGAAATTGTTGAATTCGAACTCTTATAACATAGGGATACCATACAACCTGAACGATCGGTATAAAGTTCTTGTGACTAGATATCTTCACGAAATGTGGCATGTATTGTTATGTGAGGCAATGGTCCAAACTCTGAAGAAATTGTTACGCTGGGATAGGTATAGCATACCATATTTTTGCCATACAAGCTGAACGACGAAAATCAAGTTCATATATGGATATATTATAGCTTCTGTGCAATCAGAGTTAGCATTTTTTCCTGTTTTCATAGTGAAATAATACTCACATTTCTTTATAAAGCAAATCACAAAAAAAAAAATTAATGAAAGAGATAACTTATGCAATAGTTTTTACAAAAATGGAAAAGTAATAATAATTATTATAGGCAAAGAAAAAACTGGAAAATGAATGCTGATAAAAAAGTCATACACCTGAATAAACTGTAAAATGCGGTAATTTCAGCTGAATTGTTCAATTAAATGGCGGCCGCCGAATTCTTTATAATACTTTTTAATGAATCAATTGAATGAAGCGCCATTGCCGCAATTATTATTGCAAGAGACTAAAAAAAGGCAGTGAATATGGGAAAATAATTGGTGATATTTATTATTTATTTTGTTATGACAGCAATCAAAATGAAATCAAACGAAATGGGAATGAAAAAAGCAACAAAAAAAATTAAATTGGTGAAAGTGATGAGCGAACAACGGTATATTATGGGAAAATTTATAAATATATTAAATATATGCTGTACATATGTATATGGAAATATATTTTCATTTGTATATATGTGTATATGAACTATATACATATATATAGTATATAGTCTACATATAGTCAACCAAAGACTAGCATTGTCATCTATGGCGTGAAATGAACAAAAACAAAATTAATAATTGAGATAATTAAGAGAAGCAACAAATGTAAAAAGGTATTCTATGATTACTTCATATTTAAAAATGTAAATAAAAGAAACAAATGAAGGCTTTCAAACAAAAACATGAAAATATAACAAATTGAATACTGTACTAAATCTCCAAAGAAATGGCAAAAAGCGCACTGTTGCATAAGCGAAATTAAAATCGTGATTAAAAACAGCTAACGTGGGATTAAATGAAAAAAGGGTATGAAAAAAGTAGCACAATAACAACAAAAGAGCACGCAATCGAAAAATATTTAAGCAGCTGTTTGCTGCACATCCGCCAAAAATAGAAAATAAACAAAAATTCAAAAAAAAAAAAATAAATAAAGAAAAAATTATATAAACAAAAAAACTGTTATTAAGATAAAAAACATAAAAAATTAACTCTGGTCACACAGCTGTTTGGCAACAAATTGATGGCCATTGTTGTAGTCATGGTGTGTAATTAACTGTCACCTTTTGACGTGTTCATCAAAGGCATCAACACTAACACGTCATAGCAAAAGTATATTGCAACTCCATTATGATTTGACATGCTGGTGCAACAAGCAATTTGGTTGTTGTGGAAATTTGAAAAAACAATTAAAAGAAAATTATAAAATGAAAATTATAAAAGATGAGATAGACAATTGGCGTCTGTGTGCCTGCTGTTGCAATTAAGCGCCAGATGAGTGTAGTTGAGCGCATGAAGATGGCGAAGCGAACACACAACTGGTATAAATCAAATTAATATAATAATATCGCAGGCAGGTGGCGCTGGTTGAGTGTAATAAAACAATGTGGGAAAATGTGAATCGAACAAACTGGTAAAACTGGTATAAATATAGTTAAAGATACAGACAGGTAGCGCTATTTCTACAAAATAAAAGAAAATGGGAAAATGGAATCGAACATACAACTGGTATAAATCATATAAACTGGTATAAATATAATTAGCAATGCATACAGGTAGGTAGCATTAGTGGTGTATAATTAAATAAAATAGGAAAATGTGAATCGAACATACAACTGGTATAAATCTTATAAACTGGTATAAATAATAGCGGCGCGAATAAAGATTCTGCTCAAGATGGGTAAAATTAATCAATTTAAAAAGTAGTTAAACGAACAAAAAACTGGTATGGATATTGTTGCCACATGTACTGTTAGTTGCGTACAATTAATCAGTATGAAAAAGTGTGATTTAATTAATTGAAAAAGTTGTAAAACGAAAACAAGACTGGTATAGTTATCGATGCAGACATGTGATGCTAGCTGCGTACTATTAATAAATATGAAAAAATGGGAATCGAACACTGAGCAAGCTTAAATTATACAAACGCATACAAATATAGTTAGCGGCGCGGACAAGTAGCGCCACTTGAGTACCATTAATAAATATGAAAAGTATGAGACAACGGAACACATAACTGGTATAAATTACATAAACTCATATGAATATAGTTTGCGGCATGGACAGGTAGTTGAGCACAATTTGTAAAGAGTCACAATCAAAAACAAACTGGTATAAACTGATATAAATATAGCTAGACGTCGGCAACAACACTCTATCAGACTGATTTGATTTTTTTTTTCATTTACATAGGATGCTGCCATCTATGCTGACCGAATCAATCAAGAAATTACTTTGTTTTGGTCTTGCGATTTAAGGGGGTATTCTGGTCTAGAAGCATGAATTTCAGGTAATTTTTAAAGTGTCGTAAAAAAAGGCAATTAATATTTTTACTATCCATTTTTTTATTAGTTATTTGTTAATTTTAGAAGAGTACAGAAAAAAATTAAAAACTAAAAAAAGTAAAAAATTTCAAAAATTATGAGCTGACGAAGTGGGGGTCCACGTGACCATACCCATGATTTCAACCCTCCTAGTTATCTGAAAAAAAAAGATTATTATTCTAGAATAATGTCGCAATGGCCGGAACTACGGAAAAGTGGGGAAATTTTTTTTTTTCACAAAATGGCGACTGCCTGAAAAAAAGTTTTTTTGGATCACTTTTTCTGACTATTTCGAATTTTTTAAAAATAATAAAAATAAAAATTTGGGGATGGGGCTAGTTCCAACCATAGACAAGCCTATAAAGAAGATAAAAATTTCAAGTCAATCGGTCCAGTAGAACCTGAGACATCGTGGGTATCGTTTCGAAAAAGTCAGTTTTGAGAAAAACGCATTTAAAGTTTAGGAGACAATTCTAGTGAACACGAACGCCACGTCACAAAATCGGCTGTATCTCCGAAAATAAGTCGAATTTTGAAAAATCCTTCCAAGGTCATATTTTTGAAAGTCTAAACTTTCAAGATATGCAAAAAAAAAAATCGATTTTTTCAAAATCGTAGACAAGAATACCTCCTTAAGTCTTATAGAGTATATTTAGTAGGGTGAACGTCAAACCAGTGATCCATGCTGATGAATGAGCTTTGGCTGACTAGTTGAAAGCCAACATTCAATGTCTTTCTGAACAGATGAGGTTGAATATATTGAATAATATAAAAATATCTATGACCAACAAAATAGCCTTCTTGATATGCCGTCCGAAATGTTACATACACGAAGTTTTTTTTTTTTTTTTTTAATTAAATACCACACATAGTAAAGAAAGAGTATCGGTTATTTTTTCAGTTATTTGTCTTATTTGAAATAAAAATTCTCACTAAAAAGCACAGCATTCTCCCCATTTTCCGTCGAACTTAATAATAGAATTTTGCTTTCTATTTGTAAGAGATTTTTTTTTTATGGTGCACCAGCTATTAAGTGATTAAATTTAATATTTCTAACCGTTGTCATAAAACAGTTGGATTCACACTACCGTTAAGCGACATATCGTACATAAAGCTGCATGTGCCTGCTGTTGTGGCTATGTACTTATATCTTTGTATGACAGCTACCCTAATTTTAGGCGTCACGCTTGACTCGACGCTACACTTTAAAACAGTTAAAAAAGGTTAATGAATAATTTCAATTGTTGCACTTCGCGTACAGAGGTACCTAGCGCGCACACAAATAATATATGTAGATCGCTGTATTTTCAATGAAAACTAAACCATTTTGCTTAATGTTCCATGCAGTGGCAATAAATTAAGCAATGCAGTTAACTCATTTAGCCCTCAGGAGTGCATATGGTACCTTCACACCTGACAAATCAGCTGCGGTAAAGCAGTTTGCGGCACTTTTTCAATTGAATTCTTTAGTTAAATGCACGTTTTAATGCTGAGTGATATGGTAATTAAGAAAAAAAACTATGGGTGCCTTTATAAAATATGTATAATATATAAAAAAACTAAAATGTGTCTCCTCTTTTTCTCTTAAACCTCTCAGCGATTAGTGGCAAGTCGCTGAGCTGCAGCCATTTATGCATGCGCGTCAACTATCAATTTATTTGACACATAGTAAACTGTTTATCGAGCCACCGGCAAAGTCACGCTTTTGAGCTTTACAATCCCACACATCAATACAAATACAAATATATGCAATGCAAGTACTGCAGCACGTCGACAGTGTTTACATCAAAATTTTTTAAAGTAAATACATAAATACAAACTTATAGTCAAACACTTCTCCATTCAAAGTATATATGCAATATTTGTATTTGCATTGCTGTGTATTTGGCTAGTAGCAGGCGCCAAGAATTTCACTGTAAGCATTTTGTAAATATATTTCTACAAATTTTAGTACAAACTTACAAATTTTTATGTGTACTCATTTAGATAATCGACGAATTTTTGAGTGCATGGTAAGTATATAAGTATGTATGTATGTCTCTGGCATTTCCTTTGACTCGTGAATTTACCGTATCTATGTTTGCGCTACCTGAATAATATACTGAATAAATCCAGTTGCTTTTATTTACAGATATGACAGTTAAATGGCATTATACTTGTATATATCGTATATTTGTATTTACTGGAATAAATGACGAAAATATCGTATAAATAAGCGAAGGAGTGACACGCATGTTCTTCGTAGAAAAATCACATCATTGATTACTAATTTGAGAAGTGTAAAAGTGAGTACAAAACAACCGAAGCTAAATAGCCTGCACAGGTGCATTTCTGTTAGTAACTATGTGTTCAGTTTGTATGGCAGCTATATGCTATAGTTAACCGATCTGAACAATTTCTTCGGAGATTACATTGTCGCCTTAGAAAATAATCTATACCAAATTTCGTGAATATATCTTGTCAAATGTGAAAGTTGTCCATACAAGCATTTGATTCCGATCGTTCAGTTTGTATGGCAGCTATATGTTATAGTGGTGCGATATCGGCCGTTCCGACAAATGAGCAGCTTCTTGAAGAGAAAATGACGTTTGCAAAATTTCAAAACGATATCTTAAAAACTGAGGGACTAGTTCGTATATATACAGACAGACGGACAGACGGGCACGGACATGGCTAAATCGACCCAGCTCGACATACTGATCATTTATATATGTATGTATATACTTTATAGGGTCTCCGACGATTCCTTCTGGCTGTTACAAACTTCGTGACAAACTTAATATACCCTGTTTAGGGTATAATTAAAAAGCAAGCATGTTGATACAAAATAGGCTTTCGGGCTTGCTTAAAAGATCGTCTAATTTTCAAGTTAAAAAAAAAAAATTGTTTTTTGCCAAATTCGATATATTCTGTTCACAGTACAACCACCTTCTAACTTGTCAATAAAACATACATATATGCGATTTGCTATATTTTCGAAATAGACTTATAATCTAACAATCGTTAGAATTGAGTTTTAATATTTCTGTCCACATCTTTGAGTTGAGTTGACTGTGTTCATCGTTTTCGGTAACGAATGTACGGAGTGTTTGTTTTGCCAGGCATGTGTACAACCGTACTTGCTTTGTTTACAGTTACAGCCATCGCCCGTCTCATAGCGATAACGGTGATAAGGCGTCAACAGTCAATATTTGAGGCTGCCAAAACCATTGAATACTGAAGAAGGTTGAAAAAATTCTGTCATGGGATTTCGTTAATCTAGCGTATGCTGAGGAGAGCAATATTGAGAGCCTAAAAATACGCCCTAAGCACTTTGATAATTTACTCGGTAAAAGCGGGGAACATTGAATAAATTGCAATGATGCAACAACTTTAAGCGACGTCAATAAGATATCCGAATGGCTAGGTCGTCCTGACACTCTTCAAAATTTTCAAGCAGTACTGGCTGAAGTCAAAAAAGTTCTAATCTAACAAAGAACCGATATTTAAAGTACTACCTGGTTTTATCTACATGAAAAGTGTTGAAGAGTTCAGTAATCTAACATAGTGTACTTTAGTATTTTATTGCAGGTTTAAATCTCAAGAAGAGAACAACGAAGCATTCGAAATAGTATAAGGACAGTCAGCTTCTCTTCCGAAGATAATTTTCCAGTATATGGAAGCTATGCTATGTTAAATAAATAAAGCTACAAAACAATAACTCATATTTAACTGAAACTTACCCCAAATTGATGCATATTTCGTGTAAAATCTAAACCGAACATCTAACTGTTCTTAGTTGCAAGTTGATGGTTATCTAAAAGAAATAAAAAACGGTCAAAATGGTTATTAGAAGATAACATGTTGATTTTAAAAAATTATGAAAATATATTATAAGATGGATGAGTTAAAACAAAAATACAGATCACTAAACGATCATAATTTTCTTGCGCTTTGTCAAAAAATATACGACGAAACAACAGTTGAATTTAGTACAACAGAGTACGTGAATATCTTTCTAAAGCGGTATAATTTCCTGTTATTTTAACCACTGTTCATTATGCCAGTTTAAATTATTTATACCAGTTTTTTATTTTCGCTTTCGCACAAGTTTTTATACTTATCATATAAATTTATTTTTATTATACCAGTTTAAGTGACTTATACCAGTTTTATATTCGATTATAAAATGTATAATTTGTGTAAAATCTATTATTATTTTGTGCTTTAAACTAATTTAAACTAAAATCACATATTTTTAAAGTTAGTTCTCTTGAGAATCTTTCCAACAATGTTTAGACCAGCTTAAGTTGCATATATAAAACAGTTTATTATTTTTGGTTCCCCACAAAGATTGGCTTTCAGCATGTCAATTTCGTTTGATTATACCAGTTTAAGCGACTTATACCAGTTGTTTATTTCATTAAAATATCTTTAATTTGAGTTATATGTATATCTTATTATTTAGTTCTTTAGATTTATTAAAATTAAAAATAGGCAATGTCGGGGCTTCTTTTCTCAAGCAGCTTGCACATAAATTTTATACCAGTTTAAGTTATTTATACCAGTTTTTTATTCTTGCTTCGGAACATGGTTTTGCACTTATCATATACATTTATTTACATTATACCAATTTAAGCGACTTATACCAGTTGCTTATTCGATTAGAAAACCTAAATATTTGAGTTACATTTCTCACTTTTTAGGTTTTTAGTTTAATCAAAACCATTAATAGTTTATTTTAAAGCTAGTTCTCTCAAGCAATGTTTGACGACTTCAGTATATATTTCAATGCTTGAACTCTTCGAAGAAATATTCAAAGAATAGTAAAACATGGCGAAATCATAATTTTGTCGGATATTGTATTTATGTATTGAGCGCCCATATAATTGCAACTCATCGATTCAATATTTAAACTATTTTTGGCACTCTTAGAAGCCCCAACAATTGGCAATCTTATGAAAATATGCCGCTGACGTGTTTTTGTCAAAATAATTATTATAATTTTTTCTAACATTGCTATGGCTTAACAGTTGTTGTTAAATCGCACATGTGATTATCGTGATAACTGTTGTTGTATTACTTTTTTACCTTTTGTTGAATCGTTAGCATTGCATGGCGTGACGTCGCGCGGCTTGTCGCGTGGTTAGGCGTGCCGGCTATACACATTCACATACTAAATATATATATATATTTATACTCGTTCATATGAGTTTGTATGCCTTTGGTGACCCACATTTCGAGTGTTATATTTATGTATGTATGTATAAGTATAACATACTCACACATATACGCACAAATTTGTATCATGCATGTGATGCTGATGTTATGCCTCTCTCTACACACATACATACATTATTACTAATATGTGGTTTAATCATTAAATTCTCGTTTGTACCGTTGAACACACACACATCTAAATTGTGGCGCGACATGCCGAACAGCGGCGGCCTGAAATGCAGGTATGTCAGCCATAAATTGTGGAGCTTGAAATGTAAGTGCGTGTATTCGAGTATGTGTTTGTCATATCAATTCATTTACTTTTGTTTTGTTTTTGTTTTGCCATGCATTATGCCGATTCGCGTGCACAAAGTTGATTGAACTTTTAAGTTTGCTGACAGTTTTCACACTTTGCACGCAAACGGCTTAAACCGGCGGCGCCGACTTGAGCCCCCAATTGTTTTTGTAGTTGTTGTGTAGGCAAAAAATAAATTTAAATGCCACATAGCCAGTACATATGTGGTGCATTGCGCTGCTGTAGCTTGTTTAACGCTGACTGACGGATTAGCAGCGGCGCACCAATTTGCCGGCGTGTACATACTTTTTTGAGTGACTGTAGCGAATGCAATTCGTTTTCAGGCGCGGCTTGCCATAAATTGACATTTTTTTGCTTATGATTAATTCAATATTTGCACAAATTATGCTGAATAATAGCATGCAATGCGAAGTATTTTTTTTTTTATTGAAAAATATAGTTTTTGCCTCTTAACTGAAAGCCAAAGCGGATTTTCCACAGAAATACTTAAAGCATACATATTTACATACAACATTCCCGCATACTGTCATACTAAGTAATTAGTATAGCCTGTAATCATAAACAGCAAAATATGCTATAATTGTGTGAAGTGAACAATTTCTTCTGATGCCTTAGGCAATAATCCACGCCAAATTCTGAATAGACTTGTTGACAATTGAAAAAGTTTTTTATTGACCTTGACGACCTTTCGGAGTACATTGAATTTTCTTAGGTAAGTAAAAGTATAAGCTTAGAAATATAATTTTCTTCGGAGTGAAGTAGAAATGCATCTAAGTAACTATTTCCGGAATGAAAAGTTCGGAGCAAGTTCAATTTTCGGAGTAAATAAAATTTTCGTAAAATTATTTTGACTTTATACATATTTTCGCTGTATATGTATGTAGTATATAAGATCGCTAAGATATAAACGGCATTTTAAAAGATAATTGAATTTTCGGATTTCATTATATTTTTGGAAAAAGTGTTAGTTTAAGCAAGAAAATCAAATATTCTTTGGATTAAAAATGGATTCTAGGAAAAAAAAATTGGAATAAATTTTTCGGAATAAAGTTATTTTTCGGAGTAATTTTTATTACTGCATTTACAAGGAAATTACATTAACATTGACTTTTCAGAGGTTTACATATAATCGGCATTTTGAAAGATCAACCAGTTTTCGGAGTTCATTCAATTTGCGGAAATAAGTGCTATTTTTGGCTTCGAAGTACAATGTTCTTCGGAGTACAAATGGATTCTAGGCACAAAATTTCGACGTGAAGTTATTTTTCGAAGTAATGTTTATTGCCGTATTTAGCTTTCTTCATTCTTATAATCCTTAATTTTTGCTGCGAGATTACAATAACATCGCATTTTCACAGTTTTGCATTTAAACAACATCAACGAGTTTTCGGAGTTCAATCAATTAACGGAAATAAGTATTAATTTATGTTTAAATGCATTGTTACTGTAAAGTTCTAGGGGAAAAAATTTGGAGTAAATTTATTTTTCGGAGTAATACTGATTATCATTTTTTACCTCTTTGCGCTTGATTTCATATTATTAACGACTTTTAAAAGCTTTTGCAAAAACTGTTATTTTTCGGAGTAATAGTTATTTTAATTTTTATATTTCTTTCCGGTATGTATTTATGTTATCGACTTTTAGAAGCTTTTTATAAGAATTGTAAAAACTAAAAAAAAATTTCGGAGTAAGCATATTTTTCGGAGTAATACTTATTAACATTTTTAAATCTCTTTTTGCTATAAATTTGTAACAATATCAACTTTTAGAAGCTTTACGTAAGAACTGTATTTTTCGGACTCGTGGACCAAAGCTGATCAGTATATTATTTTATAAACCCTTACGTTTGCGTTCAAGAAAAATATCTTATATTAACTTTTCAGCGCAAAAATATAAGAATTTTTTTATTAAATGCCGTATACAATATAATTTTTTTTTCCGAACTTAGTCGCTGAAACTTTATTTGGAATACCAAACAATAGAATAAATTAATTTCTAACTTTGACAGCTTAGGTTGGATACATGGTATGATTTATGTCGTGAATATATTTTTTTGAGCTTATCTATGGCAATTGCTTGGATTATTATGCAGCAAAAGGTTATTTGAAGAACGTCTTTTGCTGTTATAACCCTTTCAAGACTCTCATCATTATATCGTTCCTCCAACCACTATGCGCTTTGTCTAAGAACTGAATTTAGAACAACAGCTTTTAGCGCTCAAGAGCCAAGATAAACTCCGAAGTAAAATCGCCAAGTGAAAGCTGACTTATTCACTTAACCTCCATTTATTAAATCTGCAAAAAATTCGCACGAAGAAGTGTAATTATACAATTCCGAATGATTACAAACCGATTTGACTTAATTACAGCAACACAATTTGAAAACTGCAAAAAAAAAGTTATGAGAAAATAAATTCTCTCAGCCGCACATTATTTACACTTTGTGGCGCTTACTTCAAGAACATTTCATTTCAGCCAGCAATGCTGATGTGTTGTTGCCATTGTTGCTGTGGTTGGATGACAAACAAAAAAGGAGCATTTCTAAACGCCACAATTACGTCGTTAACGACGCACTGATGGACACTTCTGCTGTAACTACATTTATGTCAAGCGCTGAACATTAAACACTCACAGACTCGTGCACATACATACATACATACATATTTATCGATCTTATGCTGGCCATAAACAGTCCATTCCTGCCTCCTGCCACTAGCCGCCTGCCACCAAGCACGCTCTGACGCAACAAAAGCCATTCCACTTCAACTGCAAACGCGCGTTTGGCCATTAAAGCGCTTTTTGTTAAAAAATCAAAATCAAACACGCAGACACATACACTAGCAAACTCATGTTCTCAACGCGGAACATTAATGCTTGGTCAGCGCTGTCATTTGGAGATGCCGTCGCAATGATAGCACGAAATGTCACAGCCAAAATGCTGGCCACAGGGTCCAAAAGCAGTAATTTAATGATATTAATAGCTACCCCATAACATAGCGGCGATGTAGAAATGGCTCGGGCAATCAGCAGTGGATGCCATTTGCATTTTAATGGCGGTATTCCTTACTTTCATAAGCCCGCAGTAAATGAAAATTAATTAGAAAAACAGAACTGAAATTAAAAATTTGCTATAAGGCGCGCTTTAACAGCGCTTAATAGCTTTTCGGAAAAAGGTCTAGGTAGAAAAAGATACTAAAGCTTCAAACTAAATGCGTTTATTTTCGATGAAAAGTGAGTGTGTTTAAGGGAGTCCAGGTTAGGTTGCGCTACTGAACACCGTGCCTGAAATCACCATCCTACTCTAACAGCTGAAGCACCGGTACTTTGTGTTGCCGAAGGTTCCACTTATGGATTCCAAAAGCCTCATGTATCGATGAATCGCTTTGAGTCTTTCAAAAATCGGTTGACGAACCTAATATGTATCAATTTCGGATGATTTACCCGCTTCGCCGAAGGTATGACATCCACAAAGTTCTATCCTCAGTTGAAAGCAAAGAAAATACCGAAGTACACCAAAGTAAAACTATTAGTCAGTTATACTATAGAAGAATGAAGCTCAGAGCGATATATAGGCTAAAAGAACTACTAGATATTTGAGTAGATCAGGCTCTGCGATGAAATTTCAAACTTGCTAACTTCAAAGCGTAATTGAAGAAATGGAGATGTAAAAGACCGGTGGTGGCGGGTACAGGCTCTCAATAGAGCTGCAGAATTGGCGGTAAAACCAACGTAGAATACAGAAGGTTTCAGGTGGACCATCTCTTTTCTAGTTTGGTAAATACAATAAACGTGTTTGCACGAACTTTAACTTAAGTCCAGTTATTCACTGCTGAGAGAATGCTGAAACTTTCTATTGACATCTGACTTGAACGACGAATACTGAGCAAAATATTTTCGGGACAGCACTGGAAGAACTAGAAATCGTCAAGAAGAAGGTACAGAAGATAGTAATAGGAACTACGGCATAGTCAGAGGAGACAGTTGGTTGAAAAGGTTGGCTGATGAGCGGTGGACCGCAGATGGCAGCTCTAAGGTTATTATTAAGCCATTACTAAGCCTACCGAGTGGTAACCAATTTAAGTTTTAACCAGCAACTCAGATTGTTTTTTTACTCCCGCTGCCCAATATCTCTAAACTTGGAGTATTGGGAGCCGTGGAATATTTCCCTTTTTGACAAGGTGGACATTCATATAGATAATGTTCCAATTTCTGAATGCGCCCTGTGATGACCTTTACAATGTTGCTAAGCTCCCTTTGGGTTAGAAGTCGGAGCTTTTTGGTCTGTCCACCATCAAGACAAGAGGTGTTCTGTGGATGGACCCTCCATTACTTCAAACCCTGCGGCCTGCGGGAAACTCATCTGACTCTTCCTTTCCTACCATTCTTAAATGACCGGGTCAGATGATATTAAAGGAGTTACCTACTGAGAGTCTATTTCATCCAGTTTTCATAATCTAACGCAATGAATTCAAATTGGCGCTACGGTTAGCCTTAATTGCCGCTTGGTTACCAACTAAAATGTTTATGGATTTGCTGGTTAGAGCAGAAGCTTACTTAGCACCTGTTAAGCTCACAATTTCGGTCTGAAATACTGAGTTGTAGTGGAAGCTCGCTTCTGTTCTTCTTCCACCTTGACCCGACAGTGAATATGTAAATTTCGTTGTTGAAAATGTCGATGACAGTGCCATTGGTTCAATCTTTTCTACTGGAGAATGAAAACGATAGGTTTAGCTCCTCGTGGGTCCCTTTTACTCAATCGCAATGAAAACTAACATGGCCGTAATGACGCCTAGCCTGACTTCAATGGCCTGAAATCATGAGCCGGTTGACAGGAAGCATTGCCTCATACCTCACACGTATGTATATTGTATGTGTTGTGGAGGATAAGCTCCAGAGCCTTTATTTTCCGTAATGCCCAGCAAGTAGGCCCAATATCTCTAAAGTTGAAGTATTGGAAGCCGTAAAATATATTCCTTCTCCACCGGCTGGGCATTCGCGTAGATAATGTTCCATTTTCGGAATGTGCTCTTTGATGATCCTTACAATGTTCTTATGCTCTCGTTTTCTTAGAAGCAGGAGCTTTTTGGGCTGACAGCTGTCAACACAAAAGGTCTTCAAAGAAGTTGTGCAGATAGGACCACTATATCATATAGCCGCCACACAGGTTTTTATGTAGAAGGGGTTAACTGAAGGGTAACATAGCTTTGGAGCAGCCGAAGTTAACGTTTTTTCTTGTTTTAATTGTGGGTCGAAATATAAAAGTTTCGTCAATGCTTAGCTTGAAGATGTAAAAATTCTCAAAATCAATGGCTTTATACATTAAAAGGTAGTTTAGCAACAAGTATGTTGTTCTTGTGCCTTTGGTATTTTTAGAATTCGCTATCAAATATCAGAGACTATTTCTCTATGTAAATCTTGCTTTTATTCCGCCACAGCCAACACAGAAATGTTAACTGTCATTTATTTTCGTTGCAAATGTACGCCAGCTTATCTTATCTCCTCGCAGTTTTAGTTGTTGTTGTTATTATTTTCTGTTATCTGTTACCATTGTTACAACAGTCACAGCGCGCACACTACAACTACAACTTGTAGCGCATTTATCATGCCTAGACGCTGCCTCCGCTGCGTCGCCGCTGCCCCCAAGCACGCTGCGAGCTCGCTGCAGTCGAAGTTCAGCCTTAAGCCACCTTATACACCTTCATTTATTTAATTCTATGCATACAGCCAGCTTACATTGTTGCTATTATTATTATTGTTGTTGCTGTTGGCGAGCTGTCGGCATTTCATTTGGCTGCCGCTGCCGCATACCAAGTCTTGTAACTGGTTTCTGTTTCTGCGGAAAATGAAGCCAAAAAACAACAAAGAAATAAAATATACAAGTAACAACAACAAACGCATGTTGTTCTTGCCCTCCAACTCGCTGTTGGTTTAAGCGTATAGCGCGCTACGCTTAGTTGGCTTTAATGTTGCAGCGGTTTGTCCACTTAAAGCTGCTTGACTCGGCATTTTATTGCTTCGACTGCGGCATTTCTTAACTGTTTCGCGCGCTGGAGGTGCAACGAAAGTCGAGTAGGCAACAACAACTATTTTTTGTTCCAAAAAAAAACAATAATAATAACAAAAACAATAATGAAGTGTGGCGCATGCTGTAGCTGGCAGCTTTGTATGTGGGCAAGCATGCAGCAATGCTTTTACGACACCCTATACATATACATACATATGTATATAAGTACATATAAGTGTGTATGTACATATGTACATATATACTTCTCTTCATTTGCAGTTAAGAATCGTAATCAAAAACGCTAAAAATGCGGCGAGCGCTCACAGCCAACGGCAACCGTTGTGGCGCGCACCTCCAGCAGCCGTGCGGCAATTGGCAACGCACTACGCTTGAGTTGCGGAAATGTTGTGCGCGTTAAAGGTATCTGATGTCATTGCTAATAGTGGTTTTCCATTTACTTTGTTTTGCCATTGCCTTCTGTCATTCGTTTGCATATCGTAGCAGCGCGCAGGCACACAGAGCCATAGCAGTAAATACAACAACAACAATGTTGCTTTACGCTGTTGATATTTTAAATGGCAAAAGCATTTAGCCGTCAAATGAATTAAGATTTTTATAGTACTCGCTGGCTGCTACCAGCGTTGCGGCTTTGTACTCCGTTTGGCAATTCGGCGACTGCAAGTTGCTGGCTGCCTGTATGTGTGTTCGTTTGTGTTGTAATTGAGCGTCTGTCACTGCGGTGGCCCAGTCGTGTTGAGCAATTGTTTATGGTAAATTGTTTATCTTTAACCTTTAATTATATTTATTTTTGTTGCTTGGCGATTCTACCTTGACCGCATTGGAAAAATGTGACATCTCGAGAGACATCACTTAGGCAACAATATCTAATAACGATTTGAAATGTTGCTACTTAAGTAGCTAAGATTTTACAACTGTAAATTTGTGTGTGCATATATGTATGTATGTATATGTGCATGTATAGATCTTGTGAAAGATCTTGATTTAGACTACATAAAAAAATTAAAAAAAAACATGATGTATACGACGGTGGTGTCTTATTGTCCCATGAAAAAATTTCCTATGGTATCTTAGTAGTGTAATTTTTTAGTCGTAATTGAATATTCGGTTTGTTTAGGGCGTTTGCGGAAGCAGTCGTGCCCTTCTTTTTCTTCAATTAGTCTTATCTCCATCCTAGCTCCCTCCTTCGCCAACCTCGTACATCAAGTTTCGTCACTACTTTTTAAACTTGGATACCACATCAGAGATACGATCTTCTTCTACGCCTTTTACCACTGGCTCTCATATCGAAAACTTTTTCACTTGGGGATTATCATCCATTTACACAACATGACCATTTCAGCGCAGCAGCTTGATGTTTATTGCCAGGAATGCCGAAGTATAGCTCATAAGCCTCGTCGTTTGTCCGGATATGATAATCATCACCAACACGCAGAGGACCAAAAATCTTGCGAAGGACGTTTTTCTCAAAGCGCAGTTAGTATGAGCGACTCTACGTAAAGCTCTTTGCTTACTGCGCTTATGGACCTCCAGGCTAACATAATTATCGCTGTTGATGACGCAAACGAAGTATTTGACTGCTTCGAATTTATAGTTCCCAGCTACTAGCTCATTCTCCGTCATATACTTGCTTTTAGCCAGCATAAGTTTTTCCTTATCTTCATTAACCGTTTAACTATTTCGACAGACTTCCTGTCGACAACCACATACGCTTCGAAGACATCTCACGATGAACACCCTCATGACGAATTTGAAGAGATCACAAAATAAGTGATTGCTCTGTCTGATATCTCGCCTGACGTCAAAAGGTTCTGAGAAGCCCGTTTCTAGATAAAGCTGTGGTTGTTGCTCGCTGTTATTCTGCCAAGGCGCACTAATTTTGGTGGTATACCGAGCTCAGACAATGCGGCATATACACGATTCCTTAACGGGCTATGCCTTGTAATAGACAACGAGTCGGCGGGTGTTGATTTCATATTCTCGAATCTTTTATAGAATTTGACACGGTGTAAATATTTGGTCAATAGTTACTGACTATTTTCCTCAATTGTTTACCGTCAAATATAGGTTTTCTAAGTTTCAAGATGATCACACGTTAGTTTAGTGTAATCACATTAACTACATAGCAGAAAGTTATCCGGGCTCTACTATACCGTATAACTGCGTCAATTATAGAAAAGCCGGCTCCATTTGGCGAAGAAAAATAGTCCTTCCATCATGATAATGGGGCAAATTTTTTTTCGGAATAACATGCAATGTAAAACTAATTTTTCCCACAATCACAATCTTTTGCTTAGCAATCCCATAATGGAAAATTAAGGTTAAAATATTTAAAATAATATTTTCGGAGTAAATTTTTACTCTCGGAAATACAAGCAACGCAAAACCAATTTATTCCTCTTTCACACATCATTTTTCATATCAATCTATTTATGGATAATTAAGATTGAAATATTTAAAATTATATTTTCGGAGTAAGTATTTATTTTCGGAATTGCAGGCAATATATTATCAATTTTTCCCAAATAGCAAAATTTTTCGTGGCAATCTTATTGTGTAAAATGAAGGCTGAAATGTTTTGACATTTTATTTTCGGAGTAAATTTTTATTTTCGGAATCACGTACACTTTCGAACCTAAATAATCCTATTGGAAAGAGAAGGTTGAAATATATCAATGCTAAATTTTAGGAGTAAATTTTTGTTTTCGGAGAAAATTTTTATTTTCGGAATAACATGAGATGTAATACTATTTTTTCAAAATTTCATAATTATTTTTAACCTATAACCTACTAATGAAAAATAAGGTTGACGTATTTTAAAATTAAAATTTCGGAATCAATTTTTTTTGGAATTGCATGCAAAGCAAATTAAGACACATATATTTTATAATTATATTTTCGGAGCTGGATTTATCGGTTTATTATCTATTCGGAAACCACAATATCTAAACAGCAATTCAAATATTAAGCATATAGAATAAAAACAGTTAACGCATTGTAAAAACATGTCAAACTTCCACTCTAATATCTCACTTTACCAGTTTGACTTTTATTCTTTGCTTCAAACCTGCGTGATCTGTCAAAATATATCTTGCCGCACCTTCGCATTTGCACATTTATGATTTTTCAAATGACATTCCACCTTTAAAATGCATATCGATTTGCTTGTAACGCAATTCCACGCTTGTGGTGATGCCACCAGACATTAATATGCCACCTTTCAATCGCATATGCAGTTAAATTGTTTGTGTTGCCTTTTTACAACATTTTATAGCACTTTTCGTTTATGGAAATATTTCGCAATAACAAATAATGACAGGCCATTAAGGAGACGCTGCGCATAGTTGCCGCCGCCTCACGTAACATCTTCGGCAGATAAGCACGCGTATTTCAACAGAAATATTTTTTAATCAACGTGTTTGCTTTTGCAGTTAAGAAAAATATTAATAAACGAAAATATTTGCTTATTATGCGCACTAACGCTAATGACGTGACCCAAGCGGAGATGGGCCAAGCATTGCTTTGGTGACAATGTTGCCGCGGCAACTCATCGGCTTGTCGCTAGCAACAACAATATATGCGATGCGTCGTCTACTCGTCTGCTTATTAACGGCTTTAATAATGTTGAAGGTCGGCGATTGGCCAATATGCATGCTACACGCCTTTTTGTTGTTGTTTAGAGCTACTTGGATGTCGAGATTTTTTACTAGCAAAAATATTATTATTTAGCCTTCGAGTTACGAACCGTTGAAAAACCTGTAGTAGACAATCTGTTGAAGTGGAATGTTGCATTCGAGAAGCATATTTATTATTGCAGTATTTTAAATTTAATTATTTTTTCTTTGTAATTGCTTCTATTGTTATTTGTCTATCCACTTGATTATAAATGTTTTTTTATGTTTCAAGTCTTGCTTTATTAGATTTTAAAGAAGTGGCCATTAATCTTTTGTTCACATCCAATAAAGACATAATAAAGAATCAAGAAATAATAACGGGTAATCTAAGTAGAGGTACTTTTTCAATAGACATTTCTTTTGGCAGATCACGCTTGAGTCAGGTCAAGCTGTCATGTTTATTTTGTTCAGTATTGTTTGGCATTTCATCATGGAAAGTATTATTCGGCACCGTTCGCAGCAACTCGGATTGACGTATAGAATGACTTGACGCATTTTACGTCGAAATCTTAAATTTAAAGCGTACAAAATACAGCTTGTGCAAGAACTGAAGTCGCTCGACCTTCCCTAGCGACATCGCATCGCTCTATGAGATCTTGAAAAGTTCTAAGAAGATCTGACGTTCTCGAGTCAAATTTTTTTCTGCAATGAGTCTGATTCCTGGTTCAAACCGACTATTTGAAGCCTGAAATTGAAACTCATGATCTCGGTAACATTTGATTCCAACAAGACGGCACCACCTTTCACAAATTGCATCAATCAATGGATTTATTGAGAGAATATTTCGGAGAGCAGATAATTTCACGTTTTAGGCCAGTCGATGGGTCACCAAGATCATGTGATATCACACCGTTAGACTTTTTCCTCATAGGACATTTAATGTCTAAAGTCTATGTTAACAATCCCGCTTCGATTGAGGCCTTGAAGCAAAACATCTCGCGTGCCATTCGCCAGTTACCAGTCGAAAGCTCGAACGAGTCATCAAAATTTGGACTCAACGGATGGTCCATCTGAGACGTAGTCGCAAAGAGATAATCTTAAAAAAATATATGTCAAAGAATGCTCCTTTGAATGATAATAAATTCCCCATCAGATTTGAAGTTTCTGTGTCTTTTCTTTAAAAAAGTAGGGATCCTCGAAATGGATCACCATTTATATGTAAGTAGGGACAAATCTCTGAAGTTTTTCCTTCAGGACATTCTAGAACCCGCTTATCTAACTTTTCGATGTGGAAAAAATAGCTTTGAGAAAGTTTATTATAGAACTGTTCTTATACCATGTTTCGACCGACCGACTTAATCGCGAGATTTAGGCTGTTGATTAGAATATCTCACTAATCTAATAGATTTAGCAAGATTTCGCCATATAAAAAAGGCTCTTGTTAATATAATCATCGAGGAGACTATTTTACTTGAAATCTCACTGTGCGACTGTCACTGAAGAGATTAATGTACTTGAAATTTTCCTGTGCGACTCCGAGTTGGTGCCAACTGCTCGTCAGTAGGAAAATTTATCACATTATCACAGCTGATTTCGACACTACGAACTGTCAAAGTGAAATCAAAAGTAAAAAAATATCAAGTAAATAAATGAAAATGGTGGAAGGTAGTATAGCAAAAAAGAAGAGTAATGTAGTTTGAAGCGGCCGAAGCAGATCTAATAGAGTTATGACAAGAAAACATGCCACAGCTTCGATCGGCTAAGCAAAAATTTGAATAGCTTAAATGTAAGACTTACGGACAGTGCTGAGTGGGATTGCTCATTATGAGAATACACTCTTTCTTGTGTTTCTAAGTTTTTTCAATCGATTTTCACAACGAATTAGTAGAAAATCTACAGAATCGATTTCCTATTTAGCCCTATTCACTTGGCCAACCAGGGACGCTTGAAGGTTCCCACTAAAGGCTGATACCTTCACAAGCACGAAGAAACTGAAAGCAAAATCAATAAAAAAATATTCCCACACATGAAGTAAGTAAACAAATTTCGAAGCAGACAATTTTTAACTTTACGAAATCCAGCCCCCAATTTGAAAACACAAGATTAACAAATCAAAAGCTTAAACTAAAACTAAGAGTAAAACAAGTTATAACTCAAATGATTGCAGGTTCGTCTAACATTTTTATGTGCGCGCTCACCTCCAAAAAGGAAAGGCGTGAATTAAAAAAGCAACAAAAAAACAATTACTAAGGTAATAAATTGAAGAAGCTCCGCCGCCGTTAAAACTCAGCAACACCTACCTTTCGTGTGCGGTAAATGGCTTAAATTTAAAGCACATACTATATAATTAACGAATTAAAAGTAATTTATAGAATAAGCCGAGATGAAGTCAAATTGAATCATACCCTACGAAGTGGAGTGAGAAAGAGCGACAGCTGGCCTTGACCCCGATAGAGATGTAGAGTGAAGTCTATTAAAGGTGTTGCAACAACTCACTCAGAAAAACAAAAAAAAAAAGATAGAGCAGAGCGAAAGGGTGAGAATAATCTAATTCAAGGCAGACGATTATATAATTGGCTATGAAGCTTGAGCAATGAAAATGAGCTTGCCAGCTTGTAGCAGCCAAAAGGAAACGTTGGAGACCCTTTAAAGTTTATGTTTAAGTGATTAGCAAGACGAGCTGAGTCGGTTTAGCCAATTATTTTATATACGGAGGCCGATGGATTGCCAACCGAGCTGTTCAAACGAGACTTCAAACAAGGCGACTCCCTCTCGTGCGACTTCTTCAACTTACTGCTGGAGAAAATAAATTGAGCTGCAGAGATGAATTGACAAGAGTCTTTTTTAGGAGCGTGCAGCTGCTGGCGTATACCGCTGATAATATTATCACTGGTCTCACCATCCGCGTCGTTAGTTCTGCTTTCTCCAGACTGGAAAAGTAAGTGAAGCAAATGGGTAGTGAACGAGGGCAAGACGAAATATCTCCTGTCATCAAATAAACAGTCGTCGTATTCGCGAAATGGGTCGCCCGTCATTGTTGACAGTCCTAGCTTCGAAGTCGTAGATCATTTCGCCTATCTTGGAACCAGCATTAATACCAACAACAACGTCAGCCTCGAAATCCAACGCAGAATAACTCTTGCCAACAGGTGCTACTTCGGACAGAGTAGGCAATTGAGAAGTAAAGTCCTCTCTCGACGAACAAAAACCAAACTCTACAAGTCACTCATCACCTCCGTCCTGCTATATGGTGCAGAAGCGTGGACGATGACAAGATCTGATGAGTCGACGTGACGAGTTTTCAAGAGAAAGGTTCTGCAAAAGATTAATGGTTCTTTGCTATTTGGCAACGTCGAATACGACAGTCGATGGAACGATAGTTCAACAAATTTGGAGACAGTGGCTACGCTGGCTAGGTCATGTCGTCCGAATGGATGAAAGCACTCAAGCTCTGAGAGTGTTCGACGCGGTACCCGTCGGACGCAGAGGAAGAGGAAGGCATCCACTCTGTTGTAAGACTAGGTGGAGAAGTATCTGGCTACACTTGGAATCTCCAATTGACGCCAAACAGCGAAAAGGAAGGACAACTGGCACGCTGTTGTGAACTCGGCTATAATCCCGTAAGCTCTGTCTACGCCAATAAAGAAGAGGAAGATGGCAACTGCGGAAGGACCTTTGCTTGCTTCGAGATTCCAATTGACGCCAAATAGCAACAAAAAAGAAAAGCAAGCTTGGCAAAACTGAACCTAAGCGACTCCTGCGATTATAGCGCCTACAAAAATATGAAGCAGAAAATCCGCTCTTGAATAACAAAATCCTCAATGCCACTTACGGTAATTTTCTAAATAACTCGGCCTCAACTAATAAGCTCTAAAAGCTTTATGCTGCTTAATCGCCCGCCACCTCGAACTTGCTGGCACCCTGCTGTGCATTGTTTCCCCACACGTCACACCTTTAATCCGCCTGCCCACAGTGCTACATCCTTTTAAAGGTAAGAGCCGGCACCTTACTCCCAGAGCATAAATTTTCATGGCATTCGGCGCCTTCCAGCCATTGTCATTAGCACACGTCATTAACTCATTTGTGCGAATGCAACAATGCAGCAAGTTAACTTAATTGTATGCCTGTGTGTTGTTGTTGTAAAAAATACAGTAGCTAATGACCGTTCAGTGGATTAAGTTGGCCATTAAGCATACCAATGGCAGCAGTCTGTGTGTGAGTGTGTAAGGAAAGGAGAGAAAAAATGTAATGGATGCCGAAATGTGGCAAATAAAGGGTGTATTTTAAGATTTGTGTATGGATTTTTTTTTTTTTTAATTTTACAAATTTGCTGAAAATTTAGTTTATTTGCTAAACTCAAATTATTACTAGGGAAGTTAGTTAATTTAATATACATATGTATACCGTTATTATTTATAGTTAGATATATCTACCTATAAATTTTTTTCTAAATCGAGCTTTAAAGTTTTAGAAATATGGAAAGCTCATAAAATCGGCGTTTGTTATGCAAATTTCAAACATTAGGGTGGTCAGTCACAGAATATAAAATGTTGTAAGTAATTAAAGGGAGTTTTAAATTAGTACAGCTCTTTGTTATTTTAAATTTTACATGCTTTGAATTACTTGAATTTGTATAAGATATTTTTTGGCGTTGCCACATATGTATATTAAATTGTTTAGTACATATTTTATTTAAAAAAAAGTGATTGATTAGAAAAACTGGTAAGTTAAATTATTGAAGTACTTGAGTTTTCATAGAATACTTTCCGACGTTGCCACCTGCAATAAGTTCTTTAATACATACGCTTCGTAAAATTAAACTAAAAGTGATTGAATACAAAAATTAGTAGTAGTTAAATTATTAAAGTACTTGTAAGTATTGTATTTCAATTGTTAGAGAATATTTTTTGGGGTTGCCACCCATAATAAATTTAAAAAAACAATTTATTTAAAACTATAATAAAACTGATTGACCAGAAAAAATAAGTTTTAGTTAAAGAAATGTTAGCTCAAAAATATTACCAGTGTTGCCACCTGTTTAGTTTTTTTTTAATTTTTGCAAAATCATTTATTGAAAATCCCAAATAGGTAGTGCTTTTAACAACTTAGATTTAGTTAGAACTAAAAAAGTGTTGCCACCTTAATTAAAACTCAAAATAATTTTAAACTAAATAAATACTATTGGAAAGTTTGTATTCGCAAAATATGGCTTTTTGGCATTGCCAATTTTTATAAATGTAAAATTTGTAGGTTAATTGCATTTTTTTCTGAAGAACGTGATAACACAAGAAAAGCCGTTGAATGTATCGGCCAAAAGCTCTTTATATAATTTTACTTTAAAAACTTTAATATTTTTTTATTTGGTTGGTTGGTTGGTTTGTTAAAAACAGTGCCTTAGGAACGAAAGACCGCAGGCGGACGCACTTAGCTCCTGGATGCCAACATTAAGCTCCTGGATGGTAACCAAATTCAGCTTTATCCAGCAACTCTATGGATTACCAAATCCCGAACCTTATTTTATCCACCCCAGCTACCCAACGTCTCCTAATATGTAGCACTGTGTACCGTGAAAGTAATACCGTCTCAGCTGCCTGAAGGCTGGGCACTCGCAAAGATAATGTGTCATCCTCAGCGTATGTTCTGTATTCCGCCGAAACCACTTATCGAATTATCTGAAGGTGGGATCTGAAGGGACCCTGTGATGACTCCTGTATTATCACTAAGTTCATCCTTTCACCTAACATTAGAAGATTCTTGGTCTCTTCACCCTCATCACTACCTTAAGTAACTTTGTGGGTTGTCTTGTGTTGCTGGTGCTCCAAGACCTTAAGTGCTCCTCTAAGGTCTATTACTTCAAAAAACCCTTGAAAGAGCTGATTGATTTAGGCAGCTTTAGGGTATTGTGGTCCTAACTCACCTCCGGCCAATTCGTCTGCCTTTTCATTTCTTTAGAGTCCTATATGACTGGGGTACCCATATGATAATAACTGAGTTACCTATTGAGTCTGGTAAATACTTAATAGCATAACCTTATACCGTGAGACTTAGTATAGGCGGGAGAGCATAGTCAAATAACCTGGTACCTTCTGCTATATATCACCTTCTGATATGTCAAAAATTTCGGCATGAAAGACCGATTTGAAGTCATTTAGATTAAAGCTACCTTCTGGGTAAGGATTACTACCGAAAAAGCCCGCTCCTGTTCCTATTTCACTCTATGATCCGTCGGTGAATATGTAGCTTTCACCATTGGAACTGTAGATCACAGAACCATTGGTCTATTATTCTCTACTGGCAAATGGATACATAGTGTTCAATTTCTCATGGCTCTTCTTTTCTGCTCACATTGCCAATTTCGTCTGAAATCTTTAACAAATTCGAGTACAACATCATGCTGCAATGACGGCGAGTCTGGTTCCTATGACCTAAAATCATAAACCCGTCGACCGTAGGTAAGTATTGCATCATACTTCATTTGAATATCTATTGGACGGATATCGGGCATAACATCCAGAGCTTTTGTTGAAGTAGTTTTCATTGCGCCCATAATACCATGAAAGCAGGGCCGCTGCACCTGTTGCAAGGGGCTCAAGCGGCACTTTTTCGATAATGACATCCACCGTAACACTGCACTATACGTTAGCATGGGGCGGCTTACACTTGTATGGATCCAATAATGGGGTCTTTGGGATAATTTATTTGAATAAGATTATATTAGAAATGCCAGCTTTTTAAACCCAAGTCGATAATAGTAGAGATATATACAACAAAAATGTACTTTGTCTCCAATCTATTCAAAGCATTGCGAGCTTTGCATGCATTCAGCCAACAAAAGAGAAGTAAAAAAATAAAAACATTTTTATTATATCAAATTATATAAAAACAGAGTCACAGTAAGCTGATACGACGGCGCAGCTTGCTTACCGACAGCACCCAAGAGAACGTGAAAAATTCGTTATGCAAGCGAACACGTTCATTCGACACACACACATATACATACATACACACATAAAGGCAGATTGAAGACAGCGGACCGCAAGCAAACACCAACAAGCTCCCAGCGACTTGGATTTCCCGCGTTTAATCCGAGAACACGGAAAAAAGAAGCGGAGGCAGATAAAAAAAAACGCGAAGAATGGCGTAGAACAAAAGATGCAAGTCAGCTATACAAGCTGCAAGCCAGCTAACCACGAAGATGACGAAGAAGCTTAGAAGTATCCGATGAATGCTGTGTACGCGCGCTGCTCTATAAACTACACGCTAACGACTTGTGGCCGCGGTGGCGGTGTCAGCATTAGCAATAGAAGCACTAGAAGATAAAAAAAGACATGCGCAACAACAACTACATACATACACGATGATTAGATGGCACTGGGAGTCTGCTTGGGAATCGGGGAATGCGTAAATGTGGCAAGTTATGTTCAATATATGCTCAGTTGCATATAAAACGGCAACCGCAAGGAAGCGCTTGAAGTTATCATGCTGTTGCCTAACTAACATTAACAACTAAAACAACAACAACAACAACAGTGTTGGTAGCAGCATCAGCAGAAGTAACAAGCGTTTGTTAATGTTAATGCTTGAATTGCTTGAATTGTATGGAATGGTGTAGAATTGAGATTTCCTGCTGTGACTTACATAAAAGAACTCGGCAGCTGCATGGCTTTGTTGGCACAAAAGAACAAGCAGCAGCTAACCACATGCATATAAATGCACATAAGTATGTAAGTTTGTATGTTTGTTAAAGTGTTAACAGTTGGTGTGCACATTTATGTGACCACTGCCGCATTCTTTGTGGTGATAAGTGCGCTGACATCTACCTTTTATATTATATGTATGTACATATGTAGATGCATACTCGTTTATATGCAACTCTTTATGTATATGCATACACATACATATGTACTTGTATGTAAGTAAGTAAGTATGTGGTAAGAAGCTATAAAATATATTATGCAGAAACTAATATCTATTTATGCAGCAGAGTATAAAAAAGTAAAGAAATGTGCTGTTGCTGAGAAAATGTAGTTGAGGGTGCAATGCTATGCAAGCAGATAAAGCTAAAAAAATGTTATGGATTACCGATATCTTAAAGGAGCTATTGTTTCGGAATTATCATAAATATTTAATATGGTGGTTAAGAAAAGTAAAAAATAAAAAAAATATATAAATAAAAAAATTGGGGTTGCCACCTGATTTAATTTTTTATACAAAATAAGTTGACAGCTTGAAATACCAAATATTTTTAAATGCGTGAGTTACGTAATAGTAAATTACAATTCGCAAACAATTTTGGAGTTGCCACCTGATTTAATTTTTAATTCAAAATAACTTGAAAGCCTGAAATATCAAAATACTTTTAAATGCTTGAGTTACGTTATATCAAATTATAAAAAAAAAATCGAGTTGCCACATGATTTCATTTTTAATACTAAATAAAAACTTGGAAAACTTGAAATACCAAATAATTTTAAATGTCTAAGTTATGTTATGTGTACAAAAACGAAAGTGTTTTAAAGTTGCCACGTTATTTAAATTTTTTTGAAGTGTAAATAACCTAAAAGCGAGTCTGAGGTTGAACCCAGAGAAAACGGATCTGCTTGTGTTCACAATTCATCTAAGGAGTTTCCCTTCGATAAGTGGGACACTACACTCTCTCAAGCACCGCACCAAGTACAATGGGCTAGTTTCGGACAGCAAACTGCTGTGGAAGCACAACGTGGACGCAAGAGTGAAGAAAGACAGCAATGCTTTATATGCGTGTAGGCAGATGCTCGACACAACCTGGGGGTTCTCTCCCTCTCTCATGCACTGGTACTACACAGTTATTGTTAGACCAATTTTGCGTTACGTTGCAGTATGTATGCTGGACAGGCTTATGGAAATCAACCTATCGGAAGCCAATGGAAAGGGTTCAGAGGCTCGCTGCGCTGTGCATAACGGGAGCTTTAACAACTCCAACGGGGGGTCTTGAACTAGTACTAAAACTGCTGTCTATAGACCTCTTCACTGTAAACTGCGCAACAAAATCGGCGGGACGACTATTGGTTGTAGGAGAATTTACATATAGAACCCTCGGACATAGCTCGGTGGGGAATGGCGGTTGGGCAAACAGCGACCACACGACCCCACTTTTCAGCTGGGACAGAAGGATCAAAGCAAGAAGGGAATCCAGGCATAAGGAAGCCTTTTAAGTTGCCGGAGCACTGCAGTATATTTCAAGCTGAGGTCTTTGCTATTGCGAAAGCAGCGAAGCTGGCCTCTAATGCAACTTCAGGCAATTTTTATTATACGAGCTACCTGGGTGCAATACCGCAAAAGTAATTGTGCAAAACGGTAGATCGAAAGTACACCAAATTCCCATTTGCACTCTATAGAAGAGACTGTAGGCATGATCGGCAGTCTAACTGGTCACTGTCTGGTGGCGGTACACGTCCGGAACCAAATTTAAAAATAATAAAAAAAATCTCTAAATTTCATCCTTTGTTTCAAAACGGTTTCAAAGATGGTAATATGTTCTGCTTACAAAAAAAATTCTTAACAAATATCTTAGTGGCTTGACAAATGCTAAGTTTTTCGATCTATCTATCTATGTTTCAAGCAGTTGTTAAGTCCGTGAGCTTGTTTTTTACAAAAATCTACATAAACTAGTTCCACGACGCCAAATCCAAGATCTATCAAGTTCCAGTCGTTTTATAAATAGATTACAAGATCGATCGATTGTGATGTATCATTGAAGTCCACCACTCGATTTTGCAGCGACAAAACTTTAATATTTCGAATGATAAAGGCGTTAATGATACCGCTACAAGAATTTCTAACATCCCTGAGAAGGGCAATCGATTTTCAACGATTCTATACTCACTATCCAAAACCCTACCTGCATCTACTTTTCATATTAATATAATTGATGTATAACTTTTCCTGCTTTCCTAAAATAAACTACCATAAGTATATTCACAACACCATTAACACTTCGAAATTCGCTACACTCCTAAAAATAGACTACAACTAGACACCACAGTCCTCCAACGAGCACCGCGTTGTGTCATTCATTACGACCAGGAAGCAATTGTGCCGTAGCCAATGATGCAATTAAGAAAAATCACAAACAAATAAATAAGCTAAAATGAGAAATAACCATAGAAGCATACTCATAAACACAAACACACACAGCCACACATACAAACAAAAAGAGACGGCAGCAAGCGGCGTGCTTCACGCTACAGTTGTTGTTGTTGTATGAAAAATGTAGCATTTGCTGACTGCATGCACCTTATTGAGCCAGTGCAGATCTAAAAACAAGACGAGGTGCAAAGCAAAAGGTACGACACGGACACACACACACACACACACAGGTGAACATGCCATGGCAGTGACAGTGGCTGCCAAAACAAGGAACCTGTTTTGGAGAATTATTTATGAGTGTGATGGCATGCCAACAAATACAAACAGCAGAAGGAAGAAGTTGAATGTAACAACAAAAACAACAACAACGAGGAGAACAGTAGTTGCAGTGCTGACAAGAATTCAATGAACTCGGTGGCGTTGGAGCTGAGAACTGAATTTGTTTTCGGGCCGCAAGCGTCGAAAGGTGAGCGTGTGCAGGCTACTGCATACATATACATACATACATACAAATACACGCTTGTAGGGGCGTATGTTAATTTTCGCATACTCAGATATGTATGTATGTATTTGCATGTTGATTGTCGAGGAGGCGGTAATGTGGCAAGGTGGCGTTGCATGCAACAAGGCTGCATACGCAAGCAGAAGGTGTTGCACTGAGCTTAACAAGCAAAAATAAAAGTTAAAAAATCGATTGCAATAACAGCGGAAAGAAAAAATTCGATTTCGAAGCATATGCAAACTTTTTTCTGCGCCTTGTTGGGCATGGCAAGGCGGCGTTCAATGAAATATGGCAGCCTGCAAGAAAAATGTAAAAAAATTAAAACACAGAAACAAAGAAAGAACAATTTTCTGTTGTGCCAAGAAGAAGGTCAAAGTTTCGAGGCAGCGAAAATGCAAAGTGACAGTTTGCTGAAAGAATTCTCTAGGCCTAGCGGCTCAAGCAGATGCCGAAGCCTTGCGGAAATTGTGTTGTCCCTTAGTTACGTTGAAAGCTGTGTAACATAAGAAAGGCTTGAAAATTTTGAAGTGAGGGAGTGCTGTTTGGCAAGTCTAGCGCTGAAATGAACTTTTTAAGGTTATGTATGGTTTCTAATTTCCTTAGATCTCGATTCACAGTTGGCGGTAAGTCTTTGCTGTCACTTTATTAATATATGCTAGAAAGTGAAATACATATTTATCATAAGTTCTGCACACACCCTGTGGTCTATACCTGCTGTACTCACTCCGCCAAGCTTTGCAGAGTGTCGAATGGTACATACAACAAGTGGTGTAAATCAAATAGCAGTAAAGAAAACCATTTTACCGTTTGTTTTGGCTCCGCTTAATATATATTGTACCTTTCTATACACATATTTGTCGCATCAACAGGTCGTTAATCATGATAATTAATTGAATAAAATTGTATAAATAACATTTGGACTCAGTTTTACTTAGCACTCAAAAATAATTAGTGTTGACTATTAAAAACTTAAAAGTGATAAATAAATAATAAATACATATGAAGTAAATAATACAATAATCATTATTTCTTGAAAAATATTCGATGTAATCAAAAAATAATTTAATTACTTTTCAATTACTTTTTGATTACTTTCCATAAAAAATAAATCCATATGAAGTAGAAACTACAATTATCATTATATATTGATAATTAACCGATGTAATCAAAAAGTAATTCAAAATTAATTACAAAAGTAATTTAATTACTTTTCGATTACTTTCACTATAAACTAAATCCATATGGACCACAAGTTGAAATGTTCATAATTTTTTGATAATTATCGATATAGTCAAAAAATAATTGAATTGCATTTCGATTACTTCAAAAAAAAAAAAACAGAAATACATATGTACATACATATATAATATAATAATCATTATTTCTTGATGATTAACCAATGTAATCAAATAATAATATAATTACATTTCGATTATTTTTAATAAAAAATATATCAGTAGGAAGTACACAATGAAATAATCATTATTTCCTGATAATTAAGCAATGTAATCAAAAATAATTTAATTACATTTTAATTACTTTCCATAAAAAATAAATTCTTATGAAGCACCTATTGAAATATACATTATTTCTTGATCCATTATTCAAAGTAATCAAAAAAAATTTAACTACATTTTGATTACTTTTCATTTAAAAAATACGTATGAAGCACATATTAAATTAAATGTTGTTATAGATAATACTCCGATGTAATCAGAAATTAATTTAGTCACATTTCGATTACTTGTAAAAAAAAGAAACATATACATACATAAAATAATAATCATTAGTTCTTGTTAATTATCTGATGTAAACAAAAAATAATTTAATTACTTTACGTTGACTTTCACTAAAAATTAATTCAATGAAAGCACATAATATAGTAATTGTTATTTCTTGATAATTATACGATGTAATCAAAAAATAATTTAATTACTTTACATTACAATATGAGGCGCATAGTATGGTAATAATTATTTCTTGGTAATCAACTAATGTAATCAAAATTACTTTGACTAAAAATCAATTCTATAAAAAGCAAATAATATAGTAATCATAATTTCTTGATAATCAACCAATGTAAGAAAAAGTAGTTTAATTACTTTTAAATAAATTCATATGAAGCATCATATAGTAATAATTATTAGTAATCAACAAATGTAATCAAAAAATAGTTTAATAACTTTTCGATTACTTTACTAAAAAACTAAAACTATATGAAGCACATTAAATAATAATCATAATTTCTTGTTAATTATTTAATTGTAAAAAATAATGTAATTACATTTCGATTATTTGCAACAAAAGTAAAATAATATTAATTACATAATATAAGTCATTATTTCTTGTTAATTATTCGTTGTAATCAAAAAATAATTTAATTAATTTTCGATTACTTCTACTAAAAATATAGATTTATGAAGCACATAATGAAATAAACATGATTTCTTGATAATTAAGCGATGTAATCAAAATGTAATTCACTTATATTTCGACTTTTTTCAATAAAAAAATAAATAAATATGAAGTACATAATGAATTAAACATTATTTTTTGCTAATTAACAAATGTAATCAAAAAGTAATTTAATTACATTGCAATTACTTTTTTTTGTAATTGTAATTATTTTAATTTTTTTCAATAATTTTACAAATACTTGTTAAGAAAAATTATTTTGATATTAAAGAATTTATAAAAACAAGCCTATATTTTATCTATAATTTAACCTATTTCTTCGGAGCGCTTTGAGTAAATGAGAATAATGGTAGTGAATATTTAAAAGGTTTCTTTAATAAAATTAATCTTACAGACACTTAGCTTATATGCAATTAAATAAAAATTTTCTAAAACTGATTTAAGATGTTTTGTTTATTTATTTCCGTATCTGTCACTGAAATACAGTACCTACTTAATTTTATTCAGAACGTTAATGTAAACAAAAATATTTTTACTAGCATATTAAACCACTTAACAGTTGTTGAACAAATCTTTTTGTCAGAGGAGAAAGAAATAAAAGTTTCTTGTAAATGTGCTGCAGATATTAAAGCATTATTATAAGCTTTTTCGCTTATTTTTATTTAAAAAAAGTAAAAGAACGTATATTCTATAATTTTTTTTTTTAATTTTAAGCTTAGTCTGAAAAAACAGCATTCAATTTAGGAAACAGCTGAACATGTGACTCTAATTGCTGCGTTCAAGAGCAATAGAAATCACCTTGAACTTTCGTCTGTACAATACCACAACAAATACCACCGAACTTGAGACATATGTGACCTTGAAATAGTTTATATAACGGTAATATAACAGCCATACATTTCAGGAGAGTTAGTGTTTACATATCTAAGCGTGTACATGCTTCCATTTATACCACGTTTTCTTAGATTTTCAGCTGAATAAATATTAAAGTGTCTGTGGTAGACGTCAATTGACGTAAAATAAGTTTTTTTTTAGTAAAAGTTTGGCTACTAACTATAAAATTCAAAGAGCAGACTTAACCACCCTTCATATTTATACTGATAATTGTCGCCCACCATTGTAGCGAAAATAAACAACATTGCTACAGAGAATACCATAAAAATACCCAAAATCCAACAAAAATTGTTTTAAAATGATTTCTCAACTTTTTTTATAGAAAACCAAATTTTATGGAAAATTCGTGTAGCAACAGCTTTATTTCCGAGACACCACTTAATTTCGCGAATTATTATTCCGTTTCAACCTTTACACTTTTCACTACTTTTATTTCAACTTCTTTTCATTTTTACGAGCGTAAAGTGCCTAACACATGTGGTGGCATGCCGCAAGGCAACCACACACACGCAATCATATATGGTTGGCCTCACGAGCAAACCGCACGCCGCCGACGTCACGCAGCAGCCGCCAGCACTAAAAGCGGCTCACGCGTGCAACTTTACTACGCCAGTGTTGCTTGCCTTGCCTTTTCTGGTTCTATGCGCTGGCATTATATGCCTGGTATTCGCAGCGCACACGCTTCACGCTCGTAAAACTCCGAAGAAATTATGCAATAAAAACATATGAACTCTTAAAGTGGAAAAACGCAGAAAACTAATAAAGCCCGTAGGTAAAAAATGTTATTGGACTTGTTGCTGCTGTTTTTTTATACGCGCGTATATGTTCTATGCAATTTTTTTAATTTACCATTTTGCTTCCAGTTGACTTTAGGCATTCAGCTGACGAAATGTCATGTAACAATACACATACTTACCAAATTATGTAAGTAGCGCAAACTATTGCTTGTGTAAACTATAGAGATGCTTTGGATAGTAATTTTTGTCAAATTTCGTGAAGATACCTTGTTAAACGAAGAAGCTTTCCATACAAGGACTCCATTTTGATCACTCAGTTTGTATGGCAGCTATATGCTATAGTTATCCGATATCGGCGGCTCCGACTTATGAGCAGCTGCATGGGGAGAAAATTATATCTGAAAAATTTCAGATCGATATCTCAAAAACTGAGGGACCGGACAGAAGGTCCGAAGGAGACACGGAGAGACAACAAAATTTGCTGAGTTTTTCGCGAGTAACGGCCGACGACGGTTGTTGTTGTTGTTGTAGCAGCAGAATCCGTTCGAGTTGTCAGTCTTTGACCCGATAAAAAATCCGGGTTCGTTCCAATTACGTATACCCGACTGTAGTGCAAACAGCCTCGACGACGGCCCAAGGGGCTTAAAAGCACACATATAGATGAAGACAATCCGTTGATCAGCTTTTCGCAAAAATATTTGGTTCCAATTGGTCTAGAGGAAGGGACACCTTTTCCATCTATGTCCGGTTCGATAGAGGTTTTAGCCGTGCTTTAGATCAGGCACCCGGTCACAGTGTGACTCCACACTGAACTGACTTTTCAATTATACCTGCCTTTAGGTTTAAACCACAGCCACCACGAATCTTCTCAGAGGGCCAAATCCAATGAGCAGATTGGAGCGAACTCCAAGGGCTAACTTCTGCCCGTGGTACCAGATTTGAGTCTCCGATCAGACCTTGTGACCAGTTAAGCACCCATCAAAATTTGTTACTGGTGACATGTGTAGTTTGAACTTCCCCCACTTTGAGAACCAGCATTCATTATTGGATAATATGCGACCGAATAGACCACGTCCAGCACGCAGTGAAGAAAATATGGCAGCTGAGAGTGTACACGAAGACTGTAGAAAGTCGATTCCGGTCCGTTCGCAGCAACTCGGACTGACTTATGGAACGACTAGACGCATTTTACGTCGAAATCTTAAACTGAAAGCGTACAATAAAGAGCTTTTGCAAGAACTGAAGCCGCTCCTTCCGACCTTCCCAAACGACATCGCTTCGCTCTATGGGCTCTTGAAAAGTTCCAAGAATAGCCGACGTTTTCGAGCCAAATTTTATTCAGCGACGAACTGACTTAATGGAAATGTTTGTAAACAAGCAAAATTTGGGCAATTGGGACGAAGAGCAACCTGAAGAGATTCAAGAGCTGACATTTCATTCAGAAAAAACAACGTTTTGGTGTGGTTTGTAGGCCGGTAGAATTATCGGTCCATATTTCTTCAGAAATGATGCCGGTGAGAACGTAACCATTAATGGCGACCCTTACCGCGCCATGATAACCGACTATTTGACGTCTGAAATTGAAGCTCGTGATCTCGGCGACATTTGGTTTCTACAAGATGGCACCATTTCCCACACATCGCATCAGTCAATGGGTTTATGGAGAGAACACAGAGGTGAGCAAATAATATCACGTTTTTTGGCGGTCGTTTGGCCATCAAGATCGTGTGATATCACACCGTTAGACTTTTGCCTGTGGAGATATGTATGTATAGTCTAAGAACAATCCCGCTTCGATTCAGGCCTTGGAACAAAACAACCGCATATCATTCGCCAGTTACCAGTCGAAATGTTCGAACTCGCCATTGGAAATCTGAGACGTAGCCGCTGCCAACATTTGAAAGAGCTAATTTTCAAAAAATAACTTCCAAAGAATGTTCTTTCGAATGGTAATAAACATTCTCCATTAAATTTAAAGTCTATGTGCTTTTTCTTTAAAAATGTAGGGAACCCTGATATGGATCACCCTTTATATATCTATAGTCTATGTGAATAAATTTCTATATACCGCCGATATGGGCACCTGAAAAAATATCCTCCCGCCCTAAAATCAACGAAATGCAGCCTCAACGCAAAGCCAATGCCCCCCAACGTATTGAGCGTGCTTTGCATAGCCAATTTACAACTACTAATAATACAAAACAACAACAATAACAAATTCCAAAAAAAGAGCTAACAATAAATTCTTATTACACGCACATTTTGGGCGCAATCGCTTTTGGGGAGACTCGGCAGCGCGGAAAGTAAATATAACAACAACAAAAATATTACAACAACAAGCAACAATAGAAATTGATTATTTATTTACGCCAATTGCATACCAAGAACTAATTTGCACATGAGCAAATAAGTAGATATTTATATTGTACATGTGTATGCATGTACATATATACATATGTATGTACGCAGCAGTGAGACAGCGTTGGTATGTCTGCTAGTATATACTTATGTACACAATGTGGCATCATTAAATGGTTGAATTGAAATTACGCGAAGTTTTCTACTTTTTACTTGTTTAATTTTTTTATTATTTTTTTTACGTTTTTTTTATGACTTTTTTTTAATATTTTGTTTATTTTTTTATTGTTTTGCATTTTTGATTTTTTTTATTATTTTTTATTTTGTACTTTTTATTTTTTTAATTTTTTATTTTTTTAATTTTTTTAAATTTTATTTGCGCGAATTTGTTCGGCTTTTATTACACTTTTGTACACAAATGTATATGTTTGTATGTATGTATGAGCAAATAAATAAATAAATAGTTACATACTTATAATATATGTATGTATAAACAAGAGATCATTGACTCTGGCTCGCGGTGAAACAAATATTCAGCCTTTTGTGTCTATGCGTCTTTGCAAATATGTGTGTATGTATGTAACGTATGTGCTTTTACTGCCACTGGCAGGTGCTGCTGTGAAAAACTTTTTCAATGACTACACAATTTTGCAAAGGTCGGCACATACATACTTATGCATTCACTAGTTTTATACAGTTTTCTGTACATACATACATATGTACATATATAAATATACACACCCAGAAATAGATACCCATAATAATTAAAAATTTCCCTCACGGCAATTTGCAAATAAACAAGACTATGAGCTCTTAAACTCAAATACATTTGTGATTGTTTTCAATTCAGCCAAAACAAAGAAACAACCATTAGCTCTAGAAAGCGGAACGAAGTGACAAGTACCAGATTTTGAAGAATTTATTTAGAATTCTTTTAATGACCTAAATTTCACAAGTGATTTGGAGGGAAATACTGGCATGCATATAGAATACATACAGATTTTTCAAGAATTCCTTCGTTAAAACCACATAAATTAAAGAAATAAAAATACTTATAAAAATTAATAAAAAAAATATTAAATTTTTTTAAAGAACAATGTAAAAAAAATTATTAAATAAAGAAATATTTTAATTTTTTTTAAAGGAAATTATATAAAAAAAAAATTATTACAAATAAAGAAATATTTTTTTTTTTTTTAAAGGAAATTATAATTAAAAAAATAATTAAATAAAGAAATATTTTAAATTTTTTTAAAGAAAAATATAAAAAAATAAAAAAAAATATTTTAATAAGAAAGTGTTAAAAACCAATGTCATGAAATATTTTGCGATAAAAAACGATTACAAAAATTGTAAAAAATCTAAAAATTATTAAAACAAATCATTAAAATTAAAACAAAAAAATTATAAAAATTATTTTAAAAAATCATTAAAAAAAATATATAAAAAAAATATTAAAATTAAAAACAAAAAAATACTAAAAGTTTTTATAAAGAAAGTTATAAAAACTAAAAAAACTATTCAAAATATTAAAAAACTTTATAAAAAAAATAAAAGTAAAAATTATTAAAAAATTGTATACCTTTATTTTGAAAAAAAATTGCTTTATCAAAACGATTACGACATTCTGGTTACATAAGTTATCGTTATAGAGGTCCAACTTCGTTACGATTGAAAGATTCTAAGAATAAAGAATTAAGGCCAATCGCTTGGATTCAATATGGAGGGGATATGTAACATATAATGTGTGTATATGTATATGTATATGTACATATGAACATATATTTAAGAATTAATTTTTTACATATTCAAAGAAAAGTTTTTTGAAAAAATTTTGCTTTTGTCGTCAATACTGCATTGCTTATCACATTTTATAAATATTTTCTTCGAAAAAATAAAAAAAAACAATTAATTTCTTAAAAAAAAATTAAAAAAGGTGGCAACATTTTTCAAATATATCGGCGACTAACAGATTTATTTCAAATTTAACACTTTATGTTTGTTCCAATTAAAATTTTTAACAGATGGCAACTCTCTGCAAAATTTATTCTCAACAGAAAGGCATGTTTAGCCTTAAAACTCTTCCAAATACTTTCTGTTCATGGCCGATATTGTATTACGAAGTCCACTTTATAAATCTGTTCTATAAAATTTGAAAATATGTACATAGGTGGCAACATTTTTTGGAAAAATATCGGCGACGGTAATCTTACTTAAAACTTTCACACTTTATTTTCTTCTCATTAAAAATTTTAATAAGTGGCAACTCTCTTAAATTTTTTTTTTTGTTAAAACTATACACTTTATTTATTATAGTAGTGCATGTAAATACGTACATATGTACATATTTACATATGTATCATAATTAATTTATTTTTACAAATTCAAACAAAAACGATTTGAAAATATTTTGCTTTTTAAAAAATACTGTATTACTTATCACATTTTATAAATATTTAAAAAAAAAAATAAAAAAAAAATTAATTTCTTAAAAAATATGAAAATAGGTGGCAACATTTTTCAAAACCATATCGACGACGAAAATCTTTCTTAAAACTATACACTTAATTTTTATTCTAAATAAAATTGTTAACAGGTGGCAACTCTCTGCAAAATTTATTCTCAACAGAAAGGCATGTTTAGCCTTAAAACTCTTCCAAATACTTTCTGTTTGTGGCCAATATTATATTACTAAGCACATTTTATAAATTTCTTCCAAAAATTTTAAAACAGATGGCAACATTTTTCGAAAAAATATCGACGACGGAAATCTTTCTTAAAAATGTAACACATTTTTTGTTTTAATTAAAATTTTTAATAGGTGTCAACTCTTCGAAAAATTTATTCTCAAAATACATATGTACATATGTATGTATGTCGATTTCGATGCTATAGCTCGTCTATAAAAGCCACAGCAGCGGTGTTAATTCCTACTCCTCTCTCTTGACTATTCGTGACCTTACCATTCAAATTAGTTAACGATGATCTAAGCCAAGATCGATTAAGAAGATCATAGTTTTCCTTCGGAGCTTGGATCAGTAGTCCTCCAAGATTTCACAGAAAGTTTGAAGCATATCTTTGTGGATACAAATTAATGTCTGAATTGAGGCCCTGTGGTCTATCTACACACTATGGGAACGTATATATGTATGTACAATAGTTTGGCTGCTTTTTGGAAACGGGTCTATTCTATAGATTTCTCTAAAGCTGTCATATAGTTTTGCGGCAAAATAAAACAGCTACATCGAGAAGTTTAACGTAATTGGGAGCCTACAAATACAGAAGAAGTTTATCAATTATCGAAAAATCGACTAAATCACGCAGTTTGAAAACCGTTGGCAATGTTGGAATGGCTTGACTCAAGCAAGTAGAGTTCAGCTGTCTTCTTATTATGTCTTTTCGGTAGACCTAGTTCTAAGTGTGACTACAAATATTTGTGCGGACGTAAACCATGGTAGTTTCTTTTCTTAAATGTATATACATATTTCGAATTCTCCCCTACCACCTGCCCGCCTTGCTTGCTAGCAATGGAAATCAAATGAAATCCGAGTATTTATAGCGAACGCTAAGCAACTTGAAGCCAACACGTTCGTAGACGACGAGAACTTTCACCAGATTACAATTAAAATAATCTAGTTTTCGATTAGGCATGCCGCAGCAGCAAAGAAGCGCAACCAGAAAGTGCGCATATAATTTACACTTAATGAACGGCTGAGCGGCCAAGCGCGCAGGCGTACAGGCGTCGCTGAATTGAAGGTGCGCAGCAAGACCGCAGCTGGTTGACCGGTTTGCAAGAAGACACCAAAGAAAGGCAATAATAACAAATCACAACGCAGTCAGCACAGAGTATATGAATGCAGGAAGACATGGAGCGGCGTGAGACAGGCGTAGCAAGTGTGTATGTGTGCAGAGTGAAGAAGAAGACGCGCATGAAATGACCAACTGCAATGAATTATCGCGCACATCAAAGACATGAAGTGACTTTCGCGGCGGTTGAACGAGTTTTTGTTGTAATTTTTTCTTCGGCGAGTTGTTTTTTTTTTTTGCTTTTAATTTCTTAATTACAAAGATTGTTAGTTGAAAGATGATGGCAGCGTTGTCGGTTTGCTGCATTTGTGGAAAAATTAATAACTGCGCAGCGTAGAGAAGACAACAATTAATTATGGCAGCAGATAACAGACAAAAAACAAAAATAAACACCAAATCGAAAATTGAAAATCGAAAAGCAAAAACAAATACACACGCATTGTAATCAACTAACTTACCGTTAAGCGCAAATTAATTTTGTATGGCAATAATTAGTTGGTTATGCGCGTAGCTACGCGCCGCGGGAGGCTGTTGAGTTCACCTTCGTGTTGCCAAGTCGAAATTGATTCGAAACTGTCGATCAGTCGCAAGAAAGTGAAACTTATTGACTTAAATTTTTGCTGTTTTTGTTTTAGTTGTTTTCTTGCTTGGTTTCTTGTAGCTTTATGCCATTAAATCTTCTGCTACTCTCTTGATTGCATGTATATTCCGCTTAGTTTTGACACCGAATCCGGTATGTTAATGAGGCTGTTGTTGTTGTTGTGCGTCGAATGACAGGTTTCTCCTTGGTGGCGTGTAGCTAGTCTCGCATTGATTTCGTTGAGTTACAGATATGTGTGTGTATTATGCACATATTTTACTTTGCTATTTCACTTTTATAACCGTTGCTTACTTTTTTTTCCAAAATCACGATTTTATTAGTCTTCTGAGATTTGCTTTTTTGCTTTTTCTGCTTCTACGGAAAATTTTTGCCATATAATTATATGAAGTGAAATTTTTTTACTATAACGGTTTTCGACAGCTAGACATAAGCCAATACACTTTCAGAAATTGCCGTTTGTGGGTTGTACTTTATTTTTAAACTGGAAAGAAAGTGATAGTAAAGAATTAAGATTAGATATTGTAGCTTCATTTTTATGCAAACACATTTTAAAAGTACTTTAAACTTAATTCTACCCCGAAAAATCACAGTACGCACCCTAAATGTAGGCCACAGTGAAATCGAATATCACATCCTAAATGTAGGCAACACTTTGTGATCGCAAAAAAGCAACTTCTTTAACTCGAACTTCTTTAACTCGAAGTTCTCCATAACTCGAACTCTAGAATTGGCAATAGAAGTCAAATTTGATACAAATTTCCTTCCTTCCATAACTCGATCGCAGTATGTTTGTGGATAATGATGGTTCGAGTTACGAAAATTCAACTGTATACATACAATATGGCCTACATTGAGGCGCAACATTAAACTTGAGTACCATAATTGTTAAATAGCTTTGAATATTTTCGTCACGATATATTGCATTGGTAAAAATTCCTTTTAGCTATATTACTAGCAAAGTTATCGACTGGGCAATGGGTGTCGTGGTTTCGAGCTGGCTCTGGATACCTATGTATTCCCCTAATATCTCCTTGTGTGGAACACTTTATATGCAATCTCAGAAGGAGGTGAATGGGTGAATACTACTTGCTTATAAGGTATCTGGGGCTTGCTACACCGAAACGCTTGGGGTAGAAACCTCCAAAAACAAATCATGGATGTCGACAATGGAAAGAAGGAAACTAGAATATCTGTCCAAATAACGTTGAGAGACTAAGCTGCTGCCTCCCGCGTGCACAACGATTCTTCAAGCTATGTCGCGGAGAATTACTGCGGACCAAGAAAGCGCTGCAAGCATACATATGTATATACGAAAAAAGAAGAGAACTTCTTTGCGATACTGAGCAGGTCACCGAGGGTTTTAGCTCTGGCAAATAGAGAGCGCCCTGAAAGAAACCTAGTCAGAAGGAGTGCAAGGTAAAAACGCGGTAAAAGGCGACGGCCGGGATAAGTAACCGACTCGAGAGCAAGTACAACTTAAAAGAAGAGGAGGCGAAACTGATGCAATTCCTCGGACACTGCTTTGTGGAACATATCGCTAGAATCAGTCAGTGTTCGATAAAGAGCGAACTGAGGATGCCTTTGAAAATGAGGAAGTGCAGAGACATAGCCGAGAAGCTAGAAGACAAGCACGCGCACTAGAAGCCAACAACATCCAAGGAAGCGGCGACAGTCAATGAGCTTAGGAAACGACATTTAAATCAAGGTCACACATGCCATCATTAGATGGAGCAGTTATGGATTGGAGGTGTCAAAATCCTGAAGTGTAAGCCGCAGTTGGTCCGTCCAACCACACATTTTATATCTTTAGAATTTTTATTCGTCGATTTATCAGATGAAGTTTATGCGAAGACTCATTTTTATAGAGTTGCCACAGGTTATATTATATGTTTGGTTGAAAGGAAAGGTTGAAAGAGCTCTGATCGACACTTGGGCTCTCATTAGGCTATTTTCCTGTTGTCCTACACTTAGATTCGGTATTCTATAAGCACTCTTAGGTTTATTTCTTTATTTTTACTCGTTCTAAATCGACTCCGTTTGGACAATATTTTCCTATCTTAGTTTATTTTACTATTTTCTGCGCTCATTGAGCTTCAATTCGTGAAAGAAACGATATTTCGAGAAGTGAAGTATACCCTGAATGTTAACTACTCGTATGAGCACCAATTTCTTTCGTCTTATAGACAGTCTCCGAGCTGCTTTACTTTAAAGTTTTCGTTTCTTCTTGCTACGAGTTGGGCATGCTCCAAAACTTACTACATAACTTTAAATGTAATTCTTTTTTAAATAAGCTATTAAAGACATACATAACAGCAAAATTTTTATTCAATCACAAAATCCGCTTTGTCTTCATGTAATTATGTAATCATAATACCCGCTTTACGAAATCATTTTAAATTCCACACATTTAGTAATAGTTACAGCATCAATTATTCACGCCTACATGTTTTCCAACTTTTCTTACAAATATACAGACAAACATATACATTTTAATCTGTGCAGCGATCATTAAATGTTTTCTCTACCCCACTTTACTGTTATGGCATTTTCTTCAAACGGAGAGAAAACAAACATGAAGAAAAACGCCACAGCAATCACCATTTACAAAGCCGGATTTCTTCAAATGCTCGGAACATAAAAACGCTTATCAATTCAAAAGCGAAAAGTGGAAGGAAACATTAATACAACAACAACAAAGTAGTAACAAAAGAAACGAGAGAACACATATACACAAACACATAGCCAAAGTAAAGTAGTCCAAAAAGGCAAATGGTAAAATAAAACAATTTTGCTCGAACGGAAGTGCTTATTTGTAGTTACTCGAAATGAATGACTTCAAATCTTCAAACATTCAATTCTGCTTCCGAACTTTTTATGCACTGCGCCTTCGCTATGTGACTGGGCATTTGTGCTTTACGAGTATTAGCCGAGCTTAGGAAGCGCTATGCAGAAAGTGGAGTGGCGGCATGTTGTGAGCGCTACATGAAGTAATACTGATATAATTACTGATTGCTAAGGAGCTTTCAGTTTTCGTTGCACATGCTGATTTAGTAACATGGGTTCATTGAGTAATTAGCAAGAGAGATAGTGTATTAGTAATAACATTCCCCATAATTTTCGTCTATACTCTAGAAGCTTAAAAGCTTCGAAAGCACTAACAAAAGAAGCAAGCTTTGGATTTTCCTTTTTGTTTCGTTTGTAAGGACAATGGAATCCTAATCCTTCAAATCTTAAACAAACGGCTAAATTTTATAGAGCTTTTCAAAGCTTTAAAGTTTTTCTGAGAGCACTTAAAAAAAGGAAAAATTTCATACTCATATAAACGCTTAAAAGATTAAACCATCGACTATTTTATATAGAGCTTTTTAAAGCTTTAAAGTTTCTCAGTGAACATTAAAACAAAAAAGTAAAAGATTTTATTTTTACATATTAACGCTTAAAAGCTTAAACAAACGATTTTAGAGCTTTTTAAAGCTTTAAAGTTTCTCAGCGAACATTTTTTAGCAAAAGAGAAAGATTTCAAACTCTTATTATTGCTTCACATTGTTAAGCTGTGTATTTTTATAGAGCTTTTTAGGGCTTTAAAGTTTTTCAGTGAACATTTTTTAAAAAAGTGAAAAATTTAAAACTTACATTATACAACTTTCGTACCCACTTCAGAAAAGCTCTTTTTGGATTTTCCATATGTTTTCCTAAAAGCTTCAAAGCTTCAACAACTAAATATTTTTCATAGAGCTTTTTTAAACTTTAGCAATTTCCATTGAAATTTTGAAAAACAGTGAAAGTTATCAACTTTACAGCTTTCGTACTCCATTTTCATTAAAATTTTTAAAAACAGTGAAAGCTGCCAACTTCTTGTTTTACAAATATCGTATTCACTTGCAAAAAGCAAACATTCCATTGACAACAGCGTGTTTTCTTTTGCCTAACTGTCGTGTACAAAGAGACACAAAACGTTTATTGAGCTTTGGTTCTATTATTTCAGTTCCCTGTGCGACGAAAGCTTCATCGTAATCAATAGAGCTTTAGCTCCTTTACCTAAACAGGTTTTTCTCTTTCTTTTTCATCATAAATATTGTTCCTTTAGAAGTATTTTACTCAAAAAAAGTAAATCTTGTGCAAGTATAACATAAATATTAATGAAACTAAGTAACTTATCTCTTTTCTTTTAAAAAGCTTCCACTGTGTGACCGAGCTTTCACTAAAATTAATAAATTTTGTCCAAAAATGTTAGTTTGAAGTAAATCATCTTTTTTCCTATAAAAAGCTTCCACTATGTGTGCGAGCTTTCATAGAAATGAGCTAAACTTTCACTTAGTTTTACATTCCTGGTAAAGCAGCTTACAAAATTGGAAGACAGCAATATTTCGCAACCTTTTTTATAATTAAAAGAGCTTTCACTTACAAAAATACCGAAGCTTTCACTTATACAAAACTCTTGTGGTAACTTATTTAAGCAAAAATATTAAAATATACTTTATCACTAAATAATTTATATATTTTCTTTAAAAAAGCTTCCACTATATGCGCGAGCTTTCACAATAATCAGCTAAACTTTCACTCAAATACTTTTGCCTGTTAAAGAAGCTTACAAAATTGGAACCTAGAAATTTTTTCGAAACATTTATTATATTTAAAAGAGCTTTCACGCACAAAAACACCGAAACTTTCACTTATAAAAAACTTGCTTAATAACTTATTTAAGCAGCTGCAGGGCATACACAGTGTCACCATTGACCGTCACTCCCACGAACACTTAAGTGTCTGTAATTTTTCGTGAATTCACTAAGGACTTGTTGTTGCTAAGACTTTTACAGCTACTCTTGTTCTTATTAGTAGCATTATATTTGCGCTTGCTACCAGTGATTTGCTTGCTATCTTTATAGTTTTTTCCAGCAGTTCGTGCGCTGCTTTATCGCCTACCATCCACAATTGCCTTTACATTTTAGGGTCCATTGTTTTGCTGGCTTACCAGCGCGCAAGATTCTTAAGCGAAATTCATCATTGTTGTATACATACAAACGGTTCGGCAACGTGGTGCGGGGTATTGTATTCATTATTTTTGTTGTTGTTGCTTGCTTTTTTCGCATCTACTACAGCTTCCAAAAACTTTTACTATTGCCTGCCTCAGCCTCTCGAAGCTGTGAATTGTTTGCTCCGTATGTATGTATATAAAGTATAAACATGTGCTCTAAACTAACATACATACATATATATAAATATATATTTTGCGATTTGTTGTTGCTGTTATTCTTTCATTTTATTATCGTTGATTTTGTAGGCGCTAGCCTTAACGCTAACACAGTTCTTTCTTCAGTTGTTTTTCCTTCATATCTTCCTTATTATTTTACTGCGTGTTTGCATTTTCTGCCGCACACAACCCGCCCGCCCTCGCATGGCAGACATCCAACAAGTATTGCAATGACTTATCTGTAGTTTATGCCCTCACATTCTTGCAGTTAACAGCATTGTAAATAAATATATATATGCATGCTTGTACAAAAAATGCGGGTTGTATTACTTGCTTTTGTATGTATGTGTGTATATACAATACATGTAGCCTGTAGTACGGGTCATATTGTAGTTGCAGTTACTTTTCAACTTGTGTTGTTGGCTTTGGCGCGACTCAAAGTCACGGAAAAGTAAAAGATTCGGTTCAGTAAAAAAAAGTAAAACAATTGTCTGGAGATAAGCAACATTTGCGCCAAAGAAAACAAAGTCGCTGGAAAAGGGCACAGTGAGAAGAACCTGATAGAATAAGTATGCTTTTATATTATACATATTGTAGGCGATTTCGTTTAAGTCTTTGTTGATTTTGTATACTTCTATTAAATGGCTGCTTCCCGGAGCCAAGTTTTTATTTCAAAAATTGGTTTTCGAAAAGTTATTTAACTCCCAAAAGACATATAATCCAGCATAATAGCTTTTAAAGCTTTAGAATGAGCTTTTGTAAAGTTTTCGGTCGTTTTTCCAAATAAATTTTTTATTCCAAAAATACATTTTTTAATTTTTTTAATTCCCCAGAGATTTATATTTGATTAAAAGAGCTTTTAAAGCTTGGGGATTAGCTTTTGTAAAATTGTTCAGGTTTTTGAGTTGAAGAATTCAATAATTTCACGCTTTCGTTTGTGTTTCTAAATAAAGAATTTCAAATTTCAGAAACTAATTTTTGAATTTATTAACTCTCCAGAGATTTATATTCGTTTTCAAAGCTTTTAAAGCTTCGAAATGTGTTTTTGTAACGTTATTTAGGCGTATCGAGTTGAAGAATCCAATGATTTCTCCCAAAAGACTTATAATCGAGTTAAAGAGCTTTCAAAGCTCTGCAATGAGCTTTTCTAAAGTTATTCAGGGTTTTAAGATGCAGAATTCTAAAATGTCATGTTTCTCAAAATCAAGTATTTATTTCAAAAGTTATTTTTTGATTTTTTTTAATTCCTCAAAGATTTATAATCGCGTTAAAAAGTTTTTAAAGCTTTGGAATTAGCTTTTGTAACGTTATCCAGGCATTTTGAGTTGAAGAATTCAATAATTTCTCGTTTTTGAGAAGCAATTTGTGACGTCTAGTCAACGCATACATATGTATGTACATATATGTTTATCAGCTGTTTAAAAGCTTAGATGGTTGCCAGCTTTTTCGAAAGTCAACTTTAATAAAATTGTTAAGATAAAGACTAAGCATAATAAAATTTTTCGGTTATATATAAATTTTAAATTAGCAGCTCAACGTATTTTTGAAAGTGTTACCACATGCTCAAAATAAATTGAACAAAATTATATGAATGAGGGTTGTCAGCTGTTTCATAATTTTTGGTTAATAAAATTAATGAGATAAATAAATTAGTACATTATAATTTTTATAACAAATATTAAACTTAAAGTTGCAAATATGTTTTTTAAAGAGTTGCCACCTGCTTAGGTTTTTTATTAAATTACATGACTGAAATAAATATTATACTATTTTCACCAAACTAAGCCAGATTTTAATGACGATATTTTTTAGAGTGTTGCCACCTGTTTGTAAAACTTAAATATACTTGTACCTATAATTGAGTTGGTAGCTAGTATACTCTAAGGAACGATTTCTCTAGATATACAAACGTATTTTTCATGTGTTGCCACCAGTTCAAAACAAATTAAACAAAAATTAATTAAATAAAAGGATCGAAGGTTGCCAGCTGTTTTTTAATTTTAAAATAATGAATTTAATAAGAAAAATAAATTATTTTATTTTAATTTTAATATCAAATACTGAACTAAAAGATGAAAATATTTTTTGAAAGAGTTGCCACCTTCTTAGATTTTATTTTATTAAAATACATAACGCAAATAAATAGTATACTAATTTCACCAAACTAAGCGTGATTTTGTAGAAGATATTTTTTAGAGTGTTGCCACCTGTTTGTAAAAATTAAATATACATATACGTTGATATATAAACTAGCAGGTGATATACGCTAGCAGCCAACTGCCAGTTAAGTTCTGCTTAAAAACGGAAGGAACCGAAGATCTGTTTTACTGATAGAAGGAGTCTTGGTTGAGTTAACCAGAACTTAACTGACAGACGGTTGTTAACCAGACAATGAGAAAACGGCCTTAACCGTGCCCACGTCAGTTGGGTTACTTAACCCGATTAACCGGGTTGAACCTGGATTTTTATCTCACCAAGGATTGTCAACCTGGTTGCAAACCTCGACCTGCTGCTACAACAATAAAACGGCTTCGAAGATAGTACCTTTAATAATAGTAATTAATCCTGGGATACATTCACTGATTGATCTCCATATTCAGATTAATTTTTCCAAGTGTAAACCCATTACACACATATTCACGTCTGTACAGATGAAGAAGAAAAATATAGGCATTATTTTATATATGAAAGATATACGGGTAGGTCGTAATATTGGTGTTATTTAACAGGCATCCCGAAGAGGAGAAAATGATGAATGTAAGGCCTGCTCTTTCCAAAAAAGTATGGTGACATAAAGGGCTCTAGTAGTACTACAAATCCAGAGCAAAACTCGACGACATTATAGACTGCAAGTATTCACTATTTCTCAAGCGAATAAGGCAGCTTATTTAGAAGCTACATTAGTGAGCATTTAAGAGCGCAATAATTCAGTTATTATGGCATCTTATGCTTCTCTCATATTCACCAGAGTTTTCCATTTTTATTCTCCGCTCTCTCCCTCTCTTTTTAGTTTCCGGTCTCCAATCATATGTTATGTGCTTAAAACACTTGTCTATATGAAATGCTAATTTATTTTATCGAGGAGCATAGTCTGAATAGTATAGTATTTCTTCAGAAGACGGTTTCTAAAGCGTTTGCTACAATCAGGTTAATGTATTATCAGGTTAAAAATAATATTTTTAAATATCCTATCTAAAAATATTTCAAACTATTCAGACGTTGAGATGCCTTCAACGAAAAATGCCCACGCAAAGTCGACAGGTTCTTCATATTATTTTAGTCTGTTTTCAAAAATAGCCAAACACTGAAACCAGATTAGTTAATCAGTATTCAGCTCACACAACCGGCTAATCGCTGTCTAATAATCTAAACACTGGTTTCTAAAGAGTATAACCCATTCACACAATTTAATTAAATTTTGCTGCACACTTTTGGCAATAAACTCGTTCACTTCCTGTGTGCTCGCGCTGCTCAACGAGCGACAGTCGTAAAAAATTCACAGCGTAAGCAAAAGCACACAAAAATTGATCATCAGCCAATTTGTTTATGGGAATCAATTTGCGCGCTCGCATAAAACTTGAGTAAGGCACATATTGAAGAACATAAAAAAACATAAAAGTTGTGCATGCTTCTTTGGCAAACTTTTTTCTTTTTATACCGTTCGTTTATTTAACTTTGTTTTGTGTATACTTTTATAGTCTGTTGTCGTGGGCAGTGCTAACTAATTTCACTTAAATGAATTTTAGTTTGTTTGTAATGTTTTAGGCGTCTTCGATTCGGCGCTAATTTTTTCTCTCTTTCTCTTCTCAAAAAGTATACTTGTAAAAGCTTTTCCAACGCTGTAATCTAATTGAATTCAATGCAAAAACTAAGTGTATGTATATTTAAAGTCATACAGCCTCTTTACATTTATTTTCCATTTTTATTATACCAGTTTGTGTAATTTATACCAGTTATTAGTTCGTTTTGCCACTTTTAAAAGTTTGTCGAATTTAAGAATTATAATCATATGTTAGTTCTTGACATTATCTTAGCAGATTAAACAACAATGTTCTTGATTATACCAGTTTAACCGAGTTATACCAGTCGTTAGTTCGTTTCGTCACTTTTCAAAGTTTGTCGAAATGAAGAACTATCAGTATAGGTTAGAATCAATGTGTTTTAATATACCAGTTTATGTAATTTATACCAGTTATTAGTTCGTTTTGCCACTTTTAAAAGTTTGTCGAATTTAAGAACTATAATCATATGTTAGTTCTTGACATTATCTTAGCAGATTAAACAACAATGTTCTTGATTATACCAGTTTAACCGAGTTATACCAGTCGTTAGTTCGTTTCGTCACTCTTCAAAGAAGAATTATCATTATAGGTGAAATCCTGGCATTACCTTAGCAGATTGGAATCAATATTTTTGATTATACCAGATTACGCGATTTATACCAGTTCCTAGTTCGTTTGACCACATTTCAAAATTTTCCCAATGTAAAACTTATGACTATATGTAATATAATTCCTGACATCATCATGGCCATAAGCTAGTCAAATCCCAAATGCATTTCTAAACAAGCGAATTTTAAGAATTTTTATATTTTTATTAGACCTATTGAAGCTTCGGTAGGACACCAAAATATAAGTATCAACATTTTTATATCGCCTGAAGCATCTTTTTCAAATAGTTTTCACTTACTTATCACTCACTTACATAACTGATTATGTTTTCAACAACTTTGCATTTATTTAACCCTAAAGTGTTAATTTTGTTTCCGTTTTACTTTTACTATTTTTCAAATTTTTTCTAAAGCTCTTAAATATTCCCACATTACATAACAACCCAATTTCAGGTTTAAGCGCTAATTGGTATATTTTTATGAGTATTTGGTGAAGGTGTAAATTAGTAGTAAATTGTTTTTCCGGGTTGCAATTAGCAGTACTTTTATTATCGGCAAAAGGCTGGTTAGCACATAATTCATAAAAAGCTCTGGAAAGTAATTAAACTTAAAGCATTGTTATCTAAGTAAACCGCGTTCATGTGGTTACTTTCCGATTGGTTTGGAGAAAATGAAGTAGAACAAATTTGTTCAGCAATATACGCTAAATGCCTTCGTTTCGACCAATCTGATAATGTGGCGAATCGAACATAACACTCGTGTAAATCAAAAGCTCAATAATAAACGTGTTAAATTAAACATTTCGAGCATGACTTCATGAACTAACTTAAAGCAAACCTTAAAAGAATGGGCACGAATTCCATATACTAGTTGTAACAACAAAGAATGGCAATACAAGATACGGTCTTTCGAGTTTTCTAAAGCAAACCTTAAAAGAATGGGCACTAGTTCCATATACTAGTTGTAACAACAAAGAATTCCAATAAAAGATTCATGCGAGTTTTCAAGATTTAAGTTATCAAGCGCTTACTTCATCAAATATACTTCAAAGGAGACTTGTTCTATAATTCATAGAACTCAGATTTCTTCTCTTCAAGACATGTTTTTATGTCCCTAAATTAGAATTGAAGTATTCAAGAGATAAAATTACTCACTTTACTCTTTGCAGACAATCGTCTTTCTGACATTAATCAAGAATTAGCACACAATTATACACACGTGTCAAAGCCCATAAGAATACCTTTGCCAATACGAGTGGTATTCACGACTGTTGTCGAATGTAGCTTAACAATACCACCGAGGCCTACAAATTCCAGGTGTTACTGACAATTTCACGCTTTGGCAAACACAATTACAAATATTTACAGACAATTGATTGCCGAATGGTGCTTGAGTAGAGGATATATTTACATAGAGCTTTGCCAATTGTCAAAATGTATTATAGAAGACTTACTTCTAGGGATACACATTTGGCTGTGTGTAGCTTTCAGTAAGCCTATTGAAAAGTGAGTGGTAACCCTGCAGGAAATACTTTAAAATAATAGCATCATATGATATTTTGACAGTGACAGTTCTCTCATGTTGACAGCGAATGAGTAGCATGTCTCCATGGAGCGATAAAAAGCGGTTATATTGTAAAACTTTGAGCTTACAATCAGTTCGTGGGAATTTATGTTTAAAATCTTTTAATTTTTTGCTCTAGAAATTAGTCATATTTTTATTTCCTTGGTTTACAAATTCTCTAAATTTTTCTCAGATATTTTGGTGTACATAAAGTTCGATTTTCCGCTCTAAAAATTTTCAGCATTTTTTTTTTTCAAAAATTCTGGTGTTCTTAGGACCCATTAATATCTGAACATTAACTAAGAGAAACGAATGCTTATCAGAGAAAAATAATTCGATCTAGATTCCGGCTCTATGAAGACAACCATCAAAATATTCAGCAAGGTACTATGTAATATATGTTCTCGCTAAATAAAAAGAGGCAGAAGAAATAAAAGAGGCATTATATTTACCATGTGCTTACGACAATAAGCGGCTGTCAGACCACAGCGTCAAATGGAGCCTTAACTCAGCACCAAAATTGTTGCATGCTTCATAGAGCTTATAAGCACGTGAAAAGGGCTGAGCTATGATGACAGTAAGTGAACACAAAGCAATCAGGATGAGCAGCAGATGAGCTTGAGAAGGTTGAAGCACTCACATGTAAATTTAAAAATTATTGTGGCATAAAGAAGGCTGATTAGAGAACACACATGCCACAGCTTAATATGCAAATGTTGCAGACAAAATATCCAAAGATACTATGTTACAAAATATATGAGAGAAATATTAATAAAAAATTGCAGGCTTGTGCAGAAGATGTAAATATTACAGAGAGTTGCCCAAAAACAGCTGTGAGAGCGTTACAATACGAAAGCTGAGAGCGCGAGAGCGGTTTCCAAGCACTGCCAAAGTCCTTTATCGATTTTTAACAGCGGCGCAGTTGGAGTCAGCACACACAGTCGACTGCGCGGTCTGCCATTGATTATAGGCGGAAATGAAGTCAGCACAACAATGCTATAGGGCTGGATAATAAGAGTCGGCATAAAACAATGTGCTAATAACAACAATAGCAATGTCAATAATACTGCTTGAACAATGAGGGCTTACAAAAAAAATAAGGTTTGTTTTCAGCAAAAATATTGCGGCAGACAATACTAGCGTGCGAAGTCAATGAACGTGCTAAAAAGTAAAAACAACAGAGAAATTACAGAATAAATAAAGTGCAAGAGAGCGTGGAGAGTGGGCGGCGATGCCAACAGGCCGAAAAGTAGCAACAAACGCCGGTTGACGCGGCTGGTGACGCTTACAGCGCTGCTCTAAAAAGCAACAAAGGCAAACCAAAATTATTTCGAATGAGAGACAAAAGACAATTGCTCTGATAAATAAACCAAAATAAAATACGACATCAGCTGCTGCGCGCACAACATAAGGCGTTAACAGAGCTGCTTACATGTTTTTAATGTAATGTTAGAGGTGGGATATGGCATAAATAATAATCTGTTATATTATATGTACATATATGTACATAGCATGAGTAAAAAAATTTAATATAGAGAATAAATGAAATAAAACAAAATAAAGTAAAATAAAATAAAATAAAATAAATATAAAATAAAATAAAATGAAATAAAATAAAAAATAAAATAAAATAAAATAAAATAAAATAAAATAAAATAAAATAAAATAAAATAAAATAAAATAAAATAAAATAAAATAAAATAAAATAAAATAAAATAAAATAAAATAAAATAAAAAAATAAATAAAATAAAATAAATATAAAATAAAATAAAATAAAATGAAATAAAATAAAATAAAATAAAATAAAATAAAATAAAATAAAATAAAATAAAATAAAATAAAATAAAATAAAATAAAATAAAATAAAATAAAATAAAATAAAATAAAATAAAATAAAATAAAATAAAATAAAAATAAATTAAAAATAAAATAAATTAAAAATATATTAAAATTAAAGTAAATAAAGAACTAATAAAAAATAAATATAATAAAATACAGTAAAATAAAACTAAATAAAATAAAACAAAAGAAAACATAAAATAAAAATGCAATACAATAAAGACGCAAAATAAAGAATAACAAAAATAAAAATTACTAAATCAAAACAAAATAAATTCAATAAAAAAATAGTTTGCAATAAATGCAAACAATTTAAAATTATTTAAAATAATTCGAAAAAAAGAAAACAATATAGTAATATATTAAAATCCTTAACTTAAATATAATAAAATAGAAAAGGATATACATATGAAATAAAATAAATTAAATAATGATGCTACAACAAAAGTATATATGTATGTATATTACCTAATATTAAAAAAGGGTGAAAACTTTAACTTCGGTTGCACCTATGTTATAATGCTCATTCAAAGTACAGAAAACTTTTTACAAGAACTTGATTCCGATCGTTTAGTTCGCAGGGCGGCTATATGCTATAGTTATTCGATTTAAACGATTTCTTCGTATAATGCATTGTTACCTTCAATAATAATTTATGCTAAATTTAATTAAGATATCTCGTCAAATGAAAAAGTTTTCCATACAATGATCTTGTTTTGATCGGTCAATTTGTATGACAGCTATATGCCTATATCCGATCTGAACAACTTCTTCGGAAATTGTACCGTTGCCTTCGGTTATAATCCATGTCAAATTTCATGAAGATACCTCATCGAATGAAAGGACTACCCAAACAAGCACTTAATTCCGATCGTTCACTTTGTATGACAGCTATATGCTATAGTTATCCGATCTGAATGCTTTCTTCGGATATTACATTGCAGCCTAAAATAATAATACATGCCAAATTCAGTGAATGAACCTCGTCTAATGAAAAAGTTTCCTTATAGCCGTTCCATTAAATGAGCAACTTATTGAGAATAGGACGTCTGCAAAATTTCAGATCGATATCTCAAAAATTGAAAGACTAATTGGCATACATATATACAGACAGACGGACATGGCTAAGTTCCTCTGAGGTTTCTTCTTGGGTGTTACAAACTTCGTGGCAAAGTTATAATAATATACCCTTTACAAGGTATAATATATGTACTTATGTATGTAAAGCAAAAGAACCTTCAGTTATAAAACTTTAATATCCTATTTCCCTTACCCTCTCAATGCTCTTCAAATTTCCTAACTCAACTATACTTGTTGCAAATATTATAATGAATATATGTATATTTCAGACACTAAAATGCTTTTTGCATTGTAAACAACAATAAAGAACCAACAAATTAGGCGCTACTATGCTAAACCAACAACTACAACCAAAAAGAAGTGCAGAAAAGCAGAGAATAACGAAGAAAAAACTTAATGCATTCTAATATTAGACGCCACAAAGCACTATAATGTGCAACAGTGTACAATAACAACAATGTATAGAACATAATTTAAAGTAAATACGCTGAGTATGTATGTACATATGCAAGTAGTTAGCCTGTGGTAAATTTATGAAATGTATGCAACGGCAGAACCCTGCTGCCAAACGGCAGCCGGAAAGCAGCAAAGAACGGGAAGACGAAGAAGAAGCATGCACTTGCCAGCGGTTGCATGTGTCACGCGCAAACCTACAGCCGAAGCAAAAACCATAAACATACCGAAAGCGGAAACACCACGACAATTCCGTTGTCACATTGTTGTTGGTCGCTTTTTGTGTCTTTTGTTTGCCGGTTCTCCACACTTTTCTTTACTTATTCGCTCATTTTTTTTTTTTTTTGTCATTTTGTGTGTTTTTTACTCCACCTTTTGGGCAGCAAACACTGCATGTGACAAGTGTGCACGCACCTGACTTACGTAAGCTAGCGGTATGCTGTTTTTATTGTTGCCACTTAAGGTGACGTTTCTATTATTTTTTGTGTTTGTTTGTTTGTGTGCTGCCGAGGCTTTGTGTACGCAAATCATTTGTGCACCCAATTAGTTAATTATTGTTTTGTTGACGAAAATCTTTGTGGCACTTTTCTTCCAACTTTTTTGAAGCTTACGTAGATGATTTATTTGTTGGAGGGATAAACAGTAAATTAATTATATTAATTACATAATAAATGGGCTACTTTCAATTTTATTTTAAAAATTTTGTAGATTGGCATGGTATAATTTGAACTGATTCGAGTAAGTGGGAACTACTCTAAGGATTCCCACTAAATATTTCAGCGGACTGGAACACGACTAACGCATTTCAAGGTTTTTTTTTACAGAATTTAACTCTACAGGGCAACCATGAGTGATTTTTGATATCAAAAAGATTCATAAATCATATATTAGTCTTTTAGAAGTGTTTCCTGCTCGTTAAGACATAATTTGCAGATGAAAAACGCTTTGGACGGCAAATCGTTTAGTTTCGTAAGTTAATAATTTTGATTTTATCTTTAATAATACTTTTTGGAATATTTTCAGAGACACAAAATGGTCCACTTTTTTGGTTTTTTGTTTTTCAAAAGAGGGCGCTTCCCTCAAAACTGTTTTGTCATAGAACGCTTTTATCAACAGTTTACGATAATTTGTTTATATAAAAATTATTTTCCATATCATTTTTTAATTTTTTTTTATTTTTTCTGTTATATAATTTGTGTGTTGAAATACTTCATTTATTTTAGAGATTTTAATTCAGATTCACTTCTGATAATTTTATATATAGTAACAGATTCTACAAACGTTATCTTACTTAAACTGAGTTATAACCAACCATAGTGTGGCCCTCTCATACTACTTTCGGCTGATATCCGTCAAAAACATTCACTCAATTAAACTATTAATATGGAAAAATTTATGTTTTTCACCAGGTGGCAACTCCTTTTTAAAAAATATGTCTAAACTTAAGATTTTTGTCACACTTTTTGCTTAAAAATAAAATTTGAGCACAGATAATACACTTTAGTATTAATTACACCGGTCAACAAAAAATTTTTTTATTTTTGTTTTCACACTCAAATACTCATTCTAGACATTGAAAATTTTTGGAATATTTATTTTTAGCTTTTGAAGTTTGCTTTAAGCTGATAGGAATGGGCCTGATTTGCCCATATGAACATAAAGGAATTACTAAAAAAATTTTTACAAAACTGAGGAATTTTTGAGATATCGATTTGAAAATTTACATTCGCAGATTTCTCACCAAGAAGCTGCTCATTTGTCTGAACGACCAATATCGGACCTAGCATACTATGTATGTACAAACAGATCCGTATGGAACACGTTTTCATTTCACGAGATATTTTCACTAAATATTTTCACATGCCTACGTATTATTGCCCAAGGCAATGATAGGTTAGGTAAGGTTAATCTGGAAGGCCAATAAGCCACGCATAGATCAGTTTTGGCCCTTTGCGATACCAGATGGAGTTCAGTTCCTAGCTCCAAGAGAAATATTCATTCTTTAGAATGCACTTGACTCGAATTTTAACAGACTCTGCGGCCTCACTGTCGATACCTCCTCCAGTGTATCATACCGTGGATACCCGAGATGCTAATAGCATAGTCTTGTCAAAGCGAGACAAGTGTACAAGAGCTCCTCCATTGTTTCCCTGCTCTAGACATTTACTGCACTCTTCTCGATCTATCAGATTTTTCCTGCGGGCGTGAGTCGCTATCAGACAGTGATCAGTTAGTATTCCATGAAAATGATTCCTACATTCTCTTCTATTGAGTACCAGTTCCGATCTACCGAAACAATGATTAAATTTCCGAAGATCGGATTATTAAAGCTTATAACTGCTATACAAGCAAATCTAAATTAAATTCTTGTATGAAAAACGTTTTCATTCGACTAAGTCTATCCAGCAAATCGGGCTATTGCCCGAGGTAGCGATGCAGTATTCGAAGAAACTTTTCATGTTGAGTCACTATTAGCATATACAGTAGAGGCCCGCTAATCCGGATCAATTAAAACCGGCCCCTATCCGGAATATAAGGAAATCCGGATTACCAAAGGCATATCAGAACTATGTATTATGAAAAAATATTTATAAATTTCTGTTTGTTTATTATAACAAATAATACACATGTTCCAAAAAAAACAAAAAAAAAACTTAAACCAATAAAGCATAAAAGCGAATATAGTGAATTATAAACATATGATCCGGATTAGAGAATACGGATAGAGAATGTCGGTCCGGATTACAAGGGACATAATAGAAATTTTGAGTTTTTTAACCCTGTCCGGATTACAGTGGAATCCGGATTAGGCCATGTCCGGATTAGCGGGCCTCTACTGTAGCTGTCATAAAAACTGGCCGATTACAGTTCTTGCAAGAGATCTTTGTATTTCCGAAGGGTATTATAGCTTCTGTATAACCGAAATTTTCCGTTTTAACCGTTTTTTCTCGTTCTATTTTGAAACACACATTTTCAAAACACATTTTCGAAATTCTTAAAGGCTTATGTCAGTCCAGATTTTCAAAAGATCGATTTATTATATTTCCAAGCTTAAAACACACTTAAGGACACTAAAACCATCATTAAATGTCAAATATTTAGGCAACTGTGAAGAAAAGCTTGCCATATTCAATCCTTCGTAGTGCGAAGCATCTGTTTCGAAGCTTAGCCCAAAAGCCGCCATTATTTTTTATCAAAATATCAATACAAAAATGTCTTTACACACATAAATATATGTTTAATAAAGCCTTAAAGACAGAAATTCTATTAATTTTTTCCTACTCTCACAAGAAATTGTTAAATTCAGGCTTTGCGAGCGCTATTTGGTCTGCTACCAACACCGCCAAATGTTGCTTCGAGTGTATAGCTAACAATAATTAACTGAAACCAATGCAAAAAATATTGAAACCACGCAGTCTAGACTGAACAAATATCTTAAATAAAATTTTTTAGCTGACCACACACATACTCTGTCATATATAACATTATTTCCGGAAGTTTTATATTTTTAAAAACACACACAAGTTTTATTTTTAATATCTCACAATTAATGTCGCCTATCTCCCACCCCACAGCAGCTGACCATTAAATATAGATTTTCTTCTTTCGCACAACACAAAACCAATTTCACTGCTACAATTTATGGCTTAGTGAAATGCGCATAGAAATATATTTACAAGCACACATACGCATACATACTTTATTGAGCGTTTTGTTTTGAACCGCTTTTCCGCCAGCAGCTTCGCACGTTTTCTCCCACAAATTCGCGTCGCAGGCCAGCTGAAGAATATGCCAATCGGCTGTGCTTTACGGCACTTTATGAAAGTAATTTCGTTATTTTCTCTTCTTTTCGCTTTTCGCTCGTCACACACTTAACACGCGCGCTATGCGCTTCGCTTGCCAATGCAATAACAACAATAATATTCACAACTTTTTATGCAAATTTCTCGAACTTCTTTCAAGAACGCACGATTTTTTGTTTACACTACAACAACAACACGCTGACTGACTGATTGCCGCAGCGCACCGACCGATTAACTACTTTTTGACGACTGCCGCTCCGCTTTGCTTTCACACACAGTTCACTGCACGACGCCGCAAAAAAATTGCCACAAAACAAACAAAATATGAAACAATAATATTCCTTACAAAACTTTTTAAAAATGACAAAAACAATAAATCTTTAAGAATTACGCGACTCTTCCGCACTATTGTTTGACATTTATTTCGGCTTTTTGATTATATTTTTCACCTTTTCAATATTTTATTTGTTGCTTACACACGCGCACCTGTCACCAACAGCAACGACCGTGCTATTTGTATGTGTGTGTATGTACATATGTATGAAAACAACACTCACTGAACTCGAGGAGCAACGCGCTAACACGACAACAATCACCGCTGTACTGTTGACAACGAACCAACGCGGATAACGGCGAAACGAAGACTGGACTGCATGCGCGCCCCCAAAGGTAACCAAACAGCAAAAGCCAAGCCAAGCCAGCCAGCAAGGCATCTAGCCAAAGCAAAGGCAGCAGCAGCAGCGGCAGCATAAATGTATTGGCAAAGCACGGCAAGCAAGGCGCACAAGACCGCTCATTCGGCAAGCATTGTGCCGGTGTAGGCACATGCTGTTCGGCTATGTTGGCGGCGGATGTCAACGCTTATGTCTGCGCTGACGTAACAGTCGCTGTTAATAAGCAGACAGCATGCGGTTTGGCGCTGACGCTGCAGTGGCTGTTAGCGCGCGAATAACATTGGTTGGCGCATGTTATTTTTTCAGTTGTGCGGTTCGGTTCGGTCAGGTGCTCGGTTGGCGTGGAACGCGTTCGATGGCGCTCAAGCAATTTTTAATTGGGGGAGCCCAATGTCTGTGTGCGTGGTTTGAAAGACACTGTATTGCAGGGCAATCGTTTAATTATGTATATTTGTAAGCACAAATGAATGAGATTGGAAAATCAGTTTCTGAGAAGAAATAATTTTAAACTGAGTCTTTATATAAAAAAATTTAAAAATTTCGGTGTTTAAAGGAAATTTAAAAAAATTTAAAATTATTTATGTTCCTTAAAATTCTACATATTTTTTTTATATAAATCTAATTATATTTATGTTCCCTGAATAGAGACTAATTCAAATTTTAAGAGGTTATAATAGTCCATGATTTTCAAAACTTCGAATTTTTTGGCGGAAATTATTAATCCGGATCCATTATTCATCTGAAAATGCTTCTAAAATTATTATAAACGCCTGTTTGTTGGACAGCGCAGACTAACACGACTTCTTTAGAAAATAAAATGGGTCACTGCTTCGTGTAATTTTAATTCATATTCCCTAGAAATCAAGCTTTGCTTTGGAAGTTCATATTACCAGAAATCTTTTTACCAATTGGAGATTGCAAGGGTAATCAGCTCCTTCTCCACCTCGTCTTTCTAACGGAGTGGAGGTCTTCCTCTTCCCCTGCTTCCCCCTCTGGGAAAAGCGTCGAATACTTTCAGAACTGGAGCATTTTCATCCATTCGGAATACATGACCTAGCCAGCGTAGCCGCTGTCTCTTAATTCGCTGAACTATGTCAATGTCGTCCTATATCTCTTACAGCTCATCGTTCCATGGACTGCGGTATTCGTCGTTGCCAATGCAACCATAAATCTTGCGCAGAACCTTTCTCTCGAACACTCCTAAGGCCGATTCATCAGATGTTGTCATTGTCCATGCCTCTGCACCATATGGCAGGACGGGGATGATGCATGACTTGTAGAATTTGATCTTTGTTCATCGAGAGAGGAATTTTCTTCTCAATTGCCTACACAGTCCGAAGTAGCACCTGTTGGCAAGAGTTATTATGCGTTGGATTTCAAGACTGACGTTGTTGTTGGCTGGTTCCAAGATGGACGATATTATCTCGACTTTCAGCAGTGACGTGGACGCTAAGTCGACGACTGTTTGTTTGATGACAGGAGATATTCCGTCTTGCCTTTGTTCACTACCAGACCCATTTGCCTCGCTTCTTAATACAGTCTGGAGAAAGCAGTACTAACGGCGTGGATGTTGAGGCCGATGATATCAATATCTTCGGCGAACGCAAGCAGTTGTACGCTCTTGTAGAAGATCTATTCAGCTCTCCAGCAGTAGAGTGAAGAAGTCGTACGAGGAAACCTTGTTTGATATCGAACTGCTCGGATCGTTCCCGAACCTGAAGGAGCTCAACGTCATATAGAACAAAACCTGCGTGGAATAAAACTACTAAATACAGGTATAGCATACCAGGATCTCTACCTTTACCTACAAATATAAAGTAACCTGACTGTTTTCCTCCGTCTTGTCTTACCCATAGCTATAAGACGACAGAAGAGCCGTCATAGTTCACAGCACAATGAAAGCTTTAGAATCAAAGCAGACCAGAACTATTTATTCAAGGTTTGTCAGTTCGCCTGGAAATCCCAGAAGTATTGCAGAGAACTCTTCTGCCATCGCCACAACTGCAACAACAACAAGAGCCGCCTCCTGGGATGCATATGTACCTACTATCTAGAGAATAAAAAATAGTTCGCATGCAATTTTGCGTATTTCACGACTGCGTATAATGGAATACCAACAAAAATAACAATGAAAATTGTATCTACAAGTGTACGCATGCGCTGAAATGAATTTCAATTGTGATTTTATGATAATGTGTATGTGTGTACTTTGGTGTTGTTATTACATTTTAGTTTTGCTCCCATTTCTGCTACCAGCGGCATTGTTCTGTTGCAATAGTCTGCCATCGATGAGATGCAATTTTTCGCTTTTTATCGCAAACTTTTTCGCATTCTTATTCTATTTCGTTAAGATGAACGCGCGCGCTCGCGCCTATAATGCACCTTCGCCAGTGGGGTTCCTATGCAACCGATCAGGCAGACAATTTCGGTCATTCCGTTTTCCCTCAGCGGCCGGCCATACTTCCTCTGCGTGTGGAGGCAGTCATATCCCATTGAGCCTTCAGTTTCGGCGACTCCTTGGCGCGCCGCTGAGTTTTCATTCCGACTTCCATTCGATTACAGCGCATGACTGTCACTATTGCTGTTGCTTTTGTTGTTGGAGTATGGTGCTCCTTCTATTTGGGTTCTTTATTGCCATTACGGATCGTTCGCTGCCACTAAATTGCTGCTGTTGCCGCACCTTCTACTCCTACGCTTGCTCTACTTTTTGGCAGGTTGTGGTTATACCCGGCAAACAACTGGTTGGGAAATATTATTTTTACTTTGGCTTATCTCATTGTCATTTGAAAAATTATAAAGAAAACAAAGCAGAGGTATTTCGGGAAGAGGAAGATGCCTTTCTCTCCTTCCCATTAAGTTTAACAGATACCTTAAAATAAAGTTGGATTAAAGTGTAAACAGATAAAGGATACAGTGTCTAAATCTTTTTTTGAAATTCCAGCGAAACTTTGATTTTAATTAATCGAAAAGAATGGTGCCTTTGCCTATCCAGTGCTGGATCCATTTAATTTCTTCTCGAGTCTCGTTTTCTTCGATCCAAATATAGACTCCGTTTGAGGTAACATATCTATTCGTCTTTTCAATGTAAAACCGAAAAATTTTGTTGAAAGAATGAGGTCTTTCACTTCTCTCAAATGTTTAACTCATTCCAAACGTTCTAACTAATATTTGTTAGGAATATAACGGCTTTAGTCCTTCAGGACAGGCGCTACATGTGTTTAGATTTGTTAAACCTAAACCTAGTAAAGAGTCTGAGACCTAGTTGATAAATGTTCTGAGTCCGAAACTCATCTACACACAACTGACTATCGTTCAAATGAAAGAATACCTCTTCATTAGTTCCTGTTACAATGTCGGTGATATTTGCCTTGAATTTTTCTCGTCAGAAACAGTTGGTTTCGCGTGCACTTGAAATTATCACAATATTTGGAGCTTAAGATTTCTTATAGTACAGTATACTCAGCTCTACGGACCTATGACTATAGTGACTGAAAACCAGGCTGAAGCTGAAATTTTTAGAAACCATACCGCCTCTTAAGAGATATTGCGCAGGTTCACCTAAAAATTGTTCAAAAAATGTTGAAAATGGAGGAAAGATATCTCCTTCTATATTGCCATAGACACCGCTTGCGCCGAGCCTTTAGCAAGGTCTTCATTACGGTGTTTTTTTACGTGACGGGTCTCATAAACTTTAGCTCGCCTTCAAGCGGATGTTTCTTCGCTACCCAGAGGATAATTGGTATAAGACTGGAAGTCATAAGCTGCTTGAGCCGTATGTAAAAGAATCGTTTCGGGCCACTTCCAAGCGAATGGCGAACAGCGAACTTTCCTCACTTGCATGAACCTCTATCTATTTCTCCATCCTAAGATATAGCGAGAGAATATCACCAGGCCGGCCTAATTTTACTATCAAGTTTCTAACATAACGAAAAGTACACACGTTCCGAAAACCTAAAGAAACCAGGTTTCCACCAGAAGTTCAATGTTTCGTAGTTCCGACTGGAGCTTTCAGTTCATCCATATGACTTTTCAGCGAAAAACTACGCATACTCGGTGTACTTTGTACCTTGTACCCTGTATATATCGAGGTATCAAAAGTTAACGAAGTGGGACTATAGAAATGTGAAGTCTTCATTGAAAAAGTTATTTCGAAGAGTTTGAATAAATTCCTTCGATATATCCATACAGTTTAGATTAGTACAATACTTATGGTTGTTAAAAAGAGATCGAAATCGAAAATCAAGTCGAAATACGATTAAAATTTCTGATTACGTACGAATCTCAACGACCTTACTCACCCTACTCATTTTTTGTTTATGCTATCATAGATATCCTGCTGTTAAAGCTGCTGTTCCCATTGTTATTGCAGTGCTTGCGCCGACATTGCCGACCTTGTTGTTGCTGCTGTTGTTGTTCTGTTTTCATGCAGCTCCCGAATCAATTCAATTGTTTTCGCCAATTTTACAGTATTGAATTTCTTCATTGCATTCGGCACAGCATGCTGTGCCAACGAATCGATTTTCGTATTTCATTTCGCTTGTTTTTATGATGCTCATCTATAGTGTTGTTGTTGCTTTGAATATTGTTGTTATTCTGATTATTGTTGTTGTCGTTACTTGCTATTGTATTGCCATTATGCTAGCTGATATTCGCCTAGTTTATTTTGAATTTACTGATTTCAATTTCGTAATCTGCGTGTAGGCGGCAGGCTACGAGGATTTGCTGATAATCGAAGTGGAAGAGAAAGGGTGTGAGAAGGGAATATTGAGAAATTTAGCAAATTATTGCTTTTTGTAGGGGTTTGTTGGTGATAAGACAAAGTTGATAGTACCGTGGCTTAATTAAATACCGAAACTTATTTACGCTGAAATAAAAATTTCTGGATAGATGGAATTCTAGGTCCACGATGTGAGAGCTTCCGTTCAAGTCTGGAAGATATAATAATTTTTACAAACCTCCATTTTTATTTTTGTATTACCTCTTTTTCTGACTGACTTTGTTGGACTTTCTCTCGGGCCGACTCGACGTTTTTGTTACTCCTTTCGACTCCGAAATAGTTGTGATAAAACATTCCAATCCCGTGCATAAATATTTAATGAGAGAGAAATTTTTGTTCCGGAAATAACATAGGAGGTTTTGACCATCTGGTATCGCAAAGGACCAAACTGGTCTATGCGTGGTTTATTGGCCAACCAGATGAACCTATCCTAACCTATATCCGACGAAGCTCAAGCTCCCCAAAATCCTTTAATTTTTATATATTAGAAAAAATGGATATACTACTTGTGGATTACTACTTCTAAATTTTTCTACCAAAAAGTTTTAATGAGACTTATAAAATGATTACCAAAAAGTCAATTAGCAGAGCTTAATAAATGCATTTTGTTATATTCAGAATATAGTTTAAAGAAAGCTCCATTTACAGTATATTAAGCCCCCAATCTAACAGCTTTGTTGAGAAATTATAGGGAGTTTACAGAAGTTTCCAATAATAGACAGAAAGAAAGAACAGGAAGCTGACTGACAGCTAGAGAAAGGAATGAACTTGAACCCACAATGGAAAAGGATTGAATTAGCTCAGATTGGGAAGTTGGAAGTGGCAACGCTGTGACTAAAACATTACAAAAGAGTGGTTGAAGATTTGTTTCAATATGACTGCTGAGAAGCTGTTAAATCCTATATACCGATCCATCTACCAAAAACCTCTGGTTAACGTGGAATACCTCGTGTTTTGTGAACAATCCTACAGTTACCATTGAACACAGTACTAATCCTCATGGACCTTTGCCAATCTAAAGTACGAATCTCTTTAGAAAAACACATTCCCACTAGCTGATAAAATGTGTTAGAAACAATTGTAATTAGGAATGTATAAAAAGAGTATGTTAACGGTCTTCAATCGTATGTTCTACTATTCTGGAACGACTTGGCTCATTTTACGTCGAGATTTTAAATTGAAAGCGTACAAAATACAGCTTACAGTGGCAAGAATTGAAGCCACTCGACCTTCCCAAGCGACATCGCTTCGCTCTATGGGCTCTTAAAAAGTTCCAAGAAGATCCGATATTTTGGAGCCAAATTTTGTTCAGCAATGACGCCCATTTCTGGCTCAATGGGTATGTATACACGTAAAATTACCGCATTTGTGACGAAGAGCAACTGGAACTGCATTGCCATTTTATCCAGAAAAAACAACGGTTTAGTGTGGTTTTGTGAGCCGGTGGAATCATCAAATAATTCTTCAAAAATGAAGCCCTTGAGAAGGTAACCGTCAATAGCGATCGTTATCGCGTCATGTTAACCGACCATTTGATGCCTGAAATTGAAGTTTTTGATATCGGCGGCATTTGGTTTCAACAAGACGGCGCCACTTGCCACACATCGCATCAATCAATGAATTTATTGAGAAGACACTTCGGTGAGCAGATAATTCACGTTGAAGCCTCCCTTTACAAACGGGTCTTATGCTAGGTTATATGGAGAATTCAAATGGGGAAAGAAAAACAATAGAATAGAAGAGGGGAAAGATAGTCTGAGTGAGAGAGAGAGAGGGAGAAAGAGCAAGGATAAAAAAAAAAACAAAACTATGTAAATGTTGGCAAGCAGATATTGCGTAGGATTTATGATCATGGGTGATACTGAAATGAGCTTTGAGTTGTCGATAAGTGGAGGCGAGAAAGTGATTGCCTGGATCTAACTCACTCAACAAATTTTTGCCTTAGAAACCTCATGGAATGCTTCCGGCGAACGCCTCCGGGTCTATCCGCCGACCCTTTAACATAATAACAACTATTCATCATATGTGGCAATACACCGGTATTTATGGCATGCATATAAATTTTTTTATAATTCTTCGCCTTATCTTAGTTTCAAAATTCAAACAGGCACTTGCTGAAACAGAGTACAAAGTAACTTGGGTCTCACGCTATTTAAGTAACGACTGTTTGTGTAACCCTCGAAATGTAATTGAGCAAATACTGATAAGCCGGATGTGGGTATACGCACTGTAAGGGGCTCCATACATACATAGATGTTATTGCACTGTACTCTGCTCCACAGCAACGCGTATTTATAACTATCCACGCTTCATTTATGACTTCTATTTACTTACCATTATACGTTTTCTTCAAAGTTCTGATAAGATTAGGTCCATAGTAAATTTGTTTATTTGCTTGCTTATCGCCGCTCACTTGCTAGCTCACTCTTGTGCTCGCTTTATGACATATTTATCACAAATAACTGCTTTGTGCCTTATCTAGAGAGTCATATATTGAATGGAGACTTTATCTATTACTTGTACCATATAGTACTTTGTGTAATATTAAATTCCTGTGCGTGAAAATGATTTGATTAAAATTTAAATTTTGAATTATTCAGTTTGACTTGGCGGTTCGGTGTTGTAGGACGTGCGTGGCCACTGTGAACTTAGGTTTTAAGAGCCTAAGCGGCTTTTTTGGGCAAAATGTGATCTTACTGGATTTTCGGTGAGTAAACTTTGAAGAAATATATAAAGAACAGTTGAAATATTCACTCTGGGGTAAAATGAACAGAAGTAGAAGGTTAAGGAGCAGATAACATAAGTAGCACAAAAGCTTAAGAAATAGTTATATAAGTGATAGATTTCAGATTTAGATAGAAGGTTAAAGTTCACCATTACCTAATATATGAGAGGTACATATATATAAAACTACGATGTTCATATAACTAGCACCGAAGTGCTAATTCTTTCAGAGCGGTGAGCATTCACTCACACAGCAGAGTGTTAATATTAGCGTTGAGCTCTCAAACTTTGCTCTCAAAATAAGTCAAGGAGTGTCTAAACTCACTAAATGTATCATTAAGCTTCTTCATTATCAAATTCGTTTAGGTACGTGAAAATATCGAAATCAGTGAAAATAGCCGATGAGCTAGTCGAATCGGATCGGATTACGAGCAGAACCTTGTTGTCATATTTTCTAGCACTGGACCTATGGACCTCATGTGCGCTTAGCATACGCTGGCCAGTCTCTGCATATTTGCAAAATCCTTCTGGTCTATAGTAGAACGTAGAAGATGTATTGAACTACTTGCCCTCAGCAAAGTTCATCTTGCCGCAATCGTAGGAGTTCTTACTGGACTTTGTTCAATAAAAATTTATGATGTAAGCCGGCCACTGTCAAAGTTGTGTGGAAGAGTGTGAGCTGCAAACATTTAGGCTCTTTATCCTCCATTGTCCAGTGTTAGCAAGACTGAAGTTAAAACTTCTCGGCAGTCTTACCTTCGGTTAACCAGTAGATACAGTCGAAACTAACAGTAGCCGCCTCAACAAATTTGTGATTGCCTCAAAGTGCGCCGTCTACTTATGAAGATCTTTATGATCAATTTAATAGGAGTTCTAGGGAACGCAACATACCGGTTCTAAGCTGGTCAAGTGAGAACTCTGTTAGCATCGACCATTTAACATAAACTCATATATGTAACTATGCGAGAGGTACTTGGGTACCCAATTGGCACCAAAAAGTTTCGAATCATACCCAAAAGTTCTTTCTAAAAGTTGTGTCGATAATCGGAATGAAACCTCAAAATTGTCTAACGTATGGATTATACAGCTATATGTTCGTATTATCGACATGACAACACTCAGCTGGTACGCAACGGTATCAATATTGTTATGTTATAAATATCAATCTTTACTCTTGGCCCATTCCGGCTTTGGTTAGAACAAATTTAAAACACCTTCAGATAACCATGCCAAGTAGTAGGAATAAAAATAAAACACCAAAGTAGAAGATGTGTTCAAGACCATCTGTCGGTAGGTGAGATACTACATTTCCATCTTGTGGATTAGCCATAGACCCTAAGCTATAAAGATAGGTTCAAATTTGTTCAGAACTTCCATTTAAGTTGAAGTTTAGTCTAGATGTTAAATTTTTGGAAAACCTCATGATGTTATTTCGACTATATTTTGTACTTTGCCTAAGCTTTTATGGATCATAAAATTTTGATCGTCAGGCTTTGTATTATCAGAATGAAATTTAATACTTCGGAATCGGTCAGATCAGACAACAATTGCACATATCTCCCATACAACCGATTTCAAATTTTTCAAATTTCACATTAAAAATCGCTGGCTCAAAGCCTGTTTTAGACCCACAATCTCTTGGGAAAAGTTGTTCAGAATGATTTACTGCCTTCGCGATTGTATAGTAAAAAAAATCGACCAGCTTCAATGCAGTTCCGATTTGACCTTGCAAGTCAGAGTCAATTTGATTCTGCTACTAATAGGTCGTCATCAAAAGGGGGTATCGCATCCGAGGCTGTTGTGTCGTTTTCATTAAGGGTGTTTGTTTACATGGCGAGTCTCAAGCCCAGCGCACAACTGTAGTTTGGTATTTCGACTTCTCACTTTATGTCACCATTAAACGGATGTTTTTTGGCTACCCAGAGGATACTTGGTCTAAGACCGAAAGTCGTGAGATGCTTAAGCCGTATGTAAAATAATCGTTTCTGGCCTCTCCCAAACGAATGGCGCTTAGGGAACTTTCCTCATTTGCGCGAACTTCCACACATGGAGTCTACGCCAATAAAGAAGAACTAATAGCTTGTTAACGAAAGAGGTTACGTATATAGCTAAATTTCGATTAATTTATTCCTTTTTCACGTGATCCCGAAGATCTCTTCTCACGAAACTTAGTTTATGTTATTAATCCACTATACTGTTACTAGACCATACGATCTTTTTATTTAAGGTTAGGTTAAAGAAAATAAGTTGTTGCTTTTTAATTGCTCTATATACCATATGTATGATTTTGGAACTTTCAAGTTTTTTGTGAAAGCTTTTTTAATATAAAAGCTTCTTTGATATGAAAGCTCTATGGCAACATTACTTATTCGGCTTTATTTCATTTCATGATTTTATATCTATTAACTTTTAGTGTTACTTTCTCTTTCAGAAATTCCGGTGATCTACATTTGGACCCAGCATCATGCGCAAAACTTGTCTGAATCCTACATGGTTCAAATAAATCTGGCAATATCACACAGCCGCTACAGTTAAACTCAAAAAGAATTTATCCCCAAACTTACAATTGCTACGAAGTCGAAATAACAGTTAAGCGCCTGTTATTTCTTGTTTTTTAACTCCGGTCTTCATGGCATTTTAAATACCTTTGAATTATTCTTCCTCCCAAAAAGTATTTAAACTTGTTTGAAGTATCGAGAGTTTGCGCTTACAAAAAATCTACAAAAGTTAAAATATGCTGAAATTCCTCTGATTCTTTATTGCCACGAAGTTTGTACATGATTCTGATTTATTTTCACATTACTTAACATTTTACTGAAGCATCTCAATTGCAAAATTTTTTTCATTCTTCTTTGCTTTCGAGCACGATTCGGATGATTTATCGATAACCTCTGTGTTAATAGGCGACAATTAATATATCCTTGCCGAAGAACGAAGCAACCATTTAGCAAAAATTGAGCTTCGAGTTCAACTGCCAATGGTTTAAGTACTTACGGATGAATTGCCGGTAATTGATGAAAACTGCATCAATAAATTGTAGAGTTCATTAACAACTCCTTAGTTAACGCTTATATTCCCACACATTATAAAAGTTTTATAAGCAAACTACTTAAAAAATTAGCATAATTCATAACATTCAAAAAACCTTCAATATTACTGCAATAAGAGCTTTGCAAGCTTTAGAATTTGCTGTGTAAAGAATATATTTTATTTGCACATATCAGCTCCTTTGATACCAGACACATATTATTAGAAAAATTTAATTTTGTGAAAGAGCTTTGGAAAGCTTTTTGAAATAAAAAATAGCAATCATTTATAAAATAATTCCACCAAGGTGGTGACGTTTATATTCCTGATCGTTGTCAAATTTTTAAGACAAACTTTTCGAAAAATAACCAAACTCATAAAATCCAAAAAGCTTTAGTAAGCTTTGGTAAAATGGTTATTGTAGAGTGTAGATATGTATGTGACTTCTTCACAATCATATTTTTGATACCATTTACAAGCTACTACAAACCATAAAATTTGTAAAAAAAAGCTTTAGAAAGCTTTCTGATACAAAAAATGCAATAACATATAAAAAAAGTTAAGCAAAAATAATTAAAATTTATATTTCTTAGCAGAAAGTAGTGTACTTGAAAACTAAATAAAATCTGAAATACTGCAATTAGTATTGCAGTAAAAGCTTTAGAAAGCTTTGGAAACACCTTTTTTGTAAATATATACGTATGTCGATTCGGCACTTATCAAATTGTTGATGCCAAGTATATATATTATTAAAAAAACAGAAACTTTGTAAAAGAGCTTTAGAAAGCTTTTTAAAATAGTGAACTTGCTATTCTAAAAAAATCCTTATATATAATAACTGTGAAATAGTAATATTTTGCAAAAACTATAAGCACAATTACTAAATAGCTGTAATTAGTATTACAGCAAAAGCTTTAGAAAGTTTTTTAAATAAATATGGACTTTTGTGAACAAAATCTTGTCTATAGCATCGAAAATACGTGTTTATGACGTCCTTTATAACAGAAAAGTTTGAAAGCTTTATGTTTAATCATTATTAATTATGTGTTTTGAGCTTTAGAAACCTCTGAATTAATATATAAGTGTTATAAATTTACTCTTAATACTACTTTTATATGAAAAATTGTAATATCTTTGCATATTTGTGAATAAAAATTGTCCTTACCAACCTGTGTATATATATTTTTGTTTCATATCTTTTGAATAGCGCTGAAGAACTTTTTCAGTCCATTGAGCTTTTATGTAGAGCCAAAGCTGGCTCAATTGTCAACTACCCTCGGAAAGCTTGGAAATCTTATATAGAAAGTCTTGAAATGCTCTATAAAAATCAAAAATTTGAAAAGCTCTTCAATAATGAAGTCTTACGAAACAAAAATATATTTATTTTTAACCATCTTAGTAGTGGTTGCTAGCATAATCGACGGTAGCTAGAATAACCTTCAAAAATACTGCTACAAACTTTATGTGTTCTCAACTCTTGTTTCATAATCTCTCTTTTCGAATTTTGTTCTTTACATTCAGTTTTCCAACATAGACTAATAGCAGCTGTACGATCGCAAGATCCTTCTGGCTCAGGGTAAATTGTAAAAGATACACGGAGCTCTTCGCTCTCACCAAGGTCCACCTTTTAATGGTTGTTGGAGTTTTAACTGGACACTGAATAATCGGGACTCATGCAGTAAGACTGAATATCTTACCAGACACCAGCTTCCTCAGTTGTTTGAAAGAAGAAGAGTTATAGTCATCTCCACACATTCCCGGATCTCATAATTTTAGACATCCAAGTGAAATAGAAATAAGACACCTAAGCAGATTTGTGCTAGGTTCAGGTTTTGCCGATCGATAACTAATATTCATACTCGCTGGTAAATTCCTTCTCTATTCAGCCACACCTGTCCGATGCGCTAGGTTTTTAGCTGAAGAACTCTGTTAGAATTTCTCTATTTTTTAAGTAGCCGAAAGAACAGTCTTCCAATCGTCTCCTTTTATCCCACTCTTACCTCTTTTCTTGCCATTCATTCACTCCCCGTCGTCGCACAAATTTGAGCTCTGAACGAAGCCCTTGTCATTCAAGAATTTATTAACCTTGTCAGAACAATTTAAAACAGGTGTCACTTATCACTTGTGACATCATGACTTGTGACCAAATTAAGAAAGTAAACAGTGCCAAACCACCACTAATGCCGATTTGCGGCAAAAGCGGAGAGTGTCCCATGGGAACCTAAAAAGTCTGGTAGCGTGTGAAATGAGCACTCGAGTTGGCGTTGCCATAGAACGCAGCAGAAAATTGGTGCCCGAACACAGGTAAACAAACTCGGCGTGGCAACGCATCTTGCCGCCAACAACACTGGGGTCTTTTCGTGAGGAATCATAATTAAAATGGGAAACACGTAGGAAATGTCAACACGCACGATGATGATGAATTAAGTGGCAACGAGCGAGTGCCACGAGTAACTAAGTTGTGCGTTTACAAGCCGGCAGCTGTTGATGCATGCAACTCTGCCATTTTCAGTGGCACAAAAACGCAGTTACACATTGATTAAGTTGCACCAATGCAACGGCGGCTGCTGCATGCCACGCAGCTATTGTTTTTGTGGATGTGAGGTGTCGTGCGGGCGACCGCTGAGATTTTAGGTGCACGAACTCAACTGAGTTTGCTGTTTAACTTCAATTAGGCGCGGTCGAAATTTGCAAGTTAACGCCACATGCTGTATAAATTATTCCAAGTTTCATCTAAAATAGTTCTCCGAAATATACATTTTTTCCGATTTGAGAGGAATCCTTAATAGAACTTGAAACTTTGCTGATTTTTTTACTGGCCCAAAACTGGCTTTTATTCATCCTTTTTCATTTTATTTCACTTTGCTTTATACCTATGCTCTCTTATAAAATCTTCCCTGCTTTTTTCTTTTCTTTTGCAAAGCTGCTTTGTTGCATCACCCAAATTAGCGCTTGTTGCACGTTGTAATTACGAATATCGCCAACGGTTGATCTCTCATCCACCCCATCATTGACGGACTGGCATTGCTGTTGTTTCTGCATTGAACTGCATGTTGTTGTTGCGCGAACAGCTGTGCCAGCCGACATGCATTTAATTAAATGTCGAAAAAATGTTGCAAAGTTGTAATGAAGAGGCTTGGACACTAACTTATGGCGGCAAGAATGCAGATCGACAATGACAGATAGTAGGTGACGGCACGCACAGTGGGCCGGCAACTTGAAATTATCACTTAAAATGCGTAGCTCTTCTTTATGGGTGGAACAGCTGCATCTGATGGAGGCTTTGTCTTTTTTGAGACCTTCACAACACAAGTTCTTTTATTAAAGCCAGTGAGCTTTCAGTCTGCCATCTTCCGCAATAAAGGGTCATAAATGTTCAAAAACCCTTTGAGACGTTCAAATCATTCCATTGTTTGTGGTACACCCTTTTTGGAAAGCCAGAATGTCTCGTATAAAACTCATTGAATTTTGTTCCTTGAACCTTTCTCATCTTTCTAGAAAAAACAGCTATTAAAAAATCTTTGATATATCCCTTACATTAGCTAAATCCGTTCCATTACTTGTGGCATATGCTGACTCAGATGACGAAAGCTCCAAAAAGTATACCTTTGTACCGCCTTCTTACTGTTCGATCTTCAAATCAGTCTATCTCAGTATTAAATAAGCACTAGACACTGGTCTAAGCTCACTTAACTAACGTGTTTGGAACCTTATATAAATAACCGAACCTTTGATTACCTTTTCCTTCCAGTACAGCAAGCCCTCCCAAAGTATATAACTCATAATATCACTTCTTCTTCCACAAAGAATTTTCTTATCTTTCCGAGAAAATGCCTTCTAAGCCTCAAAGATTAAGAAAAACGAATTGCTTTCGTAAAATTAAGTCTTAATTTGGTTGATCCAGAAATCTTGTAGCTTTACAAGATGATGACTCAGATTCTGAGTGTAATGTAGTGAATTGACTTTATATAAGTCCTCGTAGAACTCTCTTTAACGTGTTTATATTTCTTATACTTTCTCTAAGGAATATCTACACCTCATTACGAATTTGTCAAGTCCACTCCAAGTACTTTCCCATCCTGTCGTGAGCCGGTTGTCAACTAGTTGTCACCTCATTACAAGATTGTCAAATCGACTACGAGTTCTGGTCAATCTTGTCGAAGGTCAAATTTCAAAGTTGTATGGAGGATCCAGACACTTTCTTCACCATTGTCAAGCCTTTGCAATACTCAGGTTGAGATATTTCCGCAGCCTTGCCTTCGGCGAACCAGGAGCCTGACAAGATCGTCTCAACAAATTTGTGATATGCTCGATTGTCGATTTGTAAGGCTCTAATGACCTACTATAGAGGCGTTTTAGGTATGACAACGGACTGGCGTTCTAAGCGTTCAAATGAGATCCTTCCAAGGACGGACCTCATAACCGACCTAACCTAGCGTAACAACAAGTTCGACTCCAAGAGCTACTCCAAGCGTTGCAATGAAGCGATCCACTGAAACGATTCAGCGAAAAAAATACGGCTATTCCAGCTTTATTTCAATCGTTTGATTGGATCTTTCTGTTCTAAGCTTACAGAATTATCTGGATGTAAGGTTATGGTACCTTATATTATCTGACAAATGAAAGGTCTTACGACTTTACGGTTAGCCAAGATTTTTGAAGTCTTTTCCGTGGACAGAAATTCTACTTCCCATTAGCTGCTGAAGGGTTACCGCAATTAGAAATCACTTTTTTGATGTTGGTCGGAACCTGGTATCGAGCTTGGGCCCTGCGTAGCGACAGTGCCAACCTCTACAAAACTGCTGTAGCTATACTCTAGGGCTTACAAACAACATAATATAGACCAAGTTAGCTCTCTCGGTCACTTACATGTTCGAGTATGTGAGACATTATTGTACATGTCAGTCACAACACAAGACACTGTCCGCCGCAGCAAGGTGGCAAGAACGGCCGCCAGGCAGGCAGGTGCTCAAAAGTAGCAGAAAAGTGGTTTCTCGTAGGGCTCGAGCTTGAGTTGCTGCTTAAGTAAGCAAATCAATGCTCAGTGCGTGCAATCGTTTGTTTTTTTTTTCATGAGCACACACTCACAACCTACCTACCTACCAAGCGCTGAGCCGCCAACTAAGCACGCAAGCGAACTTGTACGCTTCAACGGTGCTGCACATGCCTTCAAGTCAAAACACTGAGCCACTGCTTGCCGCAGCGATTGTCGCGATTAACCTTTTGCATTTGCGCATCGATCGCATTTTTCTGCGCACATATTTACATTTTGATCGTACGCGCATGCGTAGCTGCCCTTTGCATTGTGCTGCCTTGCGCACGCAGCTGATTGGTATCGCATAATTCATATGCATACCTGCGCAAATAAATAGTTATGCGCGTAAATATACAGGTATTCTCTTAGACTTGAGTGTGACTACTTCATGTGGAATCACTGCAGGGCTCATCAGCTGCGCTTCACATATTTTTAAGTGCAGCCGCATACTGGCTTCGACCCGGACCTGCCTTCATATTATTATCTGGTTGATCTTTTAATCGCCGCGACTGCAATGTACATACATCGCTCAGGTAAAGCTTAGCACCTTTGTAATGCGCTGAGTGCTCAGAGTCAGCTTTGGTGTTCTGGCTGCGCATACATTGTGGTAATATATACACAATTTACTAGTTTGTGGTCGAAGGAAGGTGCAGTAGTTAGTTGATTTCAGCCAGAATATATACTGTAGCTAGGCATAAGCATATGAAATTTAGCTATTCTTAAATCTCTTGAGTTCGCTGAGATGTTTTCTGGCATCGTTTCTAGGCGACACTTGAAGGGTTTGCGAATATTTAGAAGTCTTCAAACATCAGTGTGATCTTATGAGCCATTTATCCCATTAATACTGCTGAAATTTTTCAAAAAAAAGGGATTTAAACTAGGCTCTGCGTTCCATTAATCGCCACATAACCATTAGCCAATGAAATTTCTTTCTAAACTTACATAGATAAGTCAGAAGGATAACTTCGAGACATCTTAGATATATATTTTTTCCCTCGATGAACCTACATCTTAGCCGATTTTTTCTTCTCCATCTAATATCAACAGTTTTTAATAGATCGTAAACTTTCAGACGGTTTATGAGGTAGAGAACTGAATAAAGTCTTCTCTCATATTTGTGGAAAGCCAGCCGTTGCCAAAGACTTTTATATACCATTAAAATATTAAGCTGTCCGGATTCATAAAAACCAGGCACTGCTGGTAGCTATAAATTCGAAGGATTTTGTATGTGTATCCCCGATCCAGTCTAAATTACACGAACTATCTAAGCCTATCGGAAAAAATGGAATCACAAACTGTATAAGCTTTATGTCGACATGTAACGGGTTTTTCAATAGGGATTCTACAAAAGTAGACCGATTAAGGGCGCTACGTCCAATTTATGGTCGTTATAATCGTCCCGTCAGAGCAACAATTGAGAGTCTAGTGGAAAAATTCGAATCCACAAGCACAGTCAAAAATATGACAAAGAAGTGCCCTTAGTGTCGAGAATATTGCTGTCGCTGACGCATCAATTGAGGAAGACCTAAATCAGTCCCTCACACGTCGTTTTCAAGGGTTGGGCATCTCTGTGACGTCGTTCTGCCGAATTTTGTGAAAAATTCTTGGCGTACATCCATACAAGATCAAATTGACGAAAGAACTGAAGCCGCTTGACCGCCAGAACTTGGAAAAGATCCGAATTTTCATCGAAAAATCATCTTCAGCGATGAGGCTTTTTCTGGCTGAATGGCTTCGCCAATAGGCTAAATATGGGTTATTGATCAGGCAGCGTACAACACGTACTCCATGAGTCACCGTTGCATCCCGAAAAAAATAGGGAAGCGCTACCGCTCAAAGATAACCGAATATTTTTGGCCCGAATTGGATAATACGGACTTGAACAATATGTGGTTTCAACAGGACGGCTACAAGCCACACAGCGAGTGGCACAATCGATTCATTGAAAACCAAATTTGATGAACGTGTTATCTCACGAAATGGGCAAGTCAATTGTCCGCCTCGGTCGTGCGATTTGACGCCGTTAACTATTGCATGTGGAGCTACGTCAAGTCTATGGTCTATACCAAAAAGCCAGCGACGATTGATGCACTTCGTACGAATATCGAACATTAAATTGCAGTATCGGCTGATTTATGCTTGAAAGCCGTCGAAAATTAGGTGCAGCGTCTGGACTTCTGCAAGCGGGCCAGTGGTGCCCATGCAAAGAAATCGAGTTCTATATATAATGACATCGAATGTACTTTCACAGAAATAAAAAAAAAATCATTGATATTCCCTTTTCATTTTATTTAAAAAAAAAGTGCTCTTATTGAAAAACCCATTATTTGGCAAAGTGTATAAAAATCCAACGAACGAGCTGGTTAGGCATGTTCACATGGAAAATGATGTTCCAGAAGAAAGCTCCTTCGATTTGAGACAGATGAGTGGACAACGAGCACAGGTAAGGTTTAAATTCACTGTTCAGACCAAACCACGGTTGTAGTAACAAATAGAAGAAGAAGTGGTATTTAGCTAACTTTAAATGTGTTACAGGAATTGCGCAATAGATTTTGATACTTTCATAGTTCATATTTGATACGATTGCTATATAAATATGTTCTGGGTTGAGTAGCGTAATAAAATAGTGGTATCTGAAGAAGGAGACCTTGTTATTTACTTTCAGTCGGTGCTTAGCCTTTATTATTTAATATAGCGTTACGAAAATTCCGTCGCTTTCTAGGTTAAAGTTTTAGATACCACTTTGGATGGCTCGTTCAACTGCAACTTATTCTTTTATGGTTGGAGTTTTTACGTTATGTCTTTTCATATAGTTGGAGTTTATGTGAGATGTGCACTCAGAAATCTCCACCCTTTATAAAACTTTTGGTATGCAATCAAAAATCACGTTGAGTCACGGATGCGCCGATATTGTTTGTATATTTTCTTATTGTATGAATTTTGATTATATATTTAAAGGTATATAAAGTACTATATTCACTTCGATATGTTTATAATTATCCACACAAGTATATACCCGAGTCAAAACTACATTTTCTGCTTAGTTGTGGTCACTTAAGGAATGCCATTGCTGTAAGTCATTTGAATAAATAATAATGCATTCCATATTCTCTTACAAGCCAGAATAATTCTCAACAGAAATTCTTAGCATTCCTTAAGACAGAGCATCTCTCTGTGGTTTTTCTCAATTGAAATTGAAATGGCAATTGTGCCTTGATAGCATTGTGGCAAGTTATATACATACATCCAGTTAAATATGCATTTATTTATTTCGGACATGTTGCACATGGCTTTATATAACTAGCCAAGCAACAATTGCTGTTGCTACTGCTGCTGCTGCGGCTGCCTGGCGGCCTGTGGCATTTTGAGCTGTGGACAGCGATGTCTTGTGGAATGCCAGTGCAAATAAAAATGTCTGCAATCTTTCAACAAAATTGCTGATAACACCATGTTGACAATGCCTTTAATTTAATTTATTTCTGCTGCCGTGTTGTTATTGTGAGTTTTTGCAATTTTTGCGAATTTTTGTCAGTTGCTGTTGAAATCTGTTTATTTATAGTTTTCAGGGGCTCAAAGAGTAGCGTTTCTACATGTAAGCTTAAAATTGGAAAATGGTGATGGACATAAAAATGAAAGCCGAACTATTTTTCTCGATGGGATGAACGATTCTTTTGAATGATAGTATCCTGCCAAGCATTCCGAAACTCTTTTAGTTCAAATATAACTACTTCGGGTTGATCAAATCTACACCACATTACTACTTTCTCCAGTTTTGAAGAAAAAATAGTTTGCCAAATATTTGAATGAGGTCTACGAGATTTAGTCTAATAAACTTATTTAGCTTCTGGCAAAGGCGTCAGTATAGATTTTCGTGTGAACATCTTGAGAAACCCTCTTAGAATGAACTCAAGTCTTCGCTAGTGGATGACTCATATAATGTTCGTAAAACTTGAATTTCTGCAGATATAGTATTGACAGAAGTAATGATATTCATACTCACTTAATTAATCAGAGCCTAACCTCAACCCGGAATCAGGATCGATATGGATAACCACATTAACTGTCATCAAAGCAGTATGCTTTAAAACCATTAGGGGAGCATTTTTTGTCACTAAAATAACAGCGCCGTTAGTTCTGCTCTCTCCAGGTTGAATAAAGAAGCCAAGAAAATGGGTCTGGTAGTGAACGAGTTCAAGACGAAATATATCCTGTCATCATCTTGTTGTCGCATTCGCGACTTAGCTCTCACGTCACTGTTGACAGTCATAACTTCGAAGTCGTAGATAATTTCGTCTATCTTGGAATCAGCATTAACACCAAAAACAATGTCAGCCTCGAAATCCAACGTAGAATAACTCTTGCCAATAGGTGCTACTTCGGACTGAAAAGGAAAGTCCTCTCTCGGCGAACACAGACCAAATTCTACAAGTCACTCATCATCCCCGTCCTGCTATATGGTACAGAGGTATGGACGATGACAACATCTCATGAGTCGGCGTTACGAGCTTTCGAGAGAAAGGTTCGGCGGAAGATTTATAATCCCTTACGCATTGACAACGGGACATATTAAGTTGATCTTTAAATCACTTTTTGTGCCAATAATAAAGAATCGGTTTTTGTCGAGTTCAACCCGTAAGTCTTGTAGTAAAGAGTGACCTTATGGCTTATAAAAATCGCATGTCTAATCAATAGAACACAGTGAATGTTTAGAAGTCGGAAATTACATATCCTATTCTCATGATCTCTTCATATCTATAAGCATAAGCATAAGAAAGAAAAAAACAATAATGGCCTGGGTATGAACCTTGTGTAGTCAACGCCAGATCACTAGATCCGGGGATCCCGGGGAGGCTCAAGCGCCAGTATGCTCAGGAACTTCCAGAGTACGACTTAACAGAATGTGTAACTTATCAGAATGAACTTTAGAATGGATATTTTCGGGCTCACGAAAACGAATATTTTTACGAGATGCTGAGATGTCTTCACACTTTCATCTTCCTATAACTAAAGCGTTGCCATTAAACTTCATTCATTTCCAGTTGCAAAATCAGCACTTACATGAAGTCTTAGCGCTCAGTGTAATATTGAAACAAAGACCGAAGTGCTTCATACACTAAATTTTCAGCCACCCGCAGCAATATTCAACAATTCTAGGGTTTCTTGAACCGTTGTCTAGCATGTGACAAACGCATGCAGACAGGAACTCACATGGGGGCAACGTGCAGCATTTGGCATTCTAGCAAAGCCATTAAACTCTCCATCGCAAGCCAAATGTGTTAGCTTAGGCCATTTGGCGCATTGACGTTATTGAAGTTTAATGTGTTTCTTTGCGTTATGCCAAATGGGTTTCCGCTCTGAAAGCGCGTTTCATGAAGCAAACAGTGGTGAGCTAGTTAAAGTATGGGCAATGATATGCAATGCAGCAGCTTGCGAGGTGGCTAACTGGTGGAATGGAAATGCTGGAAAAATTTCGAAACTTCGCTTTAAAATCGAAAGCTTGAAGGGCTCTTTAAAATTTTATGCAAATTTTCAGATCGACATCTCAAATGGACGGACACACAGAGGGACATGGCTAAATCGATTCAGCTCGTTATGCTGATCATACCCTCTTGGTATTACCACTTCGTGGCAAACTTAATATACCACATAAACATACGCGCAACACTCGAAAATGGACGGTGGAGATGTTGCAGGAACCTTTTAAATTGCCCGACCACTGCAGTATATTTCAAGCTGAGGTCTTTGCTATTGCGAAAGCCGGCACCTCGTATCTCACATCAGCAAGAAGTGTCTTGGGAAGCAGGGCAGCAGTGGAAAGTGTTGTTAGAAGTAAGCAACCTCACTTCCACTGGGTTTCAGGCCACATAACCATCAAGAGCAATGAAATAGTGGACGAGATTGCCAAAAATGGTGTACGGCTAACATACGAAAACGAGATCAACATTGGGAAACCCATGAACTGTCTATACAACGATCTCGACAGCAGCATGTTAAAGAAAATACAAACACGATGGAATGGGCTAGCTGGGTGTAAAACTACAAAAGTCATGTGTTAAACGGTAGATCGGAAGTACAAAAACTTTTTATTGCACAGTCTTGGCGATACGCCCGCTGGATGGATCTGACATATCGAGACTATATGAAACATGACGGGAATACTAACTGGTCCCGCATTGGCAAGACAGTTTGGTGGCGTATAATAAACTGGAAGAGATACGCCCAGAATCTGTAAAATATTGTCAAGCACTGACATATCTATTGAGAAGAGTACAAGAAAGAAAATATCTAAATATAAATAAATATATAATATATCATTGGTTTTGAATTTCCGACAAGCGCGAATGCAATAATTAAAATGAAGGAATCAGTGCCCTCACCCCCGAAAAGAACATTCCCACCATACGTACTCGTATTCATTATACCTGCCGCACGCACTCGTAATGCACAATTATAAAGGAATTACATGTGCCAGATGCTGCAAGTGAATATAACGGTAACTCATGCTTACAGTAATTCACCATAAGCACATTTTGCTTTAAAATTATATGAAGGCACACACATGAGCATCCACATACTCATACGAGGCACCGTCATTTACCTGCGGTTTGTTGGGCACCATACGAGGCAAACAACGGGACCTGCTTGCTTTGCAATTATTGCACTTTTCGCGTTGCTCCGCTGAGCGTAAAAGCAACAATCGAAAGAAATAAAGAAATTACAACAAAGAGTGGGTAAATGTGATAGGATGGAAAAGAGGAAAACGGTAAAGGAGAAAAGAGGAAAGGAGCAGTACTTCCGTTGTAAATGTTGCAAGGATACATGCCTCAATGTTGCACAGTAGGTACTACTGTATACTCGTTTATTTGCAATAAAATTACACACGATGGGGTGGTAAGTAATGATCAGGTGCTTAACATTCGAATTTCGTAAAAGTATATAGACTCTAATTTTTCGAGAGACTTTTAATCCTGTACTGAAAGTCTCAAGTAGAAATATCCCGAAAATTCTTACCTCACAACGTTCCAATGATGTTGAGCTTACATTCGACATCACATGAGATCTTCATGAGACAAATTAGGCAGTAAGAGCAGAAGGTAAGAAAACCCGGAGCTCCTAACTAAGAGTGACTATAGGAATCCTTTTCCGAATTAACCCTATTGAAAAAGATTTATATTAAATGCTTAAGCCTATATACCGATATGGTTCATGCGTTCTCTAGAGCCATATGACTCTTCAGTCGCTGATTGGAAGAGACCAAACGACTTGGTTCTCTCGAGGCCTTATGACCGTCCAGTTGAGGGTTTGGGAGAGAGGGATGTCAGTGCCGCAATACTTCCAAGATCTCCTCAGGGGTGAAGGGTTCGGAAGAAAACCAGACACGAGCGCGAATGCGATGTGGAAAGGTCAACCTTGGCCGAAGCGTCTTCTTTAGCTCCCTTCCGGATCTCACCAAACCTAGTTACCGCTTCAGGACAGGACGGCAAACTATTCGTCGGCACATCTGAACAGATTGTGCATACCATGGTATTAATACACACTTTCATATCTAGAACAAGGTCCGGAGTTTTCCTCAACACTCTTCATGAAAAGCACGCATGTATACGGCGCTTAGGCTGCTCGTATTTTTTATGCTCATGTATTTTTGAATGACGTAAAGTCAATGGAAAAGAGGCGCAGTGAGCTTTTTCATGGATGGGTCGAAGCTGTTGTAGTAGAGAAGGTTGGAAGGCGAGTGCTCTCCGATAACCTTAGCTTTAGGCTACCATTGAAGTGTTTTTCACTGAAGCAGAAGGGCCTGTTTTTTAGGTGATGCTGGGCATACTGCTTCGAAAAGCAGTTTCTTTTGGGTGGGTGAAAATTCACTCTATCAGGAGGGAAATAGCTTCAAGCTACTTTATCATCTGACTCGGTTTGGGTAAACCAATGAACTAGCCAAAGTTGCAGCTTTGCCTCGATCATATCGGAATTGCACCCGATTGGATCTTCATTTGCTCCTTGCGTTCTTGCACTGGACCAATGGACCTTGCATGCGGTTTAACTCGCTGATCGATGACCCGCTCCTGTGTTACCGCGAGCTGCTTTGGCCTAGTAGTTCTCAATGTTGTATGGAGAACGGTGAGGTGAAAATAAGCAGGTACTTTCTTTCTTCGGCACCTTTGCCAAACCAGAAGATACAGCCGAAACTGATTTTGATCGTCTCAAAAATATTTTTGATAGGCTCAAAGCTCTTTGACGGGTTGTAAGGGTCTTATGATCTATTATACAGAAGTTTTAGGTAACACAGCGGACCGGCGTTCTAAGCTGTCCAAGTTATATACTTATTAGGATCGACCTCTTAAACTAACTTAACATAACCTGTGTGCAAATATATTTACTCCAATGTTCTAATTATTAAATCGCATGCGTCCTTCCGCCTTTCCGCGGGGACATCCAAGTCCTCATATAAAACTCACATACATGCCCCTCCGCAAGCAAGAGTATGCCCTGTAGAAATATGGCAAGCAACTCGGTCGCTCGCTAATTCGCTTAGGAGACTGTCTGCGCTGAATTTTATTGAGGCCACGTTGGGATGCACAAGCAGTCGAGGCATAATTAATACGACAGATAACAGTTAATATTACAGTAGTGGTAGAATTTACCCACATATACATATACACACACAAATATGCTTAATAATTTCACATGCCGTTATGTACAGTTATGCGTGTTTGCGTGTGCTGTCATTGTCAGCTGGTCACCTGCTGCATGCGCTCATTAATACCCGACCAACGGTATAAAAAATTTATGAGCACCACGTGGAGTTGTGGGCGTTGTTGTGCAACAAACTTAAATGTATTGTCTCGTTTTGTCGTGCGGGTGCAACCACCGGTGTCGTTAGTGCAATAATGAGCATGCATACATATACAAATTTATGCCCATGTTGCGCTTTGTTCATTGTCACCTCGTAAGGACCGAAAGGACGGACGTGTACTGGAGTATATTAAATTAAATTTACAACGTTATTTAAAGTGAGCAGCGACTAGCTGGTTGTAATGTAGAATGCATGGAAATGTGTGAAATCATTAGGGTGGTCCTTAAATGTAGGGAAAAAATTGATCAAGATTACTGAAAAAGTGTTAAAAGATTTTTTTGATTTTAGCCGATAAATTATTCGAGAGAAAAGTTTTGAGGATCATTTATTCGAAATCTTTGCGTATTCTATATTGTATTCGCAATTGAAATAAATGTCTAACAAATTGATGAAGAGATCAAAAAATCAAGAGACAGCTGAATCACGCTAGGCTAGGTCGTGTTGTCTTTAATGGAAGAGACAAATATTTATTTAGCTTCAATTTCTGTACCCGCCTGTGGAAAGGAACTGAAAAATAACTAGATTTTTTTTGGTCGGCCTTGAGAAATCATTGGAGAAAGACCTGGCTGCAGATATATGGTATCTTGAATGGTTCCAAATCAAGAGAAAGGATGAAACGACTGGTGCGCTGTTGTTAACTCTATTATTTTCTCCAAGAGCAGGTTGACGAAGTCGTACGATAGGGAGTCACCTTGTATGAAACTCGGAGAGGTCCTTCCCGATCCTGACGGAGTTTTTGGTATTGCTCAACGTCATCTTACACAGCCTTATTTGTTTTACGCGGAAACCAAATTTAGATCTAGCGGCATAAAGGTAGCTCCTTTTCGTGCTGTCAAAAGCAGCTTTGAAATCGACGAACAGGTGGTGAATATCTGGTAAGTTATTGATTTTCCAGGCCTTAAGTCACACTGATAAGTTCGAATCAGTTTGTTGACGGTGGCCTTTAATCTTTCTCACAATATGCTCGATCGATCCTCATATGCAATGTTGAGGAGACTTGTCCCACGCTAGTTGGCACAGTTTGTGAGTCTCCCTCTTTGTGTTGGACAGAGCACACTGGTATTCCAATCGTCGGACATGCTTTCGTCTGACCATATTCCACAAAGAAACTGATCCATACTCCTTATGAGCTCTTCACCAACGTGTTTGAATAGCTCCCCGCTTTGTTGTTCTTCAGACGGATAATTGCTATTTGAACTTCTTAATGTTCGGGCAATGGAATGTCTGCCCCATCGTCGTCGATTGGGAGTCGGGTTCACCATATTCTGGTGTTATGCTTTCACTACCATTCAGCAGGCTGGAGAAGTGTTCCGTTCATATGTTTATTAGGCTCTGGGCATCAGTTTTTAGATTACCTCTGCCTACATTCTTTTGGTTTTCGCTTTCCTCTTCAACTCTTGAATAAGGTAACTAGTATCTTATCAGTGCGACATCGTCTAACCAGCGCGGGAACTGTAACAGAGACTTTTCTACGGCTCTAAAATTTACACTTGATATAAGTCAGTATGCGTTCAAGTTTAGCGGTACTCATTCGTCATTAGTCTATTTAACTGAAGGTTAGATCAATATATTCTTCTACTTTGGCACTACAAACACGGGTTGCCATTTAAAAGTACTACATTTATTCTTCTCCAAAGAAGAAGTCTTCGCATACACATCTAAAAGTTTTTCTGGAGCCAAAAGAAGTATTAGGTTGAATCAAATTTCCGGCAAATCATACTAACAAAATACTTTTAGGGAACAGTACGAACAAATTTATTCTCAAGTGAATTCAGTGCAAGTCAATAAAATCAAACTCAATTTACACTTCAAGCCCCGCAGACATATCGTGTCACTGACTAAGAAGCATTGAACTGCTCTTTTTGATTCACCTGCCGCGTAGCGCTTGTCTCACTTCTCATGCAATGCACTGCGGCGCTCCTCTCCTTGTCGATCCACGCTTGTTTGACGATTTATTATCGTTGCCGAAATATTTGTTGTGAATACGAAAATTCGGTTTAGGGATTTCGACAATAAATTTATAATGCGACAAAAAATTGCGGATATTTCTAAATTCAGCGCACGTTTTCGGTTTTGTCTGGGAATGTTTTGCTCTTTTCGTGTTGTTGTATGAAATGGTACTCACTTTTTCCTCTCTCTTGTGCCATTTTCGCTGCACACCTTGGCGCATTCTAGCGTGGTCGTTGTGCTCCACTGTGGCCTAGGTGGCTTGTGGCATTGTCATGTGGTGTTCTTTGTTGTTGTTCCTGTGATATTGTAGGAATGTTTTTCACTCCCTGTCAAAGTGAGAATCGCCGTGGGTGCTGCCGGCTGCATAGCATATGCGTCATAAGTTCGTATGACTGCTGTCAGAGCGTTGACATGTTTATTTCGCATGCCTGACATGTCACAACATTCAGCGAACTGTAAAACAAGATGAAAGAAAATGCAAAAAATACAGATAGATACTGAGATATACATATATACATATATATTTGTTAGTTTTGAGCACCGACTTATACGCGTTGCATAATTTGAGTGCGAAAAAGAGTTGAGATACGCCCGGGTTTAAATGCTCAGGGTTCAAGGACACGTTTTTTTAGTTGTCATAAATATTTGTGTAGCTTAGAAGACACTAAGTGGTTTACGATCGCCAAATAGATGTCCATCAAGCATATTTTACTGACAGTTTCTTTTTCAGTTAGTTCCATCTCAGTCAGAACGCCTAAAAGGTAACCAAGGGCGCATAGCGCGACTCAGTTTTGAAACTCTTGGTTACTTATTTTAAACAGGTAATGAAAAATACTAGTCCTATCTATATTTTCACATTATCGAGGTAATCACTTTAAAATGATACCCAACGATGAGAACTAGCAGTAATTCGGACTATGATAAGGAGCCAGACTAATCTGAGTCCCATTGAATAACCTCAAAGTCATTGAGGCGGAAATATCGATGTTATTGTAACGGGTTTTTCAATTGAAACGCTACAAACGTAGACCAATAGGGACAGTAAACACACGACGCCATATTTTTTCCTGCTCTTTTGACATTTATCTTTAGTAAAGTTTGACACTTTATCATGGAAAGATTTGCGATCCAACGAGTCGAAATTATTATAATTTAAAACAGAAATTTGGATCAATTTTTGGTCGTCATAATCGTCCTGTCAGATCAACAATTGAGCGTGTAGTAGGAAAATTTTAATCTACAGACACAGTACAAAATGTTCCTGTGCCAGTGAGACAAAGAAGTTCCCGTAGTATCGAGAATATTGCAGCCGCCAATGCATAAATTGAGGAAGACACAAATCAGTCTCTCACACGTCGTTCTCAAGAGTTGGGTATCTCTTTGACGCTTAGCTTAAACTTCTTTTGAGTCAATGCAGGCATGCCAACGCCTCACAATTTTTCACTTCATCCAACCGAAGCATGTTGGCCTTCAGTGCCTTCAGCGAATTTTGTTTGCTTGTTTTTTTGGTTTCGTATGATTTTTGAAACGCCATTCGCTTGTTGAACAGTTCCGATATCATATTTAAAATTCACGTCTTGCCACCAGTAATGATCCGTTCGATGAATGTGAGGTCCGCAGCTATGTTCTCAAGCATCTTTTTTGCGTCCTTTTTTTTGCAAAAGTTTGTGATCTTTTGGAAGGATTCCAAGCTATTCCTACCCATAGTGTAGGTTATGTTAATCTATTGTCGTCGATGCCTTTGTTGCCTGGCACCCAGTAAAAGTGAAATTGCTTACTTCTAACAACACTTTCCACTGCTGCCTTGCTTCCCAAGGCACTTTCAGCCGATATGTGATACAAGGTTAAGGGCTTGAGGCTTGGTTGTCTACGTAGATGTTGACTCTGGAATTGCCTGTAGGTGCCTTAGAGGCCAGTTAAGCGGCTTTAGTAAAAGCAAAGACCTCAGCTTGAAATATACTGCAGTGACCCGACTTGCCTTATGCCTAGCTCTGGACAGTTTTCCAACTCCATCGTCCATTTTCGACTGTTATGTTTTCTTTGATCCTTCTTTCCTTTTGAAAAGTGTTTTGTTATGTAGTTGAACCTTCTTTGTCGGTTGAAAAGTTTCATGTTGTAAATTCTCCTGCAGCCAGGAGTCGTCCCGCTGATTTTGCAGCGCAGTTTTCAGCGAAGAGGTCTATAAGTATATGTGGCAGTTTCGTGCCAGTTCAAGAGCAGTCGTTGGAGTTGTTCTTTGAGTTCCCGTTATGCACAGCGCAGCGAGCCCTTGCACCCTTTCCATTGGCTTCTGGTAGATGCATTTCCATACGCCTGTCTATCAACAATATCTGTGTAGATCCTTGCATGAGTGAGCTCCCAGGTTGTGCCGAGCATCTGCCTACACACATATAAAGCATTGCTGGCTTTCCACACTCTTTCTTAACGTTGTGCTTCCAGAGCAGTTTGCTGTCCCCAAGGTACTTGGTGCAGTCCTTGAGAGAGAGTTGTGTCCCATTTATCGAAGGGCACCCTCATAGAGGAATTTTGTGCCTTCTTGTGAACACGAGCTGTTCCGTTTTCTCCAGGTTCATCCCCAGACCCGCTTACAATGCCCAGTTAAGGTTTGTATTGAGAGTGATGGTCGTAATACTGCACGTTTTTTGCAAAATATTAAGATCGTTTGGAAGGATTCTAGCATTGACACGCTTCATACTCACGATATTAATAAAAATATGTTTTGTCGATTTCTAAGATATGCTGAGATCCTTTACAATAATAGAGGGGCAGCATGAAGATTTTCAGGCACTATTACTTTAATATTTCCGATCTTAACGTCTTTAACAGGAGTGTATTCGCCTAAAGTAAGTTTTTCATACCTTCATGACCTTCACTGAATGTTTTGTGCCAATTACTTACTCGTGTTCTCGATGAAGTAGACTGCCCTAAAGACTACTGAAACAGTTTCAACGATTCCATAGACGAGATTGCATTGAAAAGACAAAAGTTCAAGCAAACTTGTTGTTAAATTTTTTTTCCTTAGTAAAAATCGCTAGACAACCTTTTCGCGTCGCATTCAAACAGTTGTCAATTAGGCATACTAATTGCCATAAAAAAATCTAGCAACAAACTATTTATCTTAGTATGAGTGAAGTATATAGCAATGTACATGTTTTCTGTTGCCTACGTCTAGGCGCAGTTTACACATTTTTGACTTAAATTAATTAAATGAATAAAAGTAATGTAATTAAATCAAAGCAAATACCACAAACATTTTTACAGTTACAAGATATGCAGCCAACAAAAGCCTAGCGCAGCCATTGCAGAGTAAATAGCAAAATTATGCAAATCTTTCCTTGGGAATTATGGCTTTAATGTGCTGACAGGGTAAACATTCTAGTTATTGTTGTTATTGTTGTTGTTAACATTCTCTTTACTGTTATTATTGTTGTTCTTGTACGTTGGCACAATGTCGTGTTGGCGTTTAATATGCTATATATGTCATAAATAAATTGATTTGAGAGCTCTCTTGAGCGCCTTAATGTATGCTACGCTAATTTGTACGCAAAACTCTATAGGAAGCTGTATGGGAAAATATACATATATGTGTATGAAATATGTGTAAGTAAAAGGCAATATAATACCGTTCTATGAAATTATTTTCGTTTGCTTACATGTGTGTGTATATATTTGCAGTGTAGAATTTATTTATATACCCAATGATATGCCTTACAAAATATGCTCGTAATAAATCCTCTAAGGAAGCCACTATGCCAGCAAGTCTCCACAATTCACAAGTCCGAGTATATATATCTGCATATGTGCTCACTTAAAATTAAATTTAAATATCTTCGGTTCTTTTGTTGAAATCTATATCATCGTCTTAAATGCCATGCTCTGTGGTCTCATATCTACAGTTATTCATATCTGCAAATGCATGAGTCTATATACACATGAGTGTGTGTCTGCTTGTGGCATATGCTCGTGTCTGTTCTTATATGCGTTGCACGTGACTGATGCTTCAATTGCGTTAAAGCCACAAGCAACAGCTGTGGTTTCTATGACATTCACAAACACATGCAAATAATTCAATTTCGGCTCACTGCTTGCTACAAAATTCATACTCGCCTTGTGGTCACATTTATGCAACAATTAATAGATAAAAGACAAATATAATATATTCTAAGATAAAAGTAAATTTTCACAGAGATATTTACTGTTAGAGCTTTGGGTTTCATGGTTTCATTGAAAATAATTTCAATATTCGGAACTATGTACATATATAAATATTTTAATTCCCATCAATAATTTTCTTTTGTTGCCAACATATATTTGAACTTATTTTAGAAGAAACGTGAGTGATCATTCTGATTTTGGATGTTTCAAGCCTCATGCAGAGGTAAGAGGTAGTTACTAGAAAAACGTAGTAGGTTTCTCAAAAAATAGTCAAAATAACACTTTCAGTTCATCTCAAGCAAAATAGAATGATGAAACTTTAGTTCGAGGCCGCCTAATACTTTAAAGGCTTCGGGCCTGGTGTAACTTTAACTTTCAACAGCTTTATGAGAGACTGGAATCACTCATTAATTACCTCCATACGTAATAGAGGGAAGAAAAACTATGTTTATGGGGTAAGACTGAGCTCAGGCTACTACCGGGGTCAGAGTTCGCGGATAGTGAACGGCTTATAATAAGTAGATTACCTGCAAACAGTAGCACCCGACCAAAAACTGCTTGGCTCAAAATGCTTCATGCACCCAATGAACCTCCGGCGGAAAGGCGAACACATGCCGCCTTTAAATAAGCGCCCACAACCCCCATCGGGGTTGCTCCAAGAGAGAATCTACCCACGAGAGGGAGGCAATAAAGCAACATGGGATCACACCGCGATTAACACATAACGTGCACAAGCGTTGATGAAAACACTGGAGAAGGACCCATCAGAATTGAGGACAGTAAGATTCTGATTATGGTTTACTGGAAGCCCGGAATGCATCAGTCATTATAAAGGGCTGGTGAGAGCACCATTCTGTCACCACAGTAAGTAAAAGTGACACCTCACCAAAATGGCTGACTGGCTAATGCTAAACTCCCATAAGAACTTATGTCAAACATCGCGTGACCTCTCTGATTGCATAAATAACCACGTGGTTCATATAGGGCAACTGTTACGCGCGGAGATAGCGGCTTGAAGCGGAGACCCATTAGATAAGAAATGAACACACCATATCAACAACAGAAAGAACATCAAGAGAAATCACAACATAACAACGATGAGAAATACGTGATCATCGTCTACGGGAGTAGTAGGATCCCCATTACTAATCACTACTCCAAAACAACCGGAGCAAACTGGAGAGAAGACAGCCTTAAGAGAAACTCCAGCTACGGTCAATGGCAACAAGATTTACCTAAAAGGAGGAAGAAAACCTACGCAGAAGGATTCGGAGCAAGGACGTTACTATTAGAGCTGGAGAAGGGAGATATTACAAAAGCCAGCTTTTGCGAGGCACTTAAGACCACCCTTCAGGAATATGTAACTTTGGCCGATCTTAAACTAAAGGGCACTATAAACATTAGAGACCACGATAAAAGAGCAAGTCGCAGAGGCTATAGAAGAAGTGCTACAGGGACCTCAACGACGATTTGACGCTCAACATAGTGACTTATGTATATTTACATTTCCTGTACTGGTTCGGTAGTCAGACGTTCGTTTCCAAGAACTTCTTTATGCCCTGTCAACCTCATAACATGTGTAGAGAAACTCAGCTAAGGCTCTTTTCTTACAAATTTATTGCTGGTTCCAAATCAGAGCTAGCCAGCAAACTTCTGTAGCATCTTTACGCTGTGTGTGACCTATCCATCCCCATCCCCATCCATTTTTCGCAATTTTATATATGAAGTTCGTCATGGGTTCCATTTATATAGATCATCAGCCGTTGATGTTACGTCTCTAACTTTTAGGATACAATGAAAGTGTCTGTTAATATAGCTTTGAATCCTTTTAGTAAGGTGGTCAGTTGTATGCCAGGTTTCACATCAGTAAAGTAGAGACAAATTTGGACTTAAATAGCTTTGCCCGGGTATTATTATCAGTATAAAACGAAGAAACATATAGCGACCACGCGATCATTCAGTTAAAGGCTTTAGAGTCCATTTCGTTATCAAGGAAAGAGCATCAGGTCCAAGATTCTTCATTTGCTCAGCGATATCGAATACCGTAATGGGCTTTACGAGGTCTTTGATGTCATCGACGATGTTCGGCGACCTAGTTGTAGGTACTAGAGAGGTTTTACGAGGTATGCGTTCCATTTCATCAATTCTTACTGCTGTATTGTGGATCTTTGAACCAGAATTAAGTAATTGTAAGCGAAGTATTACTTACTTCGAGTAATCAGAAGTATTGAAGAATAGCATTCAGTTTAGAGAATCCATCGCAGGCAAGTTTTTGTACTTTATATCTTTTCAGCGGTGAAGTATATCGACATTTTTTCTTAAGAATACAAAGCTAAAAATGTGATGGTAACTACCAGAGCACCATCACTCGATTTGCGCAATCATACATTGTTTTATGGTAGGCACTTATGCATTCTTCTTCATAGCCAAATAGCGGTCATTAAATTGAGAAACGCTTCCATTTTGCCATCCTGTATAATTCACTACAAACTGGAACAGGAATAGGCCAGCAATTGCGCTGCAATATCATAATTTAATGCAGATATGTACTATGCGTTGACCTCCTTTGGCAACCTCGAGCGATTTCTGGTTTAGCAGCTAATCACGTTTAAACGTTTGAACCAGTAGTTTGCCGATGGCGCTGCAGTAAATCACCTACGAAACTGGCATAATTTCATATCTGTACATAGAAACAAACATGCGCATATGCTAGGATCGTTTGTTGGATCTGGGAATTCTTTGAAGATGAATTTGGTATTCTACAGTCAAAGAAGTTGTTGTAGTCAAGAATATAGGTCTAGGGTATCTGAATACTTAATGGTTGGACAAAGCTTCTTGATGTGAAAGGAACACTCCAAGGCTTTGTATAGCCCACTGAGAGGCAACTGTAATAGTTAGTCGTTATGGATTTTGCTTCGAACCTGGCTCCAGTCGGACAAAACTCTAAGATTGCAGGGACTCAATATTTAGATTTAAGTACTTCAGTTTTCTATTCTTATTTGGAAATACTAACTTCTTTAAAGCTAAAAATTGGTAATACACGTGAGGAGCTATGAACGAACCTCTTCACTGAAGTCCAAAGTGATCATCTACTTAGAACATCCAGAGTCTTCTGCGAGATTTTATCTTCGGAGTTCGAACCACTTATCAGGTGGTTATCAGGTTTTCCGAAGCAGCTAGTTATCGAGTTAACCGAATATTGTGATTTAGTTCACGAGTTTCAGATAAAGCTGAATAGAAGTATAGGAGGTATTTCAGCGTCTCTGCCTTTAGCAAACTTTCCGATATATCTAAGACGAGTTCCAGATAAGTCTGGTGGCCTTAGGAGGTGTTCCAGCTTCTTTCTCATGCCTATTTCTCAGCACTTTCTGCTTGTATGCATGCCCATCCGGCTCGCGTGTGATGCCAGTAAGCTTCGACCTATCATTAGGCAGTTCTTTCGAGACCGTGTGAGTAAGAAATCTTAACGACATTATCTCACGTAACGCGATGTGAGATGATTACTTTAATTTATGTTGTTTCCTGAGTTGTTAGCTACCTCAGCCACTTTCTTGGCCTCAAAGACTTCCGCCTGGAAGATTTGAAGAATTTCGAAAGCTTGAAGGCTTGTCTGAGATCCAGCTAAGAGCCGGTTGAGAGGTTCCGGAACAATTATTGCGTAGTAAAACAATAATTAGTATGTACGGAGGTAAGTTCTCTAGAGCTTCGAGTGTTCTACTCCTATTAAAGTAGATAAATATGCGCTTCAGAATTTCTTGAATCCGAAATACATTTTCGAGGTTAAAAACAAGTAATAGACAATACTGTGATTTACAGACTCTCGAACTGAGCATTGTCGGTGCGCAAAGCAAATTTGGATTACTTAACTATACTGATCCTTTGCTTGGGCCGGTAGTTGGCCTCTAATGCATTACTTAACGGCTCCGGAAATTGGTATGCGGCTGAAAGTTTCCGGAACATCCCTGTGTCTTGGTTCAACGGATGTATTTTAGCCGTAGCTTCTTAACTGTTGGTATACCAACAGGACCAGTGTTGCATCTGCAAACGCCGGTACAATACACCTACTTAACGAACGGGCCTCGTAGTTGCAAGCAGACTATTATTAAGCACAGCAGCGACTGCATTGAATTGAAAACGCAGAGGGTTGATGATAGTACATCAACGCGTCCAAAACATGCCACTTGCCACATTGAAGAGCAATTTGTAGCGCAAATCAATTGCATGCATATACATACCGATATATGTAGTTGTACAACAACAAATACACAACTGTGTGTTAGCGCGCTTAGAGGTGTACGTCGGCTTTTGCCGTTTATTTGCCAACTGATAAGCCGTAATATAGCAAATAACACGTACTCCGGGTCTCTGCCATACTTGTCTCGCCACCTCAACGTTCTGTCGGCCGTCCAAAGCGTCTGCCTGTCAATATGCCAAGGCAGCGATTGTCTGTAGTCGATTGCAACTAACTTGCGGCTGATTGCAAGTAGAACGCTTGCACTTTGTTGCACGCGCTGTGTAAGGGGTTAGCCTACGCGTCGGCGCGTTTGCGGCGTGTCGTGGCATGGCTTGTGTGTGCCAGGGTATAATATCTGCGGGAAATCAATTTGCATTGCACGCTTGTAAATACACGGACTTGCAACACGCAGCAACATAATGTGCATTCCGATTTTAGTCCACTGTGGTAAACAGCAAATAAGATCGGGCTTACTTGTTGTTGCAGACTGGGGCGATAAACTGTGAAAGAATTTGTAACTATGCACAGCATTGGAGGCATGAATGTGCAGGCTTCGGTTCTATCTTCCCTTTGAGCCAAAGACATGATTGCTGGAGCTAGCAAATAGACATGGTCGTACGATCGGCGAGCCGTAGAGAAGTAACCATGAAACCAGCAGTTGAGAAGTAACCATGAAATGTTGGCGTCCAGCACGATTCTGTATTAATTGCTAGCAAAAATAAGTACATCGTTGCAGACAGGCACGAAGACAGAGACGAAGACCCACAGTAGTTGGAGGGTAGCGAACTGATTGTAAAAAAGGTATATAGTTAGCTGGTGAGAGCTCGTACAGAAAAATCGTAATGTAATAGAAGGTGGTAACTTTATCATATACGCATTAATAATAAAGTAAAAAGTGGGGGATGGGATAGATACCGAGATTTGAAGAGCGAAGCGAGACAAATTTGTGGACAAAAAAGAGAGAGGCCGAAATCTGTGAGTATAAAGAGCTTGACAAGTTGGCGGATAAGGATGATGCTTGAAAATTCTTTGTAAAGATGCGACGACCAATAGATGATTTCGAGACCACGGCATACCCTTGTAGAACCCCCAGAGGTGATCTAGTGACAAATGCACAGAGCATACTGAAATTATGGAGGGAACACTTCACCAACCTGCTGAATAGCAGTGAAAGCATAACACCGGGAGATTGTGAATTCGATTATCCAATCGATGACGATGAACCCATTGCCCGACCATGAAGAACAATTACCTGTCTGAAGAACAACAAAGCGGCGTGGGTCGTCATGTCGACCGAATGGATGAGAACACTCCAGCCCACCGGAGGAAACAGAGGAAGAGGAAAACCTCCACTGCGTTGGAAAGAGCAATTGAAGAAGGACGTGGCTACACTTGGAATCTCGAATTGGCGATAAACAGCGAAAAGGAAGAATAACTGCGCCCTGCGTAACCGATGCTTCAAGAACCACTCCAACGGCGGCTCATGAACCAGTGCTAGAGCTGCCACCTTCAGAGCTCTTCACTGAGTTGGAGTTTGCTCCAAACTACTCATGCAGGAAGAACTGACATTTTGTCTTTTGTCAGTTTAATATGGAGTTGCATTGCAACTAGAAGCCGGATCCAAATCAAGGCAGAAGCTTTAGATGGACCTCGAGCCCTACCAAGGGATTAGTGTCTCCCTTCCATATTGCCAATTGGTACTGTAAAATGCCTGGTATTTTCAGGGCGCTGATCAACGAATTGATTTGATCCGCTGTAGTCACGTATTAAACACGCTGGACGTTATTCAGAATTAGGAAATATGGCAGCATTTAAAGCTGCCGGACCACTGCCGTATACTTTAAGCAGAGGCCTTTGCTATTGAGACAGTCGCTGAGCTAACCTTTAATACATCCATAGTCAACACTTAACCTCGTTTCGCATATCGGCCAGAAGTGTCCTGGAAAGCAGGCAGCCGTGGAGAGTGTTGCCAGAAACAAGCGGCTTCACTGGCTTTACTGGGTGCCAGGTCAAAAAGGAATCGAAGGCAATGCGAAGCGGACGAAACTGCATTGTCTATACAACGATCTAAACAGAAGTATGATTAGGAAGATCAAAACGCGATCTAACTGGATACAAGACTGCGAAAGTCATGTGTTAAAAGGTTGAACAGAAATAGACATAGTTTCTACTGGCACTCGAAGAAGGGGATGTAGGAATGTGATTGAAATACTCACCTTTAAGTGTTTAAGAAGACTGCAGGAAGAGCAAGGCACCAGGAAAACAATGAAGCATTTCTTTTACACTTATTCCGCCCTGGCAAAAGAACACACACAGTATTTGGAGGACCCACGGCTTGAGACACTGGAATATTTATTGTAATTGAGGCCACAGAGTCGGTTGAAATTCGCAAACAATTTTTTCTATTTTTTTATTGTGATAAATGTATTAATTAAATAGGTGGCAACCCTCTTGAAAGTACACATTTCGAAATAAAACATATTTGTGATATAAAGCGAAAAATATAAATGAAAACCTTTTGCATCCATCGAACCACCGTGCGCCATGCGGGTCATGTTGCACGTTCAATGGCCAAGGGCCACTAGCCGCAACGGTCGTAACCGGTTACTTGACGTTGTTAAAGCCAGTACATATGGAATCCAGGGTTGCATTACGTTTGTTTTTTATTATTAAACTTAAATTTTTATTATTTCTACGCTTGGCCATTGTTTGTGGCAAACACGCAATTCTCGACGCCGTGCAACATGTTGTTGCCACTGCCTGTACATACCGGCGCAGTGGTGTCTCTCACGATGCATGCAACATAACGCGATGTCGGTGCACTTTGTAACGCTCTGGCGCTGCTGCTGCTTGTTGCATGCAACTAAAAGCACGCTTCCTCATTCCTGCTACACCTACGGCTCCCTGTGGAAAATGTTAACTCACGTTTTTCATGTTTGTATGTATGTATTTTTCAACGCAACAAATTCGAATCTATAGCATTTGAGACAAAATGTGTATGTGTGTTCGTGCAAAGTAATACAATGTTGCGATAAATAGCAACAACCTTGCCGCAACATGTGGCAAACAAATTGACAGTTAACATTCTGATATGTGCGATTTGCCACATCATGGCAAGTAACAGCAACAAAAACTGGTAATAACAACAACAAAAGTTCTCTGCAATTTGCTATGAGTCGAGAATGGCCAGTGTGGAGACTGCGGTGGCAGGTTGGGGGAGGTAAATGTTGGAAATTCGAAAACTGAAAAATTACATTTGCGTCATGTTGCCGATATTGCAGCAATATATCTATCAATATATACAAATTGACATGTTAACGGCAAGACATGGCTGGTTAAGGGTTCAAAGTGAGAAAGCTGAAAGCGTGAGCTTTCTGGTCTTGAGCAACCAGAATGAAAGGAGGGGAAGTGAAAGCAATGGAGGAAAAATGCCTTTTCTCAAATCTCAGTTAAAATTATTTCATTATTACGAATCAATGTTTATGATACTAGCAGCTTAGAGTCAGCTTAAAAAGTTTCTTCGATGGTGGAACATATGTACTTTTGTTGACATTCGGCCTATGTTGGGTCACATACGAATATCTGATTTCGAGAGAATCTTTTCTACGTCTGAATTGTGGACCTTTCGTCCAGTGGCGGACGCGAACACAAGGTTATCGGCTTCGAAGTCTAACAAAGCACTACTATGGTATATATTTTCGAAACGTCGAAGCATATTTTCGAAAATTAGTTTCGAAGGATAGTTAAAACTAATAGTTTCGGTTTTATTAAACAAGTATAAGTCGAGAGAATCTTGGCCATTGGCTCAAAGCAATAATTTGGCTTCAAAGATATCTTCTTTTATTGTGGAAGGTCAACAAGAAGTTAGTAATTTATCAAGCCGGGTTTTCTGGAAGGGGGCAATACGCTGTAATATTTTCTTCAAATAAATGCTTCTTTTGTCATTATGAAATAACTCGTGAATCTAGCTGGCTCTCAGAGCTGAAAAGAGTCTATAATATGCGGATAAACCCGGTCAATTCCAAAGGATATTAAGCAATATAGTACATTTACCTGCAAAGCTATGTTTTCCTACGAATTTGTTCTTAAATGGTTAGACTAAAGCTCCTGACATAACCATATTAGATGTAGTTATACAAGTAAGTTGCTTTACAGAAAGAACCTGGTCATAGAGTCTCTCATGATATATGTCCTGCCTTTTTAAAATATGACTCATTGAGAGATATATGTACTTGTATATTCTTTGTGAGACCAGCAATAACTTCACTTGGATTGCTGTAAACGCTTGTCCGTTGTGATGCTCCGAACTCATAGGTATTTATCAAAAAGAGCGTCGCATAACGACAAAATGCCTTCAGTCTGCCACAGTCATTGAGGGGATTCCAGCCAGTTCGCTGGGATCTTAAAAAGTATGGCAATTGTGATGCTTCCGCCTTGGTTCGGCGAAAGCTGGACTGTAGAGGGAAAAGTGTTTAGCTTTTTCCACCTCATTTTCCACATTGCAACTTTGACAAGTTGTATCCTCCAAAATGTTTAGACACACCGCCTGAGTGCCAATGGAACAGCTTTAAGTTAGGACGTTCCCATCCTGACGGAATTCGGGTATGGGTACCTTTACATGTAAGCTCAACTAGCTTACTATTCCCGACGTTTTCACTGTGGAGAAGTTTGACAATACTGATAGTGAAGTTATGCACTCACTGTCAGCGAGCTCAAGTCCTGTATAGCAGCTCTGTTAGCCGAGTCGATACATACCTCCCTAAAAAAACAATCGAAGTGAGAGAGGATTTCGGAATGTCCTTATCTTCCCTTGTGTGGTTTTGCAAGGTAATTATCAGGGAGTATACTACATATGTCAATCTTTGCAACATGGTTTGCGAGATATCCATCTACGTCAATATTTATGGGTTGTATGTAAAATATTATTACTACCACAAATGAATGCGAAATTTTTGTTTCTTCTACCGCAAAATAAATATGTACTTGTATATGTATATGTGAGCAAATACTTCCATTTAAGCTATTTTTATTTCAATTCACCAAAATTCTTTCATTCCTATTTCGAACAAATATGCAATGAAAATTTATCTTCGATCATCTGAATTTCTAAATCATTACACACTGTAATTTCTACACATAGATGCACACTTATGTATTAGAAATATATTTATTTCACACGCATTGTTTTTACTTTGGCATGCAATTCAATTTTCCACTTTCCTGAACTTTACATTTTCAATCAGCGCGAAATATGCAAATTTCGAGCAACATTTTTTTAGCGCACACTGTGATGCAGTCGACCCGGCAAATATCACTCAATCATGCGTGAAATAAATCTAAGGCGACAAATGAAATAAAATATTCGTATTATGAAAATGGGGTTGCGAATGCATGGTGAAATATTTTTGTATGGTAACCTTTTTTAAGTTAAAGAGTGACCCATTTCGAGATTTCCTACTTTTTTAAAGAAAAAAACACAGAAACTTCAAATTTAATGGAAAATATTTATTGTCATTCGAAAGAACACATTTTACATTTATTTTTTGAAGATTATCTCTTTCAAATGTTTTGGTCGCGCCTACGTCTCAGATGGTTCAACCGTTGAATCAAATTTTCGATGACTCGTTGAAGCATTTCGCCTGGCAACTGGCGAATGACACGCATAATGGTTTACATGAAGGCTTGAATCGTAGCGGGATTGTCCACATAAACTTTAGACTTTACATATCCCCACAAGAAAAAGTCAAACAGTGAGATATCACATGATCTTGGTGGTCTATTGACCGGCCAAAAATGTGAAATTATCGGCTCACCGAAGGGGTCTCTCAATAAATCTATTGATTGTTGCGATGTATAGAAAGTGACGCCGTCTTGTTGAAACTCTGATGGGCTGCGTTATCGGTACTCTTATTCTTGCGATTGATCGGAATGGGATATCCTTTCTATCTACCGCTACTAGCTTGGCTCCGTTGTAGATCTTCCCAAGATTTGCTATTGCGACTATGTACTCGTATAGCTGGACCGATCGCTCGCCATCACAAGCTATCATCTTGATTTGACATCTGTGTCTGACGGTGGCCGACCTAGATTGTTTAATAGCGCCTCCAGTGTCCAATTAGTCAGCACAGCTTATGCGCATTTTCATTGGAAACTGGGGATTAATCCTTCGGGATCTCCCTCATGCAGCACATCAATTATAATGCCGTTCCGGGCCACATCAGCAATTGATTTTTTGGGCGTCACGCCCTTAATCTTCGATATTTTGGCTGACAGCTTAGCATCTTCAGGTGGCCTCTGTCGCCTGGCTGCCACTGCTGGCAGTTAAAGTGTCAAATTTTGGCAAGACTGCTCTCGGGCAATCAATGGATTCTTGGGCCGTTTTCGTTAGCTCCTCCTTGGTTGGCGGCTACAGCTGCACTTTTCCTCAGCAAGCAGGCATCACGCCGCTTCTTTGCATACTTTACCTTAGCCATCCTTTTCCTGAAGCCAGTTTTGACTTCAACTCTACTGTCTTTGCGCTGGCCGTTCTTAAACTCTTCACAAACGCTGCTCTCTTCTGGGAACAACTAGATCCATCCCGCTCAGACTTCTTTAAATTCGTATTTTTGTAGTTGAATTGGCTCATATTTTGCACCCACAAGTGTAGAGGAAGTTTGCTCGTAGCGTAAGTAAGGCTATCTTACGAGTATTACGGAAGGCGCCAGATGTCCATAAGCTCCATATGAGACTAGGATTTTTAAGGGCCCCAGCCAGGTTGATCCTCCTTTGATCCATCTCTTTTTTGTACCATCATAGTAAGATGGTTGCCAGCCCGTCCATGCCTTTGTCGTGCTACTGTGATATCTATTAACAGTCGGCAACGTCATGGAGGTTTTAGTGGGAGATTTTTGTCAATCTACAGATCCGATTACTATAGACTATATGCGGATTACTAAAGCATATAATTGGTACACAAACTGGTCGATAAACATCCATCCCTTGCATGAAACATTTCTTTATTTGATAAGATATCTTCTCGAATTTCGGCTGGCCAATCAAAATTAAGATAAAGGTCTTCATAATAGATTTTTTAAATACATTTTTAGACACTTACACTTAGTTAAATTGTACTACTGTATTCTAACAATTTAAATTATTTCACTCTCTCTTAATTTCTTAACTGTAATTGCAAGTCGCTCTGTTTCTCATTTTGTGCTTTGCTTCTTATTTCCGCGCTTTTAATTTGCAAACTTTCCTTTTTAATATACTTTGCCCAACGCAAACTTCGTGCAACTCTGTGTGATTCTTTCAAGCAGCTACTGTCTACAGCTGAGCTCCTTTAATGCGACGTCTATTATTTTTCACTTAGTTTTGGCGCTCATCCGAGTTGTTGAGTTCCGCTTTTAATGCGGCAATACCCGCGCCGGGCTGTTCATCTCCAGGCGCAATAGAGCTGGCTTGTGAATGAGTTTGAAGATTTACTTAATTTCATTTTACATTATTTTGCTTTGCTTTATTTTCATCTTTTTGGACTTTCCACCGTCGACTCTAATAAATCCCTTACTTTTTTGGTTTCTTTGCTAATTTCAGTTGGCGAAACTTTGTTCACAGCCGCTTAAATAAAACAATGAAAATTCTGTTTTTACTTCACTACAGTCCGCTTTCGGCTTTCAGCTGCGCTCCACCTGCTCTTGTTCAGCTTAAAGTTTATTTCTTGATAGTAATGCCAAAAGTTGGCAGTTACTCGTTGCTCGTTGCAGTCACAAATGTTGTTTATTTCTTCATTCTTCGTCCAATAATGGCACTTCCGGAAGCATTTAGAAAGTTTCCGCTAACGAAGTTGTGCAAAATGAATGACAAAAATGGCGAATGTGGAGAGAATATTTGAGTATGTCAGTGGTGTTGGCGGTCCGTAGACGATTAGGTAGTTTGGAGGCGAGCTTAGTCCACAGTTTATTGTGTGAGGTAAGTACCGAGCAAGAAAGTGTTTCGAGTATTTTTGGAACTTTGTATTTCTAGTTTTTGGATTTTGGAGAGACAAAAAAAAAATAATATTTAAAATTCAAACTGGTTGCCGTGTTCCATTCAGTTATCTACAGATCAGTTCCAAATAACCATAGACAAGGTTCGACAGCAGATTTGATTTCCCATATTTTTTGATATCACAACATGGTATTTCGTACCAAATGGGGCATAATAGACCTAAGGTCGTGGTGCAATCATCGCCTGAGACCCTATACGAATACCAAAACCTTGTATATGGCCTTTTACACATTTATTAAAGTATATAAAACCAATTCCCTCCGATTAGCCAGATTCCTTTGTCCTAGTAACGGACCTCCATCTGATATCCCAAGGACCAAAACTGGTCTATATGTGGCTTAGTGGTCTACCAGATTAACCTCTCCTATGTATACTGATATGTCCTAGCATACGGCAGCGTTTTAAGCGCCCTTAAATATCCTAGTGATCAAGACTTAAACGAATCATAGTTCTTCTCTCGTAAAACAAACCAGTAAAGCTTTCAAAGCCACCACCAGTGTACTATTGTGACTCCTTTCAGGGTATGTTCTCTCATTTCTGTTAGTCATTAAATATTCAAACTACCTACTCCCTTATTTATATAATCACATTTGTTTTGTTTAGCTGTTCCTTCATGCCTTTTTGCTTCTCTCTCGTTCTTTTGGCGATTTAGTATTTGCTTTCCTTGCCAGCTGCTTTCCCGTTGTAGCTTTGAATTATTGAAGCAATTTTCTAGTTAGTTTGCGCCAAACTGTGTTGATTTTTTAATTCATGACTTCCTAACATTTGCTGCCGTTGCCTTTTCCTAGGCGCTGCAATGCGTCTTGTAATGTTGCCAAAAATCGATATTGCCCACTTGTGACCTGATTTGTTACTTGTAAATTGCCTGCGCCTATTATTTATTAGCAATATTTTTCTAGTGAAATGTTAAAAAAAGAATATAAGGATTAAGGCTCAATGACAATTTAATTCAAATTCAAAATTATCCAATCTCTTGGTTGTAATTAGTTCTTCAGACTCTTAAAATAAGGATGAATACATGACCTGTGCGACCGCGATCCAGTCTTAGCACATCGTCAAAGTAAATAACTCGTGATCATCCATAAGTCAATGTTATTCGCTTTGAAAAGCAAGACGGAAAGTCTAAAGCACAATAATGAAAGCTACAGTGTTGTTGTGATTGTAGGAAGATAAACAATGGCGAATCCTACATAATTCAGCGGAAGGCTGCCGAGTTGACAGTCCCAAGTTCATGGTCGTTTCGGTTACATAGAGCCGATAGTCATAAGAACTGTTCTACGGAGCGATGTTGTATAGTTCTTTTTACTAAGAAACTGAAATTAAAAATACTGACTGCAACGGCCTTTCAATTCAGCCAGATGTCACATTACATAAGCTTTAGTTCATTTTTTGTACGCTAAAGTTAGTAATCATGCCATCAGTCATCTTGTTAGATAATATCTGGACACCTTGTAATTATTGTGAGGGACATGCATATACATATACTACTGTGCCCAAAAAATAAGGTGACATTTGAATTTAAACTGCGCGCGTCGAAGGATTTGGAGAACTATTTTTTTTAAGTTGGTAGTACTGTCAGTCACATTTATTTGTCAAATTTCTTGTCAAAATATTCATTAGTGTGAGATTTCGTTTTTGAGCTGTTAGTTTTTCGATTTTTGCGATGTTTTGCTTCCATTTTCGTTTCTTTTGGCGATTTAGTATTTGCTTTAGTTGCCAGCTGCTTTCCCATTTACATATTTTTTTATTTTTGAATTAGTTTGAACTATATGGGCGACGCCACGCCCATTTTCGAGTTTTAAAAAAAGCCTGGGTGCAGCTACCTTCTGCCATTTCTTCCAAACTGTGATGATTTTTTCGAGATATATCACTTAGTGACTTTTAACATTTGCTGCCGTTGCCTCTAATATCTTGGCGCTGCAATGGAGCGTCTTGTAACGTTGCCAAAAATCGATATTGCCCACTTGTGACCTGATTTGTTACTTGTAAATTGCCTGCGCCTATTATTTATTAGCAATATTTTTCTAGTGAAATGTTAAAAAAAGACAAATCAAAGATTTGGTGTTGGCGTCGATTGACAATTTAGATTCTGATGAAATATCAAAATCATCCAAACCATTTTGAAGAATGTTTTGGGTTCTCTCGACTGGACCGAAAACATTAAATTTTTTGGAAAAAAGGTGCCGCGTTGAAGTGTGTGAAACATAGGGTGTCATGAATCCAATATAACTGGCGATGAGAAACAACGACCAATCAATAGTGCCAAAAGAGAGCCGAGACAAAAAAATCGCGCCAAAGTCGCTCAAAAATCAAGGTCATGTTGACTGTTTGCTTCGATTATCGTTGTGTTGCGCATTATGAATTCCTTCCAACCGAGCAAACAGTCAACAAGGAATATTATTTGAACGTTATGCGTTCTTTGCGTAACGCTATCCGCCTAAAAAGGCCGAAATTGTGGAAAGACAATTCTTGGTTTTTACACCACGATAATGCACCATCCCATTCTCGTAATTCGTGATAATTTCTTTTTAAAAACTCAACCCATATCGTTCCGCAAACCGTATTCACCTAATCTGGCGCCGTTTCAATTCGCCAAGGTCAAAAGATGTTTTTATACGATATTACATAAGCATCCCGGAAAGTTCATTTTCGAAGATTGCAAAATCCGTTAGCATAATCATTGCATCAGTCGGATTGTTAGATAATGATTTGGGAGAATAAATAAATATTTTCAAAATAAATACAATGTCATATATACACTAATATTTCTCTAGAAGATTTTCATTTTATTTTTGTATTTGTCATTTTCTATTCCGAAGAGACATCTTTTAAGCATTTGTTCTTCTCCGTTTTTATACATTGAAAAGATTAAGTTTGCCAAGAAGTTTCTATATAAATTATCTCTATGACGACCTGAGTCAAATTAAGCTAGTACTCAATTTATGGCTTTTCCATAAGTTCAGGTCTTTTATCATCACCTGAAATTGTTCGGTAGGTTGATGCAACCCTAAGGGCTGTGGTGCTGTGCACTGTGGCCGCTACCTTACTCCGGTTTTCCTTTTTTATGACGCTGATTGTCGTCGACATTAGGAGATTTCTCTTTTCTTGGCTGGAGCTCCCCGTGTTGGTCATTAGTCTGCTAAGTTGGGATGTGATTTTTGTTGCCTTTTCGGCGGCGTGCTGAATTCGTACTCATCAGGTTAGTCTGGGGTCCAATATCACGACTATGCAGCTTACTGCTTTTTGTGTCCTAAGAATATCTGCAGTTGTTTGCATATTTATTTCGAGTGTTATGTTCTTATTTGCTAGCAGTAGTAGCTCAATTTTTTTCCGTAGCAAGCTGGAGTCGAGCCATGCTTGCGTCCGTATCATGACCTGATTAAGCGTCATAGCTGATGTTCCACATGTTTGAGCCTAGAATGGATCCTTCTGCTGTGCCTGACGTCACCGCTCGCTGCCGTAATCTCTCTCTAAGTTTGTATAGCTGTTTACTGTTACTAAGGTAGCTCCGCATCACAGCTCTGAGGTAGTCGGGGATTTCAAAGCTTTTTTCGGGAGCGTCGCTCATATCCACCCATCTAGCGCTGTTGAAGGCGCTTCGGACATGTGTACTCTTTTGTATTTATGCCATCATCTGCGGCTTCTACACTTTCAATTACGCATTTTATAGCTCCTAGAGTTGATCTACCGATCTAACTGAAAATCAAACATAAGTTTTTTCATTTGGAGAGATATCTTTACGAGATGATGTAATCTTCAAGCAAATTATTCGAATCGGAACACTGTAGCATATATGTAGTTACCAGACAAACTGAATTATCGGAACCAAATTATTTTAGGGAAAACTTCATTTATTTGACGGGCTATTTTCAAGAAATCTAAGTTAATCTCCGAAGCAATTGTTCAGATCGAGTCAGTAAAGATATTCTTATATTATTCTGTCATACAAATTGACCGTTCAAAATCAACTTCTAAAAGGTATAAGTATATTTGTTAAGGGTGTTATAGCTTCGTTGCAATGGTAGTTAACGCTTCTTTTTTGGTTTTGAGTTAACTTCAAATCTAACATTACTCAATAATATAAAGTTTTGAGTCCATCGAAGTTATACAACTGATCATAAACCAAATAAGCAAATGTTTAGGCAATTAAAAAATATGCAAACCTTTTTATTTTCCACTTATTTTTATTCCCTCATAATATTTTTAGATGCAACATGTACATGCAACAACATAAACATGTTCATTTTGCAAAGAGACACGTTCATTTATAGTCACATGTGAACATGAAGCGTTGTAAAACTCGCTTAACACCATTCGCTATATAAAATTAACTAATTTGAAACTATGAAACAAACTTTATTAAAAACTGCTTATTCAACAGAAATTATTATTCACCACTTCCAACTGCACGCACACATACAAACATACTTAAAACTATTTAACTATTTGTATATATATATATATACATATATATGTACATATATATACGTATAAATATGTAGTATATGTTTTATAAGTATGAGAGCCTGTGCGCTGCACAAACTTTTCATGCCACTTGCAACAGCAATTTAGTGCCTGCAATTGCCGGTCAACATCACTTTGTTGCTGGCAGCCAATCTCGCAGCTGTTGCATGCGGTTTCCAGACGAGCTGGGTGGCACTAGCGGGCAGCATGTTATTAATAGAGGAATAGTGTTTAATTTTAAAGCTGATAAGGCAAAATAATACAGGGTTGTCCAATAAGAGCGATATGATTTCTTTTGAAAAGATAACACATTAAATGTTAAAGAAATTAAATTTTTTTTAATAGAAAGTACAATCGATTTAATTATCAAATGACCTCCACGACTTCCTTTGCCTGAACAATTTCGATGAACCCAATTTTCGAGTACTTTTTCCAATAAATCAAGTCGTATGTCATGAATAGCGCATTCAATATTGGCTTCTAAAGCTTGAGTAGAATCTGGTTTATTGCTAAAGACCAATGACTTCAAATAACCACACAAGAAATAACAATTTTGTTTTATCCCAACTTCCCAATGAATGCCACGATTTCTTAAAATAATCGAATCTCCAAACTTTTGTCGCAATAATTTGGTTGTTACTCGTGCTTTGTGGCTCATAGCCCCAACTCGTTGGAACTAGATATTGTCAAGATCAACTTCTTCCAATTGCGGCTATAAAAAATTGGTTATCACCATTCTATGCTGCTCTACATTGACAGTAAAGTTGCCACCAGCTTTATTTCGAAAGAAGTACAGGCCGAGGATGCCAGCAAACTATCAATTTAGGTGAATGCAATGGTTGTTCATGAATAATTTTCGAATTTTCTTCGCATCAAAATCGACAGTTTGGTTTACTTACCGCACCACTCAGATGAAAGTGAGCCTGATCTGAGAACAAGATTTTCTTATAATTCGTTTATCGTTATCAAGTTGTTCAAAGGCAAAATCAGTAAATTCGCGATGTTTATGGTGGTCCAACAATGGCTTCGTTTCTTTAGTGAGAACAGTTCTATACGGATGCAAACGCAAATCTTTTCTCGAAATCCGTCAGGTTGTGGCTTAAGACTGTCCAAATTTTTGAGAGCGTCTTGGAATCGACAAATTGCGGTCTCCAGCAATACTTGCCTGAACGGCAGCAATATTGTACCTACTTCGAGCGGTTCTTTGCTTTTTGGCATCTGAACACTATGTAAAAAAATCTGAAATGCTTAGTAATGCAGCCAGTTAATGCGCTGCATTTCGTCCACATCAAGGTCGCGGTCCGTGGTGCGAACAATGAAATTACTAGTAACATTTTGCGCACAATTACACCGAACCACTTACAGTTAATACAAAAGCAAATTGGAAGAGCGTGAGCGGCTTACGCCAAAAATTAATCGAGTTGAAGCCGTTGAAAAGCTTCAGCTCTTAAGCACAACTTTCCTCGCAGCATTTAACGTGCCAATTTTATGAAGAGAAGCTGAAACGAATTATGAAACACATAAAACTGTAGGTGATGGGGAAAATAATATACAAGTACATATAATAATTCAAACTTAAATTGAGACAAGTGAGCTTTCGATAATGATGAATATCAATTCCTTTTCCTAGCGCTTTACCTCAACTCTCCGATACACTTGCTTTTTCGTAAACGTAAGAACACTTCGTAGCGCTTTCGAACAGAAGTCATTCACATCACACTTCCCTGTTTCGCAAAAACAATCGATATTAGCATAACTATAGCTATTTAGTTTTTATACTCTCGCAACAATGTTGCTAAGGAGAGTATTATAGTTTTGTTCACATAACGGTTGTTTGTAAGTCCTAAAACTAAAAGAGTCAGATATAGGGTTATGTATACCAAAGTGATCAGGGTGACGAGTAGAGTCGAAATCCGGATGTCTGTCTGTCCGTCCGTCCGTCTGTCCGTCTGTCCGTCCGTCTGTCTGTCCGTCCGTGCAAGCTGTAACTTGAGTAAAAATTGAGATATCATGATGAAACTGGTACACGTATTCCTTGGCTCTATAAGAAGGTTAACTTCGAAGATGGGCAAAATCGGCCAACTGCCACGCCCACAAAATGGCGGAAACCGAAAACCTATAAAGTGTCATAACTAAGCCATAAATAAAGATATTAAAGTGAAATTTGGCACCAGGGATCGCATTAGGGAGGGGCATATTTGGTCGCAATGTTTTTGGAAAAGTGGGCGTGGCCCCGCCCCCTTCTAAGTTTTTTGTACATATCTCGGAAACTAATATAGCTATATAAACCAAACTCTACAGAGTCGTTTTCTTCAGGCATTTTCATATACAGTTCAAAAATGGAAGAAATCGGATAATAACCACGCCCACCTCCCATACAAAGGTTATGTTGAAAATCACTAAAAGTGCGTTAACGGACTAACAAAAAACGTCAGAAACACTAAATTTTACAGAAGAAATGGCAGAAGGAAGCTGCACCCAGGCTTTTTTTAAATTGAAAATGGGCGTGGCCTCGCCCACTTATGGACCAAAAACCGTATCTCAGGAACTACTAGACCGATTTCAATGAAATTCGGTACATAATATTTTCTTAACACCCTGATGACATGTACGAAATATGGGTGAAATCGGTTCACAACCACGCCTTCTTCCAATATAACGCTATTTTGAATTCCATCTGATGCCTTCTCTGTATAATACGAGTATAAACATTAGGAACCAATGATGATAGCGGAATAAAACTTTACAAAAATACGGTATTTGAAAAATATGTAGATGACGTATAATGAAATCTCGATTATAACTTTATCATGCGAGAGTATAAAATGTTCGGTGACACCCGAACTTAGCCCTTCCTTACTTGTTTTAGTATCGATTTGGTCCTGGTCTGAATCTACGAGTTTTCGATTGCCAGTTACTAAAATATTCAGTTATCTACACAATTATGATATTTGAATGCTCTTTTTCGCCCAAATATGTTGAGAAACGTCTGCTAAAAATTTTTCTAATCATCTATTTTTTTCAGTACTGAGGTAAGGTATTTTGAAATAGGGTTTTTTAATGAAACAACCTCGCAAGATGATAGTGTGATAAAGAAATCGATATCCTCAATAAGAATATAACTTAATGCTTATGCCTTCATTTCTTCTTACACTTTTGAATTATCTGAATATTAAATATGTATGTATGTATAATATTTAATTGCCCTCGATCTTTTGTCGAATGGCCTTCCGTTAAGCTTCACTTTCAGTTGAGTTTTCCTGAAACCATGCTTACTGGCAGTTATTGCCACAACTTTTCTTAGTACCAATTCCTATCATGCCTACAATAACTTTTTCCATTAATTTTTCGAAGAAATTGTTCTTCTTGTTCATTTCCCACTTAGTAGAATACTAGTATTTTTCATTGATTCTTGAAATGATTAAGTCTTTATACCTACATCACTGTTCCTTTCGCTCTTTTCCTTGTGTTCTCAGAATGGTAAAATGTTTTTATTGGCAGATGTTCATAGAATCCAGCGCAAAATAATACTTATATGAGCTTTTTGTAGACACCGTTCCACTATCTCTGGTACACATAATCGTCGTGTGTTGCTTAAATATTAGAAAACTCACCTTTTCCAGCAACTGGTAGGTCAACTTTGCAAGACTGTGTATGCGCTTCTTCGAAGAATAAGAAGGAACATTGAAAGGATTTATAAAGGCTAACTCCTATTGGTATGGTTTTATGGTTGTGAACCAAACAGTTGAACGATAAAGCTTCCTGATAGACTGAGTCTTTAATTTATAGTAAATGAAAATGAAATCCTCCAAAATATATTCACACTAAGTTCAAAGCAATAACCTATGAACAAAACCTAAAGAAAGTATATTATTTCAGAAAGATTCTAAGAATACCGAGGACTGCCTCAACAAAGCGTTTCAAGACAAATGCTCGGAACCGCACAGAACTGCTAAATAATTTCTAATAATACCGTCGATTTTAAAATTAGCTGAACTGTAAAATGAGACTAGTTAAAATTACTCTCGATCAGATATCAGGTGAAACTACTATAGTATTTATTATTATCAGACACCCTCAGAAAATACCTTTATGTTTATATCTGCCTTCGAAGACCATGAACGGAAGTAAACAACTGTATATACTTTAATCATAAAAATTAAAAATAACGTCTTCAGAGTTTGCTCCTCTTTTCATGCATTTTTCATACCCTAATTATGGAAAAATAGTTTTACCCTCCCTATCCCACGACACCATGCAACTTTGCAACTTTGCGTCCGTGGGAAATTGCCTTTGAGTTATGAAATGAGAATAAATTGCGGTTTTCTTATTATTTTCTTTGCGCGCTCATCTTAATAATTTTCCGATTCGTTGCGCCAGGATTAAGGCTGTCAGAAATTGAATGAAGCTGCAGCAGCTGCAAGAGCTGCAAATAAAGTTGTTAAGCTGGTAGTTGCAACAACAATAAAAAAACCAGCAGCTAAAGCCAAAGAAGAGCAAAGTCAGGCCATCAACTATATTTTGCTATAAATACCAGGATGGAAGGAGAATGGGTATATGTTTGTATGTGTGGCTACTAAAGTATTCGGTGTTAGCGCGCGGGATTGACCGTCATAAAAATTAGATTGTCGGGGTTTAAGATTAACTAAAATGTTTTTGTTGGTTATCATCTCGATTCGATTCTACTCTGCTTTGGTGGAATTCCTAAAAAATTCATCAACCAATGATAGGCTAAATTTGATTTCATGTACATCGGAACTCTCATCAGGGACGTTTGTGTGAGATATCTGTTCTCCGATTTAAGGAGAAAAAAGGAAAGCTATAGAGTTCGTGGGTTCGAAAAACGCTTTTTACTCGACAGTCCGTGTTGCTTTACTCCTCCATCAACCGCGATTACTTCTAAAATACAGAGCCGCAACATAATCTTCAAGTCGCTGTTCGTCAGTCCCTAAAGAAAGAAGAAGTAAGCGTTGTCAACAATATAGAAAGCCATCCGCGGGACGGTGAGAAAGTACGCTGCAACGATATGGTCGCCTGGATGTAGTGAAACGCAGACGAAGAAGCTTCAGACATGTCAAAATACAGCAGAAACCAAGAAAATATCCCTGCAGTCGTCTGCTTGAAGCGCAGCCGCCTCCTAGGAACATAAAGAGATCTCTCCTTAGTTAAGTCGACAACATCGAAGAGTACGCCGACAAGCCTTCGGACACAATAAACTATAGACATGCACTCAACGCCATTCGTAGTTGAGCCAACAACACCTTTACCAACTCCCTACAAAAGAAAGACGCATTTGGAGTCAACGCAGACGAAGAACTCAAGTTGCTCCGAGAATCTATAAGTACCCTTCAGCAACTACTTTCTTGTTACTTTAGCAGGTTTAATTCCTACTAAACCAAAATGGATCCAGACATACCAAATGTATATTCAGCGTGCAATGAGTCTCCGCTTAACTCTAATCACCACTTTGCAAGCCCAGCGAACACATTTCATGAAAAGAGGTATGTTCTTTCTATGATCCAAGACCGTCGAAACTGCACGTATCCCGAACCTACCATTAGAAGACTTCGATGACAGGTAACCCAAGCCTTACCATCCAAGCGGGGACTAGTTAATCGCTGCAACAACAAGGAGATAATTGAACACAGGGTACAAGGTTAGGTTAGTCTGGTTGGCCAGATGCTTAGAGCGTAGTCTTGCCAATGCTGGACAAGTGCACAAGAGATGCTCCATTGCCTCCCTGGTGCCTTGCGCTAGACATTTCCTGCAGTCTTCTCGAGCTGTTTCTGTTCCATTTTTGGCAACCTCGTATACTATTTCATTGCCCTCGATGCTTTTGTGACTTGGCAACCAGTAGAAGTGAAATTACTCGCTTCTGGCAACACTTTCGACCGCTGTCCTGTTTCCCAAGACACTTCTGGCCGATATGCGTTACGAGGTTACTGCCTTGATTGCTACGTAGATGTTGACTCTGGAATTGCCTGTAGGTGCATTAGAGGTCAGCTACGCAGCTTTCGCAATAGCAAAGACCTCAGCTTGAAAAATACTGCAGTGGTCAGACAGTCGACAGCATATCCCCGCACCAACTCAATTTTCGAGAGAAGAAGTTTTACTTTGTCTACCTTGAACAGCTCTTAGATCATCACATTGTCATCTTCCAAACCCGACACTTCGGGATTCACAAGCCTGCACGGGATTTGCGATTCTAGTGCCAATAGAAAGGCTTCAAACTTGTATGCAGCGGGTTAAAAACCTTTTAGACACCATTTATTAGCACAAAAGCAGGCCAACCGCCAGGCACAGCCTGGCAGCAACTTTATTGAAGTTAAAATTACTAATGCCAGCAACAGAAAAGTATCACAGCAACAGCGCTACATACTTATAACCTGTCACTGCAGCAACATATCACTAAATCTGTCAGTAATTTCCGCTCGATGGCGGCGCTTTGAGAATGAGATATTCCAGAACGCGTTAGACTTGCACGCAAGTAGACCGGTGGCTGGGTCATAAAGGAGAAAATGCAAAGCGCAGAGAGAGGCGCAGGAAGTAGTGTTGCGTGGAGAAAAATTAATAAAGTTGCTAGCCACTGAAGTGGATGAATGAGCTCGTCGAAAAAAAACAGGAACGCAGCAAATTGATTGAGCTGGCAAATAAAAGCACACGAGTTTAACGACGAAGCGTGCAGCAGTCGCCAGCGTCGGACCATAAATTCAACTATGAAAATGCAATAGGCAAATCAATTTCAAGACCAAGCAATCCAATTAGACGCCTGACCGCAATGCGCCGAAACGCGTCGGGTACAATGTTGTGCGGCCGCTGGTCCGCGTGACATCGTACACTTGAAATTGAGGCAACCTGTGGCAGTCGCGACAGCAAGCGCACAAACTATGCGAGAGAGAGGTAATGCGTTTTTGCCAAAGCAACAATAACCACATGTTGCTGGCAACATAACAGAAAAAAGTACTTTGACTATTGCTATTTGGTATTGCTTAAGCCTTCTCCTGAGCTTCAAGCTCCGAGCTCGGTGCTGTTGCAACCAGGTTTGTAGATTTGTGGCTTTCGCCTATTGAAACCAGTTTGCTTTCGATTATTTGCAATGCAATGCGCTGCTGTGCGCTGCTATGCAAGTGATTCGCAGGCTTCGCATTTCGTGAATGTCTGCGCTGCGAAATCGTGGCATCATAACTAATACGAAATGCAAATGAGAAGCATTTATTTTGCACACTCAAACTCACACACACCGGGCCATTAGCCTACAAAGGAAATTGTTGAGAAAGCAGATATGTATTCGATTGATGAGACCGAATATGGGCAGCAATTTCAAATTCTAAATAACTGCGTCTAGCGTTAACTAGTTGTAACTAGAAGTTTCTAGTTTTGCTCACATAGCGATTTTTTGTGAGAATATAAAGAAAATTAGTTAAGAAGGAATTTATTCACATATGAACATATCTCTAAACATTTATAATGGACATAATCATTAATTAAACATAATATTCCCAACTCTTCTTAATTAACTTTACAAAAGTATTTTTCTTCTTCGGCACTACAACTCGGTTGTAATAAAACGGGAATGAGAGAGTACATAAAACTTCGCTCTATTGGCGCTATTATTGGAAGGCCACGTCATTCTTCCCTTCCAGTTTCAACAAGGTTCTATGCAGCTTGGTCCTTTCATTGGATGCATGGGTATCTTTCCCTCCGTTGTTCAACCATTCGTCTCGAATCGAAGAAGCTTTTCGTTGAAGTTTTATCTTCCATTGGACAACATGACTATCCGCGTGCAATGGTGAAATTTTTTGTCCTTGACATATGTCACTGTTGACCGTAGTACTTCGATAGTTCGTGGATAATTTATCGATATCCATCGAACCAGAATAAACAAAACAACGCGGAAAACGTTCTCTCTAATGCTCCAATTGCTTTTTCAACTTGGTTCGTCTTTGCCAATATTTTTGCATCGCGTATTAAGACGGGAATAATGAGAGACTTATAGAGCGTAATTTTCTGCTTCTCAATTGCCTACCGATCTTAAAGTTAAAAGAGTTTATCTGCGCATGATTCTCAAGTCCATACAAATAATGGGGAGTCAGGATTGTATAGCTTGGCATGAACTCATCATAAAGCAAATAGGAGAGAATTACTTTTGCTTGGAAGGAATTATACAATTTTGGGTTCCTCTCTTTCCTCCATTGATCTACACAAGTTTTAATACCTTGGGCTTATGCCAGGAAGAAAACTTTTGTAGAAATCAAATGTTCTATTATGTTGTATTCTTCCAAAAGCATTCCGTTAGTCCTACGAAATCATTGAAAATTCAATGTTGTTTGGAACTCTACAATCTTTGTCTTTCGGGTACCTAATCTTCGTTAGGATAGTAAGGATTAGATAAGTTTTCATCGAAGTTATTCAACGATATGTCCAGGAAATGCGCAATTTCGACAGGGCGGGACCATAAGGAGATTAATGTCAGATGGGTAGGGTAAGCAGGGCATGTAAGGAGGTGGTTAGTGTCATGTGGGACACGCTGGATATATGTTTGACATGTCAGGGTTGATTCTGGATAGGAAGCAGAACGAAGCTGGGTCACTCTCAATTCTTGCGACAACTCGAGCTCTTCGTCTGCAATGGGTGTGGGTTTGACTCCAAGTACGCCATTCACTGAAAGGAAGTCGGTGAAGGTGTTAATGGCTACACTGTGAATGGGCGTCAGTGAATGTCTGAATTTTTTTGCGTCCGCAGTCTTGTAGGTGTTTTGTTTTATGACGTCGACGTAGTTGAGGAGTACCTCTTGATGCTTCTAGCAGGCGGTTCCGCTCCAAGCAGGTGACTACAGGGATGTTCATTATGCTCCTTAACTGGGAGCATATGGACCTCAATGTGCAGGAATTCGATTCTGCGTTTCACTGCATCCAGTCTACCATATTGGTGCGGGGTAGTTAAGGACCGGCCGGTCGATTGCCCTGTATGTTTTTGACAACGTTTCTTTGTCTTTTTCCCAAGTGATGCCGGCTAGCGACTTGAGGATTTTGTTGCGGCTCTGTACTTTGGCAATAATCGTTGTCGTGTGAGGAGTGAAGGAGCATAGGCTGTCGAATGTGACACCTAAAATCTCAGGGTTATCGACAGTCAGAATTTTAACGCCATCGACTACAATACTAAGATCAAGTCTGTACTTCTTCGTCCAGTTATTGAATATGGTCGCTGTGGATTAAGTGAGGGAGAGTGTTAGGTTCCGTGCAGTTAAGAAGGAAGAAAGGTCGGAGAGATAACCGTTTACGTTTGAGCACATGCCATCGATTCCATTGTCCGACGTCATTATCGTGCAGTCATTAGCGTACAAGGTGATAGAAATTCTCTCTGGTGGTTGAGAGAGTTTCGAGATATAGAAGTTAAACAGCCTTTGTAGTTCGTTGCTTGAAGTTTCCTGGGTCTCACTACATTAGCAAACTGGTCCAATTTCTTTCATCTAAGCGGGCAGCTACTATAAACTAGGACTTTCTGACTCCGTGCGTAGCGTTCACAGCTGTAAGGCCAATTAATAGCACCCTACGTTTTTTGACTTCCTTATACTGCCTATTGTTCGGGTAGTTTCAACTTTTACTATCCATTTTTTGAGATATTATTTTAAAAGGTTATTGAACTGAAAATTACCCCAAAAATGCAGGAGTTGGGAAGACTAAGTTGTAGTAGAGCTCGCTCATTCCGTTTAATATATATCATCATATTTCATACACACAATAAACGCTGTCAGTTCGCTGAACACCGAAGACAAGCTCGCAGTAAACCCGTTGTAGTTGAACTTAGGTGCTGTGGAAGCAGCCGAGTTGAAGTGAAGATGCGCGCCAAAGTCTTGGCGATTAAAAGATCAATGCGATAATATTGTGCAGGCAGGTCCGGGTTGAAGTCAGAACATGGCTGAAAGCTAAGGTATGAGAATAACAGCTGATGAGCCCACGGTTATTCCGCATGAAGTAGTCACACTCGAGTCTATAAGTAAATGTGCGCATAACTATTAATTTGCGCAGATATGCATATAAATTATAAGATACCAATCAGCTGGGTGCGCAAAGGGCAGCTACGCATGCGCGTACGATCAAAATGTAAACATATACGCAAGTCTGATCAGGCTGCGAAAACTAAAGGTTAATCGCGACAATGAAGAAGAATGAAGCGAATAAATTAGTAGAACGGCGGGTGGATTAAAGGCAAAAGAAGTTTGAAGAATAAGTGGTAGCAGTCAGTGTTGTGACTTGAGGACGCGCTGCAATGTCGGAGCGGATGAAGTCGAAGGTGAAATGAACAGCCTAAGTAAAGCAAAACGGCGATATTAAATGAGTTTTGTTTGTTTACAGAAGGGCGCAAGGAACGCATTAAAGAACTCGTGCAAAGGAAGTAACAGTTCAATTTTTGTAATCTACTGAATGCCAAATAAGTGTTAAAGAAATATGGTACCCACTGACCATGTAAAAAATATAAGTCGACATGGAGAGAGTCGACATATTTCTTGATAATAATCCTATCATAGTGAAAGTGTAAGACTCGTTATTGCTGCACTGGGAGGTAAGAGTGCTCTTTTGATCTAGGCTTTGTTATTTGGGTTCCACATAAGTCCAACAAGCGCAAACACAAGGTCGTTCTGCCCCGAAATGAATCGTAACATATCCAGCGAGCTTCTGTGTGTTCATTATCCAATTACTACCTATTCCGTAGGACCTTAAAGTATTACCAGATATCCACTAGATTTGGACTATAGCAATATGGAATCATCTCATCACTTTTTGGACTATATCTTTATTAGAAGCTCGTTATTGAAGGGTTCCTTCTTTGTTTGCATCTCTTCAACCATCTATGAAAACTATCGACTTCCGAAATCAGTCATATGATCCCAATTTGTGATAAGTACAGAACATATGTTGGATATATTGAAGTTCATTTACTATTAAAATAGAGAAGAATTTAATTGAGGTATGCAACGCGGTCTAAGGTCTACTGTGACTCCACTCCTATTACAAATACTCATATTACCTATTACAAATACACAGAGCAGTCTAATTAATTCCAAGAACTTGCTGGGCGCTTTTGAAGTAATGTGATATTTCTTCAGATATATGGATATAAGGTTTATGAGTTTCCGGTTCCATGCCGCAAACCCGCCAGTTTGCTTAAGAGAACGTACCAATGTTGGACAGTTGTTTCATAAAGGCTGGAGACTCCAGTGGAGAATGCAACTAGTAGACGGAATTTGTCTCTGAAGTTTGTAACCTCCCACCATCCGTACATCGCAAAAGCCTTTTGGCCTAAGATCGATCGCAAGAGATTTAGTGATCTTTTTGCCCTCAGTAAAGCCAGCCTCTCCTTAGTGGTGGTGCTTCTAACAGACCATTGCCCTATTGGCGTCCATGCTATAAGGTTGGGAATCTTACCAGAAGCCATTTACAGAAGCTGTGTGGAAGAAGATAAGGTGGAAACAACTCAACACTTCTCTCTTGACTGTCCCGCGTTAGGGAGGTCAAGAAGTAGATACTTGAGAGCGCATTGCTAATTTATAAGTTTGAACACAGAAGTTCTTCTTTTTTAAGGCTTCACACAGGACTACATATAGCAGTCCAGGTGCCATCTTTGGTCACTCATTTCACTTAATCTCCCATTAGTCGCTTTGTTTGGCGTATATTTTTTGCAGGCTGCTAATAACTGTCTCTGCCCACTCTCTCCTTCTTGCGGAACAGCTCCCTTTATGGTATAGGATCTTATGACGCTACAGGGTAGATATTGAATATTTGTCATGCCTGTCGAGGCGACTAAAATCCAAATGCACTATGTCCGACATTCGCATGTCTGGTTTATTGAATGTCGGCATGGTGAGAGACCCAAAGTACTATCTATTCATTGAATGGGTTTGCGATTATATAGATGGGCCTAACAAAAAGATCATACCGGGTTCTTACCAATTTTTGGTGGTTAGTGTGTCCGAGCTTTACAGGTCACCATAAAACATGGTAATTGAGTACTGAAATTGCTTCAGCATTCTCATTCGTGGTGGCTGGGCCGATCAGGACTTAGTCCATTGATTTGATGCCGCTGTGCTTTTAGAGCGCCGTGGAGAAAGGCAAAGTGTATGTGTGTGTCAGGCACTCATACCTTGGTTCTTCCACGTAGTGTGGGTGCACAACATCACCATTAATTTGACGTTGCAGATAGCACCGTGGATTTCTCGCAGGGTCTCATTGGATGCACTATAGTCTCATTATCCTAGACCCGCAACAGAGCGGGCGAGTTCTTCGGTTAGCTAATTGCCGACTACTCCTTTATAACTCAGCTCCCAGATCAGTTGTGCTCGGTTGCAAACTGAAAGGCGTTCGGAAGTTCTATGCACTCCTTCACCAATAGCGATGTGATCTCGTAGGCTGAGCTCGCTTTTAGCGCCGCTTGACTATCACTGAGTATGACGACACGTTTAGTTGCGATAGTTACGTTGGGAATTATTTTCTTTTGAAAAATCAATAAATGCTTAATCTAACCTAAGTTTCATCTATGATTTTGAGAGTACCTACAGAATAAAAAACATTTCCTTCAGAGACTATAGCCAAGTCAGACCTCGTAGTTAAAAAAAATTTTTTGGTATCAGTATATTTCATAAAGATACTACTTATCAAGCAGAGTTGACAAGATCTCTTTCAACCCACCATCCCGGAAAGGCCGGCAGCTGCTATCTGTCATCATCAATCTGTCTTATTACTTGTCACAACAGTTTAATGACCGAGATACTTTAAAACAACTTCGCAACATCTTTTCGAAATTTCATTAACAGCAAGTCGAAGACAGAGTAGTGCCTGCTATGGCGTTGGCGTCAGTCAATACATGTTGAGGCGTAGAGAGATCAACTGCTGGCGATACTTGTACTTGCCGAGTGCAACAAGCGCTAATTTCGGTGTTCGTGCGACAAAGTAGAGATGAAGCAGTGCTAAAAGAAGAAAAAAAGGCAAAGTGCTGCAACAAAATTCCCTTCAAATGGACAATGCGAAGTCCAAATTAACTTTTTCTTCCTCCCTGCTGTCTGCAGCAAATGAAGTAATTTCGAGCGCGCTTCACATTGCATTTGGTCCGCTTTGCATGCCGCGTCACTTTCAATCGCAGCTAATTAAAAGCTCAGAGTGGGCCAGCTAAGCGCAGTCAAACTCGTAAAAGCCTAACAGCAGCTATCTTTTAACTACTTCGGCATGGCTTTAAACCGGCGCCCGTTTAGTTGGTGCAACTTAATCAATGCTCGCGGCTGGTTTTTGCACTTATCAACAACGACTGCTGGCTGCCCTACAAATTGCCAGCTGACAACTTGGAACAGTTAGGTACTCACTTGCTGCCACTTATAGTAATTCGTCATCGCTCGTGCTGACATTTCGTACGTGTTTCCCATTTTAATTGCAGTGCCGCGTTCAATGAGCGGCTACTGTTGGTGGGTCGTTGGCTACATGCGGCGATGTTGACTAGAGTTGGCCGCTAATTTTCAACATTGCGTAACTTTTGGTCGATCGGGTTGTAGTTTTTTACGCTAGTCGGGAGTATTTTTGTCTTAATTATTATTATTTTTTTTTTTGTGTTTAGTTTGTATTGGGCGCTCGGCAGTATACATATGTTGATAACGATGTTGTAAGTTGTCTTTTCGACTCTTTAATACTCCTTAGGATAGAAGGATATCAAGGTTGTTTAAAGGGATCTTATAACTTGGACCGAATCAAGTTAATAGTGATACAACAACAGAGTTTTCCAGCTTATATTTTTGCCTGTGGATAGGTTTGAGGTTGAAGCTTCAAGCATCTCAGCCGACAGTGAGCTCAAAGCTAGTCAAGGCGTGCATAACCTCGATATCTGTGGCATAAAGCTACTTTCATATTAAATTTGTCTGGGTGCCTGGCCATAGCGGAATCATCGGAAACTGCAAAACGAAGATGAACTCGCTAGAAAAGGCAGCCTTACTCAAATCCCTTCAGTATGGGAATAAGCAGGCTCGTGCGATCTCAGCATGTTGGTCAGCAACCAGCACTTTTGGCGTTTCGAGAGCCTCCTGACGCACAGTGGAACGCAAAAGCTTCATGGAACTACTAACTCTTAGCAAGGCTCACATGGCCACAATGATAGGTGTCATAATTGGGCGTTGTCCTATTGGTCAAGCTAAAGATTTGAAGGACGCAACTTGTCAAAGTTGTATTGAGGAAGACGTTGTGGAAACATCTAGGTACTTTCTCTCACACTGTCCAGCTTTCGCCAGACCAAGGTTGAAGTATCGGTTGCCATACTCTCTACGATCTCGCGGAATTGGCTGGAGTAGATATAAGCAAGCTCATTAATTATGTGTCTAGCTCTAGTCTTCTACTTTTTTATTGACGTCGACAGGTTATAGCCAAGTTCACAACAGCGTGCCAATCGCGTCTGCTTGCCGCTGTTTGGCGCCAATTGGAGATTCCAAGTGTAGCCAGATCTTTCTCCACCTGGTCTCTCAAACGGAATGATGTTTTCCTCTTTCTCTGCTTCCCCCGGCGAGTAATGCGTCAAATACTTTCACAGCTGAAGCGTTTTCATCCTTTTTGGTAGGATGGAGCCATGTGTAGAAGTTCGCGTAAGTGAGGAAAGTGCTCTGAGCGCTCATTCAATTGAGAGAGCCAGAAACGATTTTTCTACATATGGCTGAAGCAGCTCACGACTTCCAGGCTTAGACCAAGTATTCTCTCGGTAGCCAAAAAACATCCGTTTGAAAGCGAGCTAAAGTGAGAAGACAAAATATTCCCTCCTCAGGGTTGTGCGCTGGGCTTGGGACCACCCACGTGAAAAACGCCCTAAATGAAAAGAAAACAATAGCCTGACTCTACTTTTGATAACGACCCCTGCAAAAGTGTTAGAGATTACAATTTAAAGGCATGCACCTGGAATATCTGTTCCCTTAATAGGGAAGGCGCCGCTGCCCAGCTGGTTGATGTCCTGGCTCTAGGCGGTTTGTAGAAATACAACGGTCGTTTTGATAAGTACTTAGGAGTTCTGCGAATCAGAATGGACAAGCGTCTCTAGCAGTCTAAGTGGAATTATGCGTTAACTCACAAATATCAACCTACTTACTTAACCTAAGGAGTCCAAGTGCTTTACTGTCAGACAATCCTTCTTAATTCTAACATATTTGAAAAAGACGGAGAAATTAACACGAAAAGTTTTGCATAACAAAATAGTAAACTGAGCTTTGAGAACTCGATAATCGACTTCTAGTCAGTTTGGGTTGCAATTTCAAGAATAAAAGTCGATCGACCGTCAAGAGGCTCACAGGTTCGGTAAATGGGTGCAAACCGAGATGGCCAGTCAACCCGATTTTCACAACGACGGCCCCAATTGCTACAAAAATGATCGAATATTGGGACTGTCGGTTGGAATTTATTCAAGCCAGTCGCAGCGGTCATTTGGCCGAGGTATTTTTACTCGCATATGTACAGAATTGGTAAAATGCCAGTAAAATCAATTTGTTTTTGTACAAAAACAAAAACCAAAATAAAATATACTTTATTTGTCTGCGTAAATTTAAGCTTGACTATGCATTTTTGTTGCTCTTGCTGCAATTTTTCGCATGCTTGCAACATGTTGCTGCAGCAATTTTGCCATATCAATTGTATGCTTTTCATTTTTAACTGTTGTTGGATAGTTTTTCAAATGTTTTTGCGCAAATTTCAACCAAAAATTGTTTATTTGCGAAAGGTTGCTGTAATAAAATTCCTCACACACACATATATACATATATATATATATATATATATGTAGCAGAGTGTAAAATTTATAGTGAAAATTGCATTGGTGTCCTGTTTGCAGGCAACCGCCGTTGCCATGTGAATTATTTTGCTCTTTGTTGTTACTTTTTCGTAATTTGTTGTTTATGCAGCAAATATTTTTTTCACTTGCTGCTGCTGTTGTGCTCAAGCGCTGGCTGCTGCTGCTATGGTTTCGTGCAACATTGTACATGTCAAAGTTTTTAATACTATTTTCGCAAATAGAATTTGACACAAACTTTCACCAGCGAGCGCATCGTACTTTTTTCACTGTGTTGCATGGTGTATTTTTTTGCTATTTTTCTGACTTCGCGCCTCCGGAACTAAATATTTTCAATTTTTGTGAATTTATTCGTGTGTATAATTTTTATTAATTTCACAGTTAAATTGGTAAATGAGGAGAAATGCAGTCGATTTAAATAAATTTAGTGAACCAATCGTTACAATTTTTTAAAAACTTTCAAAATAGGCGCCTTCTGCGTCGATGCAGCGCTGCCAGCGCGATTTCCAAGCATTGAAGGCGATACGGAAGGCTTTCTCCGGAATAGCCTTGAGAGCTGAGGTGCATGCTGTTTGGATTCCCTCTGTCGTCTCAAAATGCTTGTCTTTCATCCGCCAAAGGAAACAAAAAAAACACACTGCCAAAAAACAGAACACACGTCGCGCGAATCTGGTTTATTCTTGATCATATCCAGGTGATTTACCGAGAGATTTAATCTGACCATTGCTAAGGAACGCTCGATTTTCATTGCACTGCTCACAGAAACACGTCGCGCGAAAATGTTTGTTCTGTCTCCGAATCCGTTAGTCGGTGCGCGCAGACTCTCCAAAGTACAGTCGCGGCGGAAGAATTTAAGTCCTATTACTTTCCGGAAAAACCCAGTTTTGAAAATAAAACGATCGAGAGAGAACCACCCTCTCTAAAACCTCGTTTGGTATCGAACGGCTCGGAAAGGTTTTCCCCGATTTTAACTTAGCTTATGGATGGGCTCAAATTCATTCTGCTTAGCCGTACGAATTTCGCAGAGATACCAAATTTAGACATGTCGTCGAGTAGGCAGCTTCAACTAGTGCTGTCAAAAACGTTTTGAAATCGAAAAAAAGGAAATGGGTGTCAATCTGTTTGTCAAGAGTCTTTTCAAGGATTTGATGTTTTGTGAAAATCTGGTCTATAGTGGGTTTGTGAGGTCTAAAGCCTCACTGATAAGGTCCAATCAGTTGATTTACAGTGGGCTTAAGTCTTTCGCAGAATACTATCAAAGGAACCTTACACGCAAAATTAAGAAGACAGAATCCGCGATAGTTAACGCAGAGTCCGGGAACTCATTTCATGCAGATGGGGCATAGTGAACTCGTATCCCAATCATTGGGTATGTATTCATCCGACCAAATCGTGCTTCGCTGCTGCAGCATGCACCTTTCCCAGCACGTCGCCGTCGGCTTTAAACAGCTCAGTCGAAAATATATTACCCTCTGGTTTGTTGTTTTGAAGCCGCCTTAGAGCTATTTTCACATCGTCTTGGTCGAGTCCAACTTGCGATATGTGGTCTGAAGTACGCCTTTCGCTGCAGTGTGCGTACCTTGGCTGCAACAAGGTAGTGATCCAAGTCAATGTTAGCATATGTATGTCTAGTACACACAACCCACCATGTTCCGCGCTGTGGTGATGTCAATGAGCTTCCTTATGTTATCAGAGGTGCTGTCGTGAAAGCAAAATTTTCCAACCTTTGATCTAGAGATGACGACCTTAATGTCGTGCCGAGGGCATTTCTCATACGTTTTTTGCAAGCATTCGAAGATTTGCTCTTTGGTTTAAACTCAACCATACCATTTCCTGGAGGGCAGTGGTGTCGACTTTGCATTTTTCGTGTATATAAACCAGCTGGATGGCGGCACCATTCCTATAGAGGGTTCGAACATTCCAGGTGTATATCCGTAAATTATGTTCCTTTGTGAAAGTAGTCTAACGGAATCAAGGTGAATTGGGGATGGTATGCAGCAAGCGACTAAATAACAGATTAATATTGAGACAATAAACTGAAGCTAATAGAACAATTACTTTAGCAAAGCTCGAACCACTCTGAAGATAGTCAGATCTTTGTAAACATAATGATCCGGGTTCATAAAAATATATAGAAGACCAAATATCGGTAGATAAGTAGATATAATTTGCGATAGCTCCAACTGGAAACCAGCAAAAGAACCTTTACACTGAAACTGAGAAAATTTGTTAAAAATATTTTTACTTCCAACCAAAATCATACCTCTCTTACCACATTTAGAGATCTCTCTTATTCTGTATCTCTCTATATTCGCCATAATGTCACTTAAATCAACAAGACTTCACAGTTGACTCGTCAATAAATCAGACAGTGCAAAGCGCATCATTTTACCGACTTATGTAACCACGAAATCCGGCACGCTAACCACATTTAGCACAGTCACAGGCAACCAGTCACAGCCATTAACGCGGCGCACATCATGCCGTTAAATTTATGTGGTATAATATATACATATGTACATAGACTTGTAAAGTTGCTAATGAACACGGCAGCTTCACACAAGCCCACCGTATGTAGGTAAGCGACAGGTCAACCTGAAGATGCTGTGGCTGACAGCGTTGATTGCGCAAGCGCAACAGACAGACAAGCAAAACAACACAGCCATTCACCCATTTCATGCCGCAGTACATTCACTCCGCAAATGTGACGTCATAACCGGCCATGGAGGGCGCGCTTCTTCACTGCTTTACGTTTGGTTGTGTACGTGTGTGTGTGTGAATGCTTGCCACATAACTGCGCAAGAAATTTTGTTTTTATTTTGCAACAAAAATCTGTTAACACTTTTCTTGTCATACCTTGCAACGTCGCAGCATGGCATGGCGCCTTAGCGTTGTGGCAGCTACCAGGGCTTGGCGGCGGCGACAGCAACAGCTGTTCGGTGTTGTGATTGCATTGACGCCTTTGGCAGTTGGCTTTTGTTTGCTGACTATACATTGCCACAACGAAAATAAACAGTTGTTTATAGTTGTTGCTTCTTCAAGTATTTACAACAACATGTCTTCGAGCAAGCGCATCACTTTTGGACGGCTTGTTTCTTCTGCGCTTGCCTTTGTCTCCACTCATTCGCTTGGCTGTCAGACTGCCTTCAACAATTACGGCATCATCGACTACTGTTACGTCGCGCTGTTCACGTCGCACGAGGTTTCAAAAACTCCCTCGCACTCCACGTGCCTGTGGTTAGTGGCCGTCCCTGTCAGCGCTGGCTGTGCACAGCATTTTCGGCGTTGCTTTTGTCTCAGTTTTGTTTTTGTTTTACATTTTTGGCTTTTCTAATTTTCATCGCGAAGATACTGCAGTTTGCATAAATCATCGCCGAAGGCCTTCGACAGCGGCAACAACATCAGGCGTTGTGGATTGCCGCTATTGTTGGGCCGGCAACTCCTCGATTCATCTCCTAAGCTTTTTCTATTTGCCTCGAGCAATCGGTTGCAAGCGTGACAGTTATTTTGTTGCAACAGTGGCGTGCAAGTTACATCCCAATTTGTTGGAATACATTGTAGTGACTGGGATAGTTGCCAAGCGCATCGCAGTGTTGTCAAATTTGCGGAAGACATGGAGCTGCTGATATCGACACTTTGGAATTTTAAAGAGAGCTCCGTTTCCATGACAGTTGTATCTATGTAATCGAAATAGAGCTTAACCAATGCATGTCTGAGCAAACTGACAAGACGGTGAATGCAGTGGACTCCCAAAAGTCATTGTTACCGACGCAGTTATCAAAAAGGTCCACAAAGTAATTTTGGATGACTGTAAAGTGAAGTTGTGAGCGATAGCAGGGAAGTTGTCTCAAAATATCAACTAAACGTGCCAGTGGCTGAAAGATGGCTCTATTATTTCGGTCCCAAATACAATCGTCTGTCATCCGAGTGGACTGCAGACGATGATCCCACTCAAAAGCGTGGAAAAATGCAACAGTCGGCTGGCTGTCACTTTACCTTAGAAAAAGAAAAACCATCACCAGCGACCATTACACTACTACATTACGTTATTGGACTTTTTGAAGGACTAAATCCCTGAAAAACGTTCTCATTTGAAGAAAAAAAAGAGTGCTGCATCACGAACGCATTAGATCATGTCAGAAGTCAGTGATATCAGATCACAAACGAATACTCGCTGGTATGAAATTTTCGTCGAATGAAAAGGTGTCGACAAAAATGAGGCTTATTTCGGCTATCTCTTCAACCTTTCTCGTTTCCTCGCTCCACGAAACTTAATACTCTCTCCCACTAAATACACAGCAACCATATTTACAAACTTGACGAAGGAGTACAGACTTGACCTTAATATTGCAGTTGAAGACGTTAAGATTCCGACTGTCAATAACCCTAAAATTTTAGGTGTGACTTTCGACAGTCTGTGCTCCTTCACTCTCCTCATACGCACCAATATGGTCGCCTGGATGCAGTGAAACGCAGACGAGGAAGCTCCAAACTTGTCAGAAGTACGAAGTAATGCTTCTTGATGTCTCCCATTGAACACCTGCATAGTGAGGCTCGTATGTTTCCAATTAAGGAACATAATGAACTCCTGCTGTGTTGCTCTCGCAGAAATCATCACTGCAGACAACTGCTTCGAGCCGAACCTCCTGCTAGGAGCATCAAGAGGTCATTCCCCAACCACGTCGACGACGTCAAACTATACGCTGAGCAGACTTCGGACGCAACGAACTTCCAACGAGCCATTCGCAGTGGAGCTATTAACACCTACACCGACTCCCTCTTAGTGAATGCCGTACTTGGAGTCAAACCAGCTCCCATTGCAAAAAATTGTTGCCTACAACTAGGCGCATTGTATGCTTATCTAAGATGCAAACCTCAGTCAATTTTCAGTTGTCAGAGTGTTCCAGATACATTAACTAATATTTTCCTTACAGAAATTAAAAAATGTTGCCTTCATTTAGGCGCAATATGCGCTTATCTAAGATATAAACCTCAGTAAATTTTTAGTGGCAGCGTGTTCAGGAGACATTGATTATTATTAAGCAGACATTTTTTGAATTCTAAGCTTTTAAGTGATTCTAAGAAACAACAACATTTTGTTGTAACAAATTATTGTCTTAGAGAAAATGTCATCCTTCCATATTTACAGCGTATTAAAGCCAGATATGCTTACATATATGAAAAATATTCCTATTTTACTATTAATATTTAATTATTTTCACACTGAATAATTGATTTGACTTGCAACAAATGTAAACGAGTAAGTTTTGAGTGTCCTTAAGCTGAAGTAAATGAATTATTTCAATTAATTTCATTGGACTTACGCTGGAGACCAAATATAAATCCCCAACAAGCATAAAATTGCTGGCTCTTAACGCAACTCAGCTTTCTAATATTTCAAACCGTCTCTGGTGTACTTGCAACCGCACTCTGCATATGCCACACATTATTTCAAATGCCAGAAAATAGACAAAACCGCACACAAACTGCAAGAAGATATCAAATGCCAGGCTCCCATTTCAATGAAGGCATACAAACTATGTGCTTCACCGTTATTGCTGCGTAGCAACCGTTACGCCTTTTGTTCTGTGCTTGCAACCCAGCTATCTCCATCTTCCTACCTACTTTCTACGCACTTCTTGCCACCTTCCTTTACATTTTCTTCCTCACGCTTAGAGTGCAATGCAATGGGCGTAGAGATTTCTAATTAATAATGCCACCTGTCATGCACGAGTGGGATATGTCGTTTGTGCGTCAAGGCGCTGCATTATGCACGCGTAACTAACGTGCGCTATTAAGTTGCATGCCACATCAGAAATGCAAGCAAACAATGTCTAGCGCTTGGGAGCGACAATGGCACAAATGCTTGCAGACGGATTCAGAAGTATCTAAGACACGTGACAAGTGTGCTATGAGCGTTAGGTTTAGAATAGCTGTGGCATTAGCTGTCGCCTCTCGTAAAACCAACCAGCTGATCAAAGATGTCCAACAGTTAATAGTTTTCTGTTTGACACTATCAAATCCTCTTTTCAAAAACTAATACCTACAGCAAAACATTAACGACTGAAAAATATCGGCTAAAGCTGAGCCTTGTGTTCAATGCTTGTAATCGAAGGATATGCGGATTTATGTTAGATATTTATATTAAAAACGACGACATTGACATAGCGAATTAAGAGACAGCGGCTACGCTGACTAGGTTATGTCGTCCGAAAGGAGGAAGACATTACAGTTCTGGGAGTACTCAACGCAGTACCTGCCAGGGGAAGCAGAGGAAGAGGAAGACCTCTACTCCGTTGGAAAGACCAGGTGGAGGAAGACCTGGCAATACTGGGAACCTCCAATAGGCGCCAAACAGCGAAGAGGAAGAGCGACTGGCGCATTTTTAGAAACTCGGCTATAACCGCGTAAGCGATGTCTACGCCACTAAAGAAGAAGAACTTATATTAAATTTAATTTAAAGTGACTTCAAGGAAAGGTTACAGATTTTCGTGAACCTCCCGTCCTTCATCTAATTGGAACTTTATGATCCAATTTGTGCCTTTCTGACACAAAACGCGGAACAAAAGTGTTTATACCTTGATATTCTTGAAAAATCAATTGCGTTCCCACCGCCGTTGTGGATTGAGCCATACAACCACCTCAAGAACAGCTTTTCAAGATTTAAAATAAAAAGTTCCGACGCTAAGAAACGTTATACTCGTACGAGTTAATATGTTTATGAAACTGATCCTTCTTAAATTTGATAATAGTTTTTTCATAATGGCCTAATAAAAATCAAGGTATCTCCTTAACCGTATACATATCTACTAAGAGACAAATTCAAACATTTCTCTTACCGGCTTTTTAAAGTTCTAACGGTTGCATTCCACGCTACAGGAGTTTCAATTTAAAGTTGACGGCATTTCATATGTTGCCTAACCAACTGAGATTCACTTCAAATGCTGTGGGAATAAGAGAGAATAGTACACATAAACGACAGGAAATAAGGTTATATCAAATATATATTATGAGTACATACATATGTAAATGGTATATAACGTGCACATACAAGTTAACATGCCTTAAAATGTTATATTGCAATGCATAGTCCCTGAGGATCATAGTTCTCAACTTCAACCGCTTTTAGGAAACCTACGGAAGAAAACAAAAATAAACTTCGACCAGTTTGAGAAAAATATTATTATTATTGTACAACAAGTCAATTGAGAAATCCCCGGCCTACTTTAGTAAAACACATTTTTTTTGGCAAAATACGTTTTTTTATTCAACATAGATCCCCTCAAGTGTAATTCGCTGATCCTAGCGAACCTCCAAATTTTTTATATCATTTTTGTAGTACGACGTGTGCTTTGCTTCAAATCGGCGTTCACCTCTTCATTCAACGAAAATTTTATGTCAATGAGCATGCTTTTGAGATCTGAGAACAGAAAGTAGTCGCTGGGGGACGATCTGTTGAATACTTTGAACGCGAAAGCGATTCAAAACCCAATTCAAGACCTTTTTGTCAGCGTTTTCATTGAATTGCAACACTGTGCATTGTTTTGTTGAAATACCACTTTCTCTTTCTGCGGCCGGTTTTCGGCGATTTGGTGCTTCAAACTAGAGCTGGAATAAATGTTCATTCATGATTCAAACCTAGTACGAATACCTCCAAAAGCCTCATCCCAAGTCTTTTACTTATTGGCCAAAAAAAAAAAATAATAATAATAATAATGCCACTGAGTTCCTTAAGATTTTATGGAATATGACGACGGATAGCATTAGTATATTATATACATATTTTTTTTTGCGGGTGAGGGGATGGAAAATGCCTTCCGCGTCATCAGTGCTGTGCCACTTGCAGGTAATTAGTTACCCCCTCTAAAGAACCACATTTACATTACCTCAGTGTGGCGTTCCATTTTTCTCATTAAGAGATTTACAATTGCGCACCCACGTCCAATTCCCGATTTGCAGGCTCTTCGACTTTTTCCATCCTATGGAGGTACTTTCTTAAGTATCCGTGACCGGATAACAACTGGGTTGTGTAAAAATCGATCTCCAAAATTACGGCTTGCCCATAAGTTTTGATCCTTTATAATCTTGCGTTCATATGCCGCGACTTTCATTCTCCCACCTTCGTTGCCATGTTTTTATTGTATTTTTCTTTATTTGTTTAATTACGCTCTTCTTATTTTCGGATGGTTTCTTTAGCTCCCACACCTTTTTACTTTCGGATGCCAGAAGTTCAATTGGGGCACTGCCGCTCATAACTAATATTGCATCGCCTGACACTATTCGGTAGACCGGTGCAACTATGGAGGGCTTTTTAAGCACATCTGCCCAGATTTAAGCTAATGGGACGCTAATTGTCGTCGACATAAGGAACTTCCTCTTTTCTTCGCTGGAGCTTCTTATGTTGGCCATTAGTCTGCTGAGTTGGGAGGTGATTTTCGCTGCCTTTCCTGCGGCGTGCTGGATTTGTACCCATAAGGTTAGTCCTGGGTTTAGTCTTACGCCTAGGTAGGTCCAGTCTTACGCCCAGATAGATAGCATTAGTATAGAATGTAATTGAATTACTGATACTGTTTCGACTTTCTGTTGAACTGTAGCAGTTAGTACTCACAACAATCAAATTTATTTCTTAAGAGGGTCGTTCCTTGTATGAGCTGGATAGTAAAATATATGAAAAATTTGAAGGGACTCCGGGTTATATAACACCCCTTAACCAAGTTGTTCCGGTTTATTGTTGTATAATAGCATATTACAAAGACTTTCTTTAGATTCGACTTAGGTTAGGTGCCACAATCTCGACTAAACTGTTGGCAGAATATACTTGTATGTGTTTCCAGGATGTCTATAAGTGTATTCAAGAAAAAAAATATTTTATCAGCAAATACAGTGCCTGGTTTCCCACTTTGCATAAAGACCTCGATGAGTTAGCATACACAGTTGCCTAACCTAGTCTATACGAGACGATCGAAAGCTAAATTTTCAAACACAATTCGGTTCTGTGCGCATGCTAAACTTCCCTACTATTAAAGGCAGAACTTGATACCACTATTATTTCACTCAGAAAAGTTGTGACTTAGCAAAGTAAACTTAAGCGAAACTATTGAACTTTATCACTTAGCAAAGTAAACTTATGTAGTTTCACTATTTGATGTGTAAATAATTAAGTAGTAATGAGATAATATATTATACTTGCAGGGTATAAAATGAATTGCAACAACGCCACAAGCCACGCAGTAATGTCGGAAAAGTAGCGAACGACTCGCGTGTCAGGAAAATCAAATAAATTCTAACGAAGATTATATAACCTCAACTTCTACTGTAACTGCTATCTTACAACTTTTTGTTACTTCGAAACCAGCATGGCCTACTGGGCGATAGCCACACGCAAAGGTCAATCGCCGCCGATGAAGATCACACCCGTGCTGAATCCCAACCAACGTGAATTCCTCGAGGACGAGCTGCTCTATCGCGAAAAGCTGGAAATACTTGCCGAAAACAATACGATCAGCACCGATCTATTTGTGCGTAAGTTCGAGGATATCGACGACCCCGTATTGCTGGACAAACACGATTCCTTTTATCACACCACCAAAAGTCTGCTGGTGCTGTTCCAGATAATGGGCGTTATGCCAATACATCGCAATCCACAAAAGCCGGGTATGCCACGCACCGGCTATTCATGGACATCGAAGCAGGTCTTCTGGGCTGTGTGTGTGTTCTCGATGCAAACCACGATTGTGGTGATGGTGTTGCGTGAGCGCGTCAATACGTTCCTGAACGATTCTGATCGGCGCTTCGATGAGGCGATCTACAATGTGATTTTCATAAGTTTGTTATTCACGAATTTCCTCTTGCCGATAGCGAGTTGGCGACATGGTCCGCAGGTGGCGATCTTCAAGAATATGTGGACGAATTATCAATTGAAGTTCTTGAAAGTGACCGGTTCGCCCATTGTCTTTCCCAATCTGTATCCGCTTACGTGGAGTTTGTGTTTCTTCTCCTGGGGTGTGAGTATTGCAATCAATTTGTCACAATACTATCTGCAGCCGGATTTCAAATTGTGGTACACATTCGCCTATTATCCGATTATAGCGATGTTGAACGGTTTCTGCAGCTTGTGGTGAGTTCTGCAGTCCATTAGTGAAACATTTTTGAAAATTTCGCTTGCATTCTTATCTTATAGGTACATCAACTGTACAGCCTTTGGCACTGCTAGTCGCGCTCTTTCCGCCTCACTGGAACTAACGCTGATGAGTGATAAACCTGCGAAGAAGCTCACCGAATATCGACATCTTTGGGTGGACTTGAGTCACATGATGCAGCAACTAGGTAGGTTAGACGAAATTATGTGGATTTGTTTGAGTTCTCTGAGCTAGGATTCAGGAAATCGAGATTTGCTCTGAAAACCAGCCAATATTTCGGGATTTCATAAATTTTCCAGCTGGCGGCGTACAATCGGATGCGTGCTCGATATGGAGAAACATCAGCCAGTAGTATCTACAAAACAAGAGCGGACCGTTACCCAACTATGTTTCTAGTATATGGAGCAAGGTCCGATTTTTATCACACCAAAAACTTTCACCACAGCAATGCTTCAACTTTATGCATTACTGAAGTAAAGAACGGATCTAGTGAAATGCTATCCAAACCTTAGTTCAATTCAAGCCAGTAGTGCTAGATATGATTAGTTTTAGATTGTCTACTCCATTTTCCTCTAGGATTTTTCATACTATATAATATACAAAGCTTGTTTTGTTGAATACAATTCACACATAATAACATAGATTCGGCGCTATTGCTGGACTAAAGCCATTCATTTTAAAGGCCTCACCCTCTATAATATTCTTTACTCTCTCATAATCTATCCCTCCATATTCTTTTCCAGGTCGCGCCTACTCCAATATGTACGGCATGTATTGTCTGGTAGTTTTCTTCACAACCATCATCGCCACTTACGGTTCACTGAGTGAGATTATGGATCATGGCGCCACTTATAAAGAGGTGGGTCTCTTCGTTATCGTTTTCTATTGCATGAGCCTGCTCTATATCATCTGTAATGAGGCGCATTATGCCACACAAAGTGTCGGTTTGGACTTTCAAACAAAACTCTTGAATGTCGATCTCACGGCGGTGGATAGCGCTACGCAAAAAGAGGTGGAAATGTTTCTCATGGCCATAACGAAGAATCCGCCGATTATGAATTTAGACGGTTATGCTAATATTAACAGAGAGTTAATCACTTCAGTAAGTGGAATGCGTATTTTTTTGAGGCAAAACTTAATTTTAGAATATTTTTATTTTTTTCAGAATATTTCTTTCATGGCTACGTACTTGGTTGTGTTGTTGCAATTCAAGATTACCGAACAGCGGAATTACTCGTTGAAGCAGAGCAGAGCAGAGCTGTTAGCATAGACATTAATGACTTATGTTATTTCTTGTTTTTGATGGTGGAAAAATATAAAATTTTATGCTTGGCATAGACCGAGATCTAAATTAGGATATGTCAGAACTATGAGCTTCATGACATTCGGATATTTGCATATTTCTTATCAGTTTTCTATCGGAGATTTTTGGAAGTCCGAAGTTTTTACTTCTTGTAACTTCTAATCCATTCATTCCTTAGTAACTTCTATATATATACATTATTTTTTAAATTTTTCCGATTATCTGGAACGAAGTGTACTTTTAACTAGCCTTAGTAGGACCCGTTTTTTTTCAAATAGAGCCCAGGTCTTACAAAGGTTTTCAGTACAATTCTGCATATTTTCGTTTTCACGTTTGGACGACTTTGAAAGGTCGATAGCTTCACTTTCTGCACCTTATAGTTCCATTATTTTTCCATGTTCCCACAATGCGAATAGATGAGCACTTTGAACCAGTCTTAGCCGGTCTGAATTGTTTCAAACAGAGCACAGGTCTTGGAAGGTTTCAGTCCAACTAACTTATTGCTCTTTTCTATAATTTTTATATATTTAAACTGTACTTTTACACCGACTTACCTTCAACCCGCAGAGTGATATTGCGTCTAGTCATTTTCTATACAGTCATAGTATATTTCCCTATTTGTTGACGGCTTCGGTTCGTAGTATCGAGGAATTGAGAACTTGATCAACGGGTTTGGCTCGGAAATTGTTGATTCTGACATGCAATATGAGAGATAGCATGACCCACTCAAGTCAAACACTGTTTATGTTAGAAGGAATTACATCTCCAGTTCCCGTCAACAGAAAAGTAATTAGCGGTAGTCTCGAAAACCGAATTCTGTGGATGTCACGGAATTCATTCCTTTAGTTTATTGTAAAAGCAAATCAACCTTATTTATTTTGAAGTCCGATAACTCATATAGCTTGCTTTAACTATATTTGAAATTGTTTAAAAAAAAGTTAATCAATTCTGGAATGAAAACTAATGCCTTTCCCGTTATTTGTAACTTCATGAACTTTTTGCCAAAAAAATCAAAGAGCCACTGATTTTCCAAGCCGAAATTCGAATGAAAATTTATCTGTTCCCTAACACATCATTTGCAAATTATCATTTTCCCCCAGGATTCACAGAAACAGTTTGTGAACAAAGCGCTCACTACAAATAATACGGCAAGCAGCCAATTACTACAATGAAATTTGCCTCAAATTCCTCGAATGCCTAATCAATTAAAAACTCATCAATTAATGTTGTTCGGAGAAAGGCAAATACCTCATCTAATCGACATACTTGTACAAGCGTAAGGGTTCATGCCCATCGACAGTCACATGTGTAAGTGAATACCTCAGCATAAAGAGATAAGCGAATTAATATCCTGTAGGGCATTTGTAATGGCTTTCGGAGCAATAAAATGTGAATTGGAACGATAAAGGAGTAAGAAGGATAAGTTGCAGACTAAGCATGCTCCTCTAGTTTCGGGCAGAACAGTTGCCATTTGATGGCTTATGAAGTACGTACTACTTGTATACATATATACAAGTATAAGGATATATACCATAAATATTTGTTTTATGCCGGAAAAAAATTTCAACTTCATAAATTATTGATGAATTTTGTTCATTTTCATGCTACTACTCGAGGGAGAATATGCAAATAATTGTATATACACATACTGAGTTGTGCTAAAACTGATTATTAGTAATACCAGCTCTCTTCAGTATAAGAGTTGAAATGATTATTACCTATTTTGGGGGGTGTGAGATGTGGTTGAGGTTTTCGGCATAGGAACTGAGTTCATACGAGTATAACATATCGTTGTTAGTAAAAAATAATAATATACATATGTATGTATATGTGATACTGATAGAAAAGTTTTCTTGGTTTAACTAGCACTTCAGATACAATGGCATACCAGAGGCTTAAGAAAACACAGAAATTGAACTTTCTGCTTGAAAGTGGCCAAAACGAAGCAAGGTACTTCTGCTTACTAATACAGTTAGAATGCTTTCTATGAAATTTCCCATGAAAAAACATTTATTAAATAGTTAAAGAGCATGTCAGATCATTTGTTCTCAGAAAAATAATATATACTTTCTATTGTTTCCAGATTCTAAGTGCTCTGACAACTTTGATAGAATTAGAGTTCCTTGTAGATCCCGTATTTAAAAAGGTCCGCCATTGTTTTCACAGATAATTGCGAATTCTAAATATCGAATGACTCAGTTTAAGATCCTCGATATTAGTCAAAGCCAACCGAATAACAGCCTAGCTCCGGTTGGCCAGCTCACTTCCTTCGTGCATTTTACAATGTGCGTTCCAAAGTAAAGAGGACTTTTTGAATCTAACGTCATCTATGTGTCGAGTAATGCGTTAGAATCTACTCTCTTTATCGATTTGTTCTGTTTTTTTTTGAGTCCTGTTTATTTTGGAACGCACCTTGTATTATTGCATAGCTTTGCTTCGCGGACCATCGGTTTTTGTTTTGCCGTAAGATCTTTTTGGTCCAGGTGCAATCGCAAGAGAACCAGGGTGGGGGTTCTAACAGGTCATTGCCCTAGCGACGTCTATGTTTTAAGGTTGAGAAATTTACCGCATGTCATCTCTAAAAGCTGTATGAAAGAAAATTATGAGGAAATATCTCAACCCTTCTCTCTAGCATGTACCTCCTTTGCAGGGCTAGTCCCACCTTAAGTGGAGGTTCTAACAGGGCATGGCCCTATTGGCATTACTTGAGAATTCTACCGGATGCCGTCTATAAAGGCTGTTGAGGAAATATCTCAATACTCCCCTCTTAATTTCTCCGCTTTTGCAAAGAAAAGACTTAAATATTTGGAAGCTTCAATTATCGTACTGATCTGTTGGCCTCTAGGCGCTTTGTCAAGATGTTCTATCTATGGCTTTACAAAGGGATCTTGATCTTGAGGATCAGCCGTAGAACTTAACCTAACCAGTTTAGTATAGACCAAAAAAATATAAATTTAGTCTCGACGTCTCGTCGAAATACTGTACAAAAGCACTCTGCGACGTTAGATATATCTGAATCATTACCAGATAAGCAAATAGATATACATATATACTTACAAATATACATATATGCTATATGTGCTAATTCTAGAGTTCACCGTTATTCGTGTACAATTGCTCCTTTGCACTCGTATTTGCCATTGACAAATGACGTACCACATCCTCGTGTCATTGCTCTTTGTTTGATTTCCTTCAATAGCTTGCGGCATCGTGTTGCAATGTATACACGTTTACATATGTATGTACTCTTCTCTTTACATTTAAATTGTTGCTGTAGTTCAATGACGTTTAATCGTTTGAAAATTGATTTGAAATCCTTTGCAAAGTGGTCGTTAGCATTTCAAAGGAGCTTTTGCTTATGCAAGTCTGCTCATTTTTCAAGCTCGTAAAATCAAAAGCTGCTAAATTTGTTGCCCGGCTGTACATACTTGAAGACGGCAAACGGCTTAAGCGTATATGTATGTTCTTAATACATTTTTATTATACGTAGTAAAAATAATTTGGGGAGGTTTGAGGCCTTCAAAAGGATGTTCTTTGGCTACCCAAAAGATACTTGGTCTAAGACCGGACGTCGTGATCTGCTTGAGCCACATGTAAAAGAATCGTGAATCCACATGTCTACACATGACTCCATTCATGCAGCCTCCAATTCCAACGCAAAATAACTCTTGCCAACAGGTGCTACTTCGGATTCATTTTGAATGCATCAACCTCCTTTTCAGGTGTCGAAAAACGTTGACCTCTTAGTTTATTTTTTTCGTTATGAAAGCAAGTCAATCGATGCAAAGCCAAAACTTTACGGTGAATTACTAATAAAATCGATGTTTTTAGTACTCAAAAATGCAGTTATTGCAATTGCAGTATTGTCGTGGTGAAAAGTTATCCGAAGGACACTGACAAAAAATTATTGGCTACCTCTAGGAATTTGCTACTCTGCGTTGTTCTTGTGGTCTGATTGCGACATGTCCCCTTTTTGCAAAATAACAGGCAATCATTTGCATGGAAGCGCTTCATTTTATTTTATTTTATTTTATTTTATTTCATTTCACTTCATTTCATTTCATTTTATTTTATTTTATTTTATTTTATTTTATTTTATTTTATTTTATTTTATTTTATTTTATTTTATTTTATTTTATTTTATTTTATTTTATTTCATTTTATTTTATTTTATTTCATTTTATTTCATTTTATTTTATTTTATTTTATTTTATTTTATTTTATTTTATTTTATTTTATTTTATTTTATTTTATTTTATTTTATTTTATTTTATTTTATTTTATTTTATTTTATTTTTTTTTATTTTATTTCATTTTATTTTATTTTATTTTATTTTATTTTATTTTATTTTATTTTATTTTATTTTATTTTATTTTATTTTATTTTATTTTATTTTATTTTATTTTATTTTATTTTATTTTATTTTATTTTATTTTATTTTATTTTATTTTATTTTATTTTATTTTATTTTATTTTATTTTATTTTATTTTATTTTATTTTATTTTTTTTATTTTATTTTTTTTATTTTATTTTATTTTATTTTATTTTATTTTATTTTATTTTATTTTATTTTATTTTATTTTATTTTATTTTTTTATTTTATTTTATTTTATTTTATTTTATTTTATTTTACTTTATTCTATTTTAATTTATTTCATTATACATAAATATTATTCATACATGTTGCTCTAACCTTCGCTTGTCGAACCAGTCCTGTAATCGGATAACAGTCTGAACCATAGTCGGAAAATTCAAAATGTAAATTAACAGCACTGCAAACGTCAACGGTGCTGTTCACTGTACTTTTCACTTCGCGTCATCGTCTACTGCAATTCAACGAGAGCCAAAATTAGACGAAAAGCCAGAGTGCTGCGCAGCTGAGAGTTGAGTTTGTTTGGTGGTGGAAAAGCCAAAAATGCAGCCGGTGAATAAAGTGTGGCCAAAACTGGTCGGAAAGCTGTCAGTGCAGTTGGTGCCGTTATCTAGAAAATAAGCAATGAAATTGTTACTACCAAAGAGAGATAGAGCGCATGGAAGTATGGAAGCACAGAAGCCGGCAGTAAACAAGTGCAATGAGCGTTTGTTATTAGAGATTGAGGGAGATGTTAGGAAGGGAAGGAAATTGCAGGTGAAAATCAAGGCTAAAAGCAAATCAGTGAAAATAGAAACTTCAAATTGTTTTGATTTAGTTGACAGTAGTTTGTTTGTTTCGCTTGTTTACTGACACATTTGATGAATTATTTAGCGCGTGGAGGTTTTATTTACTCTAGCGTAGTACATAACCTAACATTTTTTGAAGTATTGTTGAATCAAACATTGATATAATAGAGAGTGAAAAATGAGTTTTTCGCGGTTTTTGAACTATGAAAAATTAAAAGTATTGGTGAAATCAGATTTTCTGCCTCAGACCGTACCAGACTTTGTGTTTAAAAATCAATATTGAGGCCTTACGCTTTTCCGATATAATCGGATATGGGTACATATATATATGAAATATATGGAATAACATTCCCTCAGGATCCATTATTCAAAGAAAATCTATAATATTTTTACGGGATTTTAAGATGTCTACCCGTCTGCACTTTCAGGTATTAACATACTATATATATCGAGGAAGATAACCGCACTATCTTCCCATGAAGTAATACTTAGTCCAGTGGTCCCGTGGGAGAGACATGAAATGGGAGTGGGTTAGGTTTAGCGGATTAAAGGCCTGCACTTCGGCTTTCGATGCTTCCTCCTACTATAAAAAAGTAATATATTCAAAGCTTTCCAAAATTACTGAAGAAATTTTAGTGAGGTTTAACTGACAGGAATTATTGCAACGAAGTGTGGAACTGAGTTTCAAGCTGAATCAGTAGATAGTCTGTGTATTCTGTCCGAGTTTTGGGAGCACCAGAGATTGATAAAAGGTATGCTATAAAAGGTAGAAAGGGAAGCTACTAGGGAGCAGGAAACAGCAATGATATAACTGGAATGAGTAGAGAGGAACAAAGTTTGAAGATTAAAAGTGGAAACAATGCTCTTGATTATAATAAAATCCAAGTCTGGAGTTAAAGAACATAAAAAGTTGGAAAACCTTTCAAATATACATACCTACGGACAAAAGTATGTATGTATGTACATATTCATGTCAGACAAATATTGACAAAGCTTCATGATGACACGCGGCTGTCAGCGCAGCTTTTGTCACCCCTGACATCATCAATGACGCCAGTCTACCTGTGAGCACTTGCCTTTATGCGCCAATTTTCCGTTCGTCATGCCATCATACATTCAGCTGTCACCGACGCCGACTTGTCTGACAGTTGATTATCGTTATGTTGTCATAGCCAGACAACACCTGCGCAGGCAAAATTTCACAGCAAGCAAATTTGAAGAGATTTTAAATTCAAATAATATTTCGGTAGGTGAATAAGTAATGCGACACAATAGCCTTCAATGAGAGACCTCCTTTTGATGACGACCTCTGCAAACGTATTACCGATTACGATTTACGGTCATGGACCTGGAAGGCGCTTTATGCTTTATGACACGTTGTGAGTACCCCAAATATAATCAAATATAATAAAATTCATATTAAGGCCTCACACTAGTATACCGCATATGGTTGGCCTAGAGTGAATAGTAGAGAGCGAGTGAAATACGATTGATGCTGTATGTATGTATATATAAGGTATTGAACATTTTTGCTGGATGTGATGCCCTTTAAATGATTACTTTCAGTCAGATGGCGCTGTGGTCAAATAAGGTTTCAGCTTCAGCAATCTATGCATGAAAAATTCGAAAAAGCACTGAAAATTTAGGCAATGGCAGATATAACAATAAAAAAAAGTGTTGAATAGCTGAACCCGAGAACAAAGCTTTTACCTACTCTTCAGGATTATAAGATCAAAGAACTTAAAGCTAAACACCATATATTCCTCAAACTGTCGACTGATTTTCAGGTAATAACAATTATGATGTAAGAGCCCGGTAGGTCAAGCACGGTCTACATATTTTAAGAGATCTGCAGGAAAGGTCAATTTGATGCTGGCACATTGTAGGGTATGAAAGGTGCAGTTGCACACAAACCCATCTTTACTTATTACAAATCGCGTAAGTGGGAAATGTTCTACCGATCAACTACTTTGCTAACAGAATATGGGTCTAAAACCGATTTCGAGCCAGCAATTTTTTAGAAAATTTTTTCTATTTCAACTAAAAAGATGGTGATTGAAATCTTTTTTCTTTTTCGTATATTGCACATCTTAGAAGCTAAGTAATCGCAGTTTCAATGGAGGGGCATAAAAGCTTAGCTAAATCGTTAGAACCCTTTCTGAAAGCAATTGACGTATACAGTATTTAGAGACAGTCTCCATTTTAGCTTTAAGATGCTAGATTTAAATTCAGATTGTTTGAAATATATATTCGTCTGATGGGGCATGAGAATTACGAAATGTTTTGCTCTTCTTGTCGTTCAGTTTTGGCAAGCTCGTTTTAACTGAAATAAGAGAATAAAATATTATTATACTCCTGCATATCTTCGCTTGATTTGGTGATCTTGGCTGTTACTGCATTTGCTGTAGTTGCTCACTCGTGGAAATAGAATCTGAGGAGTTTGTGCTGACCATTAACAGTTAATTTTTTCTAAGTTCCAACGTAAGCTGCCTGCATTTCAGTTACCTGAAACATTTTTGAAACTGTTAAGAACTAAACGCCTGGCTTATTGTCATGCGCTTGTGCTTCGTCGGTATTTTGATAGCTTGTAAAATGCATAACAAAAGAAGCGCTTATACTAGAAATGAAAGAAGAGGAAACTCGGGATTAATTTACGTAGCTATTATCAAAGCATATGCAGAGTAAAACAACAATAAAAAGTCTTGGAAAGGTACAAAGCATAGTTATGTATATGGTATATACATATACATAGTTTATGTTTTGAGTGCATGTCCTTGCAAATTTATATAAGCTTTTTACCAAATATTTATGTATCTAAAGGATATTAAAATATAAGCCCGTAAGCATGACAGTCAGACACTTTTAAACACAATAGAAAAATGGAAGGTATGAGCTGCTGCTTTAAAAGCTTCTAGTGCTCAGACGAGAGATTTGGCATATGTACTAGAATTACTGGCGTACGTAATTGCATACCCAGCAGAAAATTTATATGCTTCGAAATTGAAAAAAATTTCACGAATTTTGGTTAATATAATGCTTTTTGGTAACACTTAAGTGCAAGCATATGAAATGTACGGTTGCACCCGAACCCAACCTTACTTATTTAAAAACGGTTAAGTGGGAACATTACCGATCATACTGAACAACTTTGCCTAAGAATATATGTGTTTAAAATCGGTTTGGAGCGAATTTTTAAGTGTGGATTTTTCGGGATTATTAAAGTTGTTTCGTTGGTTTTTGCTATATTCAAATAAAATTTAATGCCTAGCCGCATTTTGATATGCTATTAATCATTTTAATAAAAATATTTAATGTGGCAACACTCTTCAATGCTATTTTGTTCTCCCATCTCTTCCTCATTTGTTATTTTTCCATTCACTTATAGCCTCTAAGATTTCATGTCAGTTCTAATAAATCTTTTATTGAAACAATCATTGTCGGTATCTGCTAGATCGAACGGGTGTACCACATATCTCCCATATAACCGATTATTCGGTTATTATTTTAAAAAGCTAAGATCGCGTAATTTTGCAGAATTGTCTTCTATGTTATATATACTTAATAAGACAGTGAAAATAAAGAAAATCAGAAAACTATGTATAACTAGTATCTATAATCGCTTTAATCTGAGATAACGGATATTTTTCCTTATTAACTTAATTCGAAATTTTTCGAAAAACGAATTTTTGAACTCTTTGTACTAGCTGACCTGTTGAAAGGATGTGTAGACTATGCCAATTGACATCTTCTAGCTTAAAATCAACGGTTATATGGAAACGAGCATGAATTCGTATTAGTCATAAAGCTTTGCTTTTCAATTATGTTAATTTCCTACAGGGTACCCACTTGAGTAGTCTCGCATTTCATACAAGTACAAACGTTTGAGTAATGTGCTGGAATGTGCAAAATCGCAAACCATGAAGCGAACTCAAGTTTCAAATTTTGATATGTCTCTATACAAATGTATGTATGTATGTATTTATTTGGGTGTGTTTGAAAAAAATATAAAGTAATGCGAATATTTAGGTATATATAAATCTGCTAATACACTATTCGACACTTAGCATAACAGTACTTACAAATATATGAGGTGTTTTTTCGACTCAACATAAATATTTCTGCATACTTTGCAGAGTATAAAAATCCATCAAATCATTCATGTAAGCGCCTTCACTTTGTGTATGTACATAAGTGCGCTTATTTATGCTAAAAATATTTACACACACATTTGCATATATGCATATTATTTATTTATTACATTCACATTTGAATTGGCTGCCATTTATTTTGCCGCACGTTGGTACGTATGTATGTATGTGTTAACATTTCCTTCCTTTTCATTTGAATGTCAAGGTGTAGGCAAACGCCAAGCACGCAAAAGCACAGTCGACATTCAAAGCTGGCTGAAGTTACAAGCGTTTCACACGCCTGTTCTACTGTGCACATGCTGACATACATACATATACTATGCATGAGAGTGTGAGTAGAAAAGTGCTGAGTATTATGCAGCAGACATTCAATCGAGTGTTTGTTTGTTTATTTGAAGAAGCGTTGCATTTGAAGAGGCAGCGGGTCGTTTGTTTACCAATCCATTCGCTTAGAAACGAAGTTGTGGGAATTGCGAATGAAAGTGTGTAAATAAAAGACAAGAAAAATAGAAAAAGCGTTAGCTTGGGCTGCAGCGTTGCTATAATACCCTGCACAGGTGCATTTTTTATAGCACAAGCCAGTTTGTATGGCAGCTATATGCTACAGTTGTCCGATCTGAACAATTTTTTCGGAAATTATAGTGATGGTTCGGATAATAATCTTTGCCAGATTCAGTGAACCTACCTTGTCAGGTAAAAAAGTTTTCCATACAAGGACTTGAGTTCGATCGGTCAGTTTGTATGGCAAATATATACTATATTTGTCCGATATCGGCGGTTCCGACAATTAAGGAGCTTCTTGATGAAAAAAGGAGAAGTGCAAAATTCCAGGACAATAACTCCAAAAGTGAGGGAATAGTTGGCGTATATATAGACGATCATGGCTAAATCGACAGTGTCATTTATAATAATCCAAGTAGAGGTACATTTTTCCAAAGCATTTTTCTGACAGATCACACGTGAGTTGAGTCAAGTAGTAATTTTATTTTTATTCAATATTGTTAAAACTTTCAACGTTATTTTTTTTCGAAATCATTCAACGTTATTGAAAAGCCTTCATAGTTCTTGTAAAGAATGTAGACGCAAAAGCGCGAGCGGATCAATGTTGTGGTCATGGGAGAATAGTCGGCCTTTTGAGCGTACTATTTGGAACACCATCAGCCATCTTGAGACCCAGCATTTGTTATTGGATAATATTCGAACGAATAGACCAAGTCTAGAATGCAGTGAAGATAATAAAACCCACATAGATGAGTATAGATAATACACGAAGAACCGTGGAAAGATGTAAAAATATTTTAGTTTAACTTGGCAGACTATTTTAGATATACTCATATGTATGTACATCGATTATTCTCCTTCAATTCAAACTTCTAAAATACTATCCAGTCTAAACATTGGAGAATTTTGAACCGGGTGTATATGTATCTGTGTCCTGTATATGTAATCTCAAACATCTTTCAAATACCCACGACTATCGGTTTGAAATGGTTGGAACTATATACTGTCCCCACTTAGAACCTAGACTTCAACCTAGTTGCCAATCAATACCATAGCTCTTAAATCGGTGATCTGGCATTTAATGAAAAAAGGATTAAGAATTAGGGATCGTAAATCTTCGTAGAATGAATAAAGGTCATCGTAATGGCAACTAATAACATAACAACGGGATAGTATCCTCGTAAAATTAATACGACTGTGTAAACTGACGTCGAGCAACGCCAAAAACTTTGTCAAGATCGGGAAGGACCTCTCCGAGTCATTCGATACCAAACAAAATTTCAGGCAAGATGGCTTTCCACCGTGCGACTTCTCCAATCTACCGCTGGAGAAAATAATTCGAGCTGCAGAGCTGAAGAGACGGTACAAAATTTTACTAGAGTGTACAACTGCTAGGCCAAATAGGTCTGGTATTGACGAGAGTAAGACGAAATATCTCCTGCCATCTATCAAAGAGTCGTCGCATTCGCGACTTAGCTCCCACCTCATTGTTGACAGTCATAACTTCGAAGTCAAAAATAATTTGTCTATTTTGGAACCGGCATTAATACCAACAACAACATCAGCCTCGAAATCTAACGCAGAATAACTCTTGCGAACAGTTGCAATTTCGGACTGAGTAGGCAATTGAGAAGTAAACTTGATGAACAAGACAAAACTCTACAAGTCACTCATCATCCCCAGGCAAAATCTGATGAGTCGGTGTTATGAGTTTTCGACAGAAAGGTTCTGCGGAAAATATATGATTCTTTCCGCATTGGCAACTTCGAATACCGCAGTCGATGAAACGATGAGCTGTACGAAATATACGACGACATTAACATATTTCAGCGAATTAAGAGGCTAGGTCTTGTTGTCCGAGATCGTGAGTTTGAAGTTATATACACATTTCGAAAAGAATTGAAAACTGTCTGCGGTATTTGGATTGAACTAAAATAATTATCTGTCTGGTAGTTTACACATGCTTTATTTATTAGATCTCCCATCTCTTTATCTATTTTCAATCAAATACTTTGCTCAGCTAATAAAGTATGATGGAAACAAAATAATAATTACTTTTTAATGTACTCTTTTAAGCCTACTTTAATGATGTTTCGTTCGATGATTTAGACTTTTTGTTAGCTTTAAGTCTTTTATCACTTAAAATCTTCAAAATCGCCAATTCATCTTCTTACAACTTTTAATAAATTTGTTTCACTTTTCATTCATAAGCTACTAAAGAAGCCGAGCCATGACAAGCAGTTATGCCATTTGGATGTGTTAAAATGTGCTTCTTTTTACAGTTAGCTCCGAAATTGTGCGAAATAAATGTTATAAATTTAGAAGAAACTTGGAGTCGGGTAACTCTGTTTCAGCAACTCTGGCCTATAATAAAAACTGACAGCATGGTTGGTACACTAATCGAATTTCTTATTGACTAATTTGAGTTCTTGGTTTTCACTCCCACGCCAGACATTTCAGAGTGGTTTGGAATTCAGCAGTTTGCCAACTTTCATTCTTACACTGTTCAGCTCTTATTCTCTCAGTTAGTGTTGAAAGCCAAAAAATTCTAAAGCACCTGGAACGGAAATCCGGTCTTATAAATTCAAAGCTAGTTTGTAGAGTTTCGCGGAAACTTTGCTTTCATATCAGTAATTTGTCAGCTCTCATTATAGCGCTATTCAGCTCTTATTCAGCTATTCAGCACTTATTCAGCTATTCAGCTCTTATTCAGAAATTCAGAATGAGAGCTGAATAGGAGCTGAAAGCAGAAACGTCTGAAATACCAGCAGTGGAGTTCCGACCTTAAAAATTTCAGGCTAATTTGTAGAGCTTCGTTGAAATTTTGCTTTTATATACATTATTTCAACAGACAACTATCAAATTTAGCGTTCACTTGCGTTAGTCACTGTAGTAGGCAATTCAACTCTGTAAATTAATTAAGCCCACGTGGCGTCAAAATCATAGAAATTAATTCAAAGTACTCGCAATTCTTCTAAATATGCTTTGTCATTAATAATTATTTTCACCGAAGTTAACACAGCAACCAAGTACAAGTTTATAGCAAATTACGATTCTTATATAAGGGTGTGTTATCCAAGAAGCTATTTATTACTTGCTTACTCACGCTGTGCCATTTCGATTCGTCTTTGGCAAGCTTCTTTGCAGTACTTTGTTACCATTGTTCATTGGTTTTAGGCGGAACATTTGTAAAGCCTCCTAAAGCGCTCGAAACAATTAGAGCGGTGGCTTTTGTAGATAAGTACATATCTACAGGTATGTACATATGTTTGTATGCCTATATTGCTGCCACTTGTGGGCGGTTTATTGTAATTTTTCATCTCTATGTTATTAGCTTTTTATTTTCAATTATTCCTACAAATTACTGTTTGGAATTAGCTATTAGCATCGCTTTCATAATAATGAAATTTTTTTTATTTTATTTTGCCTACATAATCGTCTAAATATTATGACCAAACACTGACAAGTCATTGCTTGATGGGGAACTATAACATAGGTTGTTACTTTAGCGTATCTCAAAATCTTTTAAATAAAGCTTACCTTAATTATTCTTTTATAATAATAAAGGTGGATCCACTTCGAAGTTCCTTACTATTTTAAAGAAACAATACAGAAATATCAAATTTAATAGAGAGTGTTTATTGTCATTCAAAAGAACATTCTTTGGCATTTATTTTTTAAAGATTATATTCTTCAAATGTTGGCCGCGGCTACGTCTCAGATGGTTCATCCGTTGAGTCCAGTTTTCGATGACTCGTTCGAGCATTTCGACTGGTAACTGGCGAAGGACACGCGTGATGTTTTGCTCCAAGACCTGAATCGAAGCGGGATTATCCGCATAGACTTTAGACTTTACATATCCCCACAGAAAAAAGGCTAAAGTTGTGTTATCACTCGAACTTGATGGCCAATTGACCGACCCAAAATGTGAAATTATCTGCTGACCGAAGTGATCCCTCAATAAATCTATGGCTGCGATGAGATCACAAGCTTCAATTTCAGGCACCAAATATTCGGTTATCATGTTGCGATAACGATCGCCGGTCTTCTCTTCGAGGCCTCGAGAACTTAAAATATAGTGTAGCTCATTATTTTTCAAACCAAACTCTTTCGAAAAAATAACAGATTTCACCAAAAATCTTATGTTTACTACGATGGCTAAAAAGGCTTACCGTAAATGCTGAAATAGAGCTTTATTTTTCACCATTATAATGCTGGAGTAAGACATTTCTTAAAACGGCCCTTCATCATTTCGAGCCGGTTCGATAGTGAAACCTTGTGATCTTGTAAATAGGCGTTCGCTTTCATCTTGTCCTCCTACTTTGGGAGAGATTTTTGAATGCCGAGGCGCCAACTATGGCGAATACAGTGAGTGAAGGACAAGGTGGCTAATTTTGGAACCGCAATAAGGAGGATTTTGTTCAACATTTAGAACATTTACACATAGATATAGATTTAAACATCAATATACTTTCTGTATTACGAAATATTTAATCCACGAAATAATATCTCAAAAGATAGTTTATATGTTTTATTCTTCTACTGCTTATTTTGCAAGAGTTTCATGATCTAAAACGTCTGTAAATAGTTAAAGACTTAGCTGTATATGCGTCTAATGAAGATAAGAATGCTGTTTTTTCCTCTCGCTCTCTATATGAGAGAGAAAGAGCGACTTCTCATAGTGGTGTTTTCTAAAAATTATTTATTGATTTCTAGCATAGAACGTTGGAGATCCACTGAACTACTTGCTCTTAACAAAGTAATCTCGCCGAATTCGTAGGAGTTCCTTTTGTATAATTGTTCCAAAGGAATTCATGCGGCAAGGCTTAAAATTTTGTAGAACAAGAATAATTTAAGCTATATGAGGAAAAGTGAAGTGGAAGCGTCCAATATTTTCCAGCATGGTCAAGCTTTTGACAACTGAGGTCAAAACTTTTCGGTCGCCTGTAAGCTATTTTGATAGGCTCTATATAACTCTTTGGAAAGAAGTTAAAACTGTTTCTGAAATCTGATAAAGCAGCAGGGAATTTAAGTTCAAGTACATAAAAACCTATACCAGCTCTTCCATACTATTAGACCTGCTGCTATTTTAGATATGTTGTATCACTACAGAAAATATGGTATATTAGGAACAGGAAAGTAACTATTGATTTTCTTTCAAAAAAAATTTTTGAAGGAAGTTCTTTTTTTATTAGGATTGATTGATGAGAAGCCTACTTTCATAAAGTTTTATGAAGTGGGAATTTCTGTTGACCTTTTTGAATATCTTCTTATATATGCCTTTCAAAACCATTCGATCTATCACTTATACTATACATGAATGTGAGAAGAATTTAATCACAGGCCTCCGAAGATGCGTTAGGTTACTTTCATAAAGACCAGGTTTCGAAACATAAGCCGGTAGCAAGTTTTGAACTCCACGTTCCATAAACCAAGATGAAGTAGAAATTTCTGTTGACCTTTTTGAATATCTTCTTATATATGAAATTTCAATTACCTTTCAAAACCATTCATCAATATCTTACTTCGCATATATTCATTGCGACTTTCCGCCACAACAACTGAAGAAGTTAACGAAAGTAGTATCCACATTTTCCTTACACGTAATTTAGTTAAATCATTTCACAAAAATTTCTGCCATCCACCGAGTTCAAAAATCATCATTTCATGCAAATAAACTTAACTTCTAAACTTATTGGCGTCGAGCCAAATTTTTGCGATGGCAAGGATTCGCAATTACTCACGTTCCACTCTTGATTACTGTGTTTTTGTAATAAAGCGGCGGCATTTACAAAAACAAACACATCCTCAAAATTTTAGCCGCCTGGGAAAATAGTAAATGAGATGAATGTGGCAAACTAAAAGGCAACTTTGTTTGTTTCTTTGAGTCAAGTCTAGTGAACAGCAACAACAAGGGAGCATAATCAACAGCAATGCTGTGCAACGCTGAAATTACTACGCGCTCTCACCACCTTCCACCAAAGCTCGGAAGGCAACAATTTCCCTACTACGAAACTTTATTATTTTGCGGGAAAATATTATTCTGCAAATGCCATAAACTAATTAAGAAAATACTTGTATATAGCGGGTGCAAGAGAAGTAAGGATGACGGGGAGAGAGAGAAAGAAAAAAAAGAGAGAGCAGCACAAGAAACTTGCACTATTTAGTATTTATTGAAAGCAAATGAAATGTGGAGCATACAACTAATGACTTTATAATGAAATGTTTAAAAATTGTTCTCAAAAATATTCTTCAAAGGAGTGGGCTTATCTCTCTCTTACATTATGCATATTAATGGTACGATCGAACGACACACAAGAACTGATTTTTAAATTATATTTTATTAAATTATATTAAGTCACTGTTGATATGTTTGGCCCAGCGTATGCAAAACCATCCCTCTTCTCTTGGCCAAAGCTGACCGCTTCTGGGCGATCGCTTCTTTTAAACAGTCTTCCTGGTCGTCAATCATAGCTCAACCACCATCGTCGCCGGCTCACCGCAATTCGACTACGTACCACTGTTTGCATTTGACGTTTTCGTAAATGATATTTCGAGAAGCCATACTCATAGGAACCCTCGTATCTACTGGCAAACATTTGGACCAAAACGATTTTCACAAGCTGCAAAATCATACTCCATACAGAGTCGTAATCCTGATAAATCCGAACTATAAGACGGATACATAGGAACCACAGAACCAAACTACTGAAGCTCTGGCGAGTGACTATCGATGTATATAGTTTGGCGTTGTCCTAATCGAAAACAATTCCTCTTTTATTGACCAAAGCTACTCGCTTCTGGGCGATCACTTGTTTCATATGATCTAATGGTGGATAGTACATTTCCGAATAAAGAGTTTGGTAATACGGGAACAGTTCATAGTGGATGATTATCCGCAAATCTGATCAAACTCATAGCAATAACGGTCAATAAAGGTCAACCCTGGACCCCGTTCGCGCGGACTGACCCGTTTTTCCTGATGTTGACATTGCCTCACTTTCCACTTTCGTCACTATTATCCAACCCAAGATGAATACATAATCTTCTGCCTCTGCACTAAGCTCCCGAAGCTTTTAGCGACCCTCTCTTACTAGCCAAAGTTGGTCGCTTCTGGATGATTGCTTGTTTTATATGACCTAACTGTTGTCAGTACCGCACTACCGTTCCGAATTAAGAGTTAGGCCGTGTGGAATAGCTCTTAATAGGTGATTTCCTACCAATCTGACCAAATTTGTAGCGAAATTTAATAGAAAGGCCCTACACTGGCCACCGTTTGCGCAGGTATACCATGGCCGTTTTTACTTGATGTTGAAGTTGGGTAATTTACTCCATCTATCATCACTATTAACCCTCATCTAACGAGAAATGGATCAACATAGATTAAAGAAATATATATTATTGAGATACTTGAACCGCTCTTTATTTCGAGTAAAACTTCCTTGTCTCACGTTGTTTTTTTGCTCCAATTTATCAATCTGTCCGTAAAAACACCGAACTCTTTCGGACTGTCTTAACCAGTCTGTTCAGACTTGGTTGACTTTACAGCGAGTATCTTCAAATGTTTGAGCGCAATAAAATCTCAGTGGTAACGAAAAGCAGTTTATCTTCCTTTAAAACTTGAAGTCCTCGGCATGAGCACCCAAATAATCAAACGCTTCAATACTAGATTCACATATGTTCTTGTCTGGCTCGAAATTCTCAAATAAATGTCCATTATGTACCGTTCTTTTGCCACTTCTCTGTTTGACATATTTATTTTAGTGCAGTTCCAGTTTTTATTCTCGTTTTCGGCTGCTGAAGCGTGTGTTACTGTCAATATCAGCACTCTTCAGCTCATCCTACTTGCACAACTCGCCGCAGAAAGCGGCGAACCACAGTTCTGATATCTGCATCGTCTGCAGTTTCTTGACTTGTTGACCCATTTCGATGACATACATACGTACATATGTATATGTTTTGTTGATTGCCGGTTCTTTCCCGTGGAGTGGAGTTAGAATGATGCGTAACGACAGCGATAGCTCTGCAGTCAGTCAGTCCGGTCCAATTGCGTTCGCTGCACTATTACTTCAAAATTGTGCGGACTTCAAGATATACATATACTAGTATGCACATATATTTATAGGTATGCATCTTCTTCCATCATTTAAAGTGCCAGCTTACTCCGCTAGCGCCCTTCCGCCAACATACCCATATTTTGGATGCACTTCAACTCTTTTATTTTAATGCAAATATTTTGTTTGGTCGACTAAGTCGATTTGTTATACGCCATGGGGCATTATGTATATTTACGCGTATACAATTTAAAGCTACATATTCGCATGTCTCACCGCTCCATCCGCCATCCGCCAGCCACAGCTGGAGCTCTTCGCCGGACCGTCCTGGCTCTCACACACAGCTCCATCGTCCGCATTTCCGTTTGAATTTGTGTTTGCCGCTTGTCACTGTTGACGATGTCATTAACGTTGTAGCAAAAATCTGAGCCAAGAGCATTCAGTTTTTCTGGTTGCCAACTTGTTTCATTAATTTTCTACTGCTCCACTTTGTTAATATACCCAAATGTATGTCAAACTGCGTAAGTTGGCAAGTGTGTTCGCAACAGCTCTCCTATGAGATGAGCAATCAACTGGATGACAGCGGATTCTTAATTTGTTGCTGTTGGTTACTAAAAGGACACAGTTTAAGTTATATATTTTAGCTTTGGTTTGGCTTTCCAACTCTTTTTTTAGCCCCTCCATTTGGTTTAAAGAAATGGATACTGACTTCTGATTTGTACTATTTTATCTTTCTATGGCCAAATCTCAGTTTTCACATCTCTGTAATAAGGATTTTCTGCCTGTTTCTGTGTCGCATCGGTAAAGATCTGAGCTAACAATTTAGTTTATTTTTCTTCTTCTTTATTGGCGTAGGTACTGTTTAAGCGGTTACAGCCGAGTTTACAAAAGCGCCATCCGTTCTTACTTTTTATTGTTTGGCGCCAGCTGGAGATTTCGATCGAAGCCAGATCCTTCTACACCTGATCTTACCAACGGTGTGGAGGTCTTCGTCTCCCTCTGCTTCCTCCGGCGGGTACTACGAACAATACTTTCAAAGCTGGAGTGTTTTCGTCCGTTCGGACATGACCCAGCCAGCATGTGTAAAATCTTGTGGAAGTTCTTACCGGAAGACCTGGAGACCATTTATAATAAGTGCGTCTGGAATGAATACTTTCCACGTGGGAGGAAAAGTGCTAGAATCGTTCCTCTTCTGAAGTTCCCTGATGAGATCTGTAGTGATCCTCGGTCTTATCGCGGCATCAGTCTCCTTCTAGTACTTGGAAAATTGCTTGAAAGAGTTAGGGTGGAACGGCTTGAGGAGCTAATGCGGGTTATGTGGTCGGATAGGCAGTATTTGTTCAGGAAAGGACATAGCATAAAGCATGCATGGTTTTATGTCCAGAATGTCGTTAAGGAGAATGTCAACAAATGGTGCAACGGCTGGAGAAGCTTGGCTGTCCGAAAATTACGCTTTGGCGGAGTTATTTCTCGGACAGAAAGGCCTCTTTTGTTGGCATGAATGGCAGTATGGGAATTGGAGTTGTCCATGTTTGCCCGCAGGGTTCCAGCTGTGGTCCATATATTTGGAACCTTATGATGGTCACTCTACTTGGGCAGCTCGAGCCACTTTGTAAGTGTTTTACCTAAGCGGATGACCGTCTGCTTCTGGTCGAAAGTTGCTCGCGGTCTGAGCTAGAGTGGGCAGAGAGACATCTCTTAGAGATTGCGAATACTTTGTCTGAAGGCTCGTTTGGTATCGAACGGCAGGGAGAGATCTTTAGTTTATTACTTACCTCTGAAAGTATCCCTTTCAGTGCTTAACCATATCGAAAAAATCGATCAGTTCTTAGCAATTCATGAAAAAATATAACAAAGCTACGAGGACAACCAGTAAAGTTAAAAAAAAAATCTCAACTGCATAATATTACATAAATAATGAGAAAACAAGCAGCGTAGCTATGAATGAATGCAGCAATGCATACTTGCGAACACAGAGGCCTTACGGGTATATAGTAAATGGTAGTCTTTTTTATTTCCAAACTCATTTGCATCTTTCGCATAAAGTTTGCATTAATTTTTGCAACATTTTGCCGAATTGCTACCTCTCACTCTCTTTTACTAACCCAAGAGAATTTTATTTCATTCTTTATCACCATTCGCCACTTCCGCTGCCGTTCCACTTTTATATATATTTTATCTCGCAAAGCTCATTAGTGAAAAACTTTACGAAAAGTAAGTCAGTTTGAAATGTCATTCCCTCTCTCGCGCAACCTCTCTCGAAACCTCCTGCGATGCGTTTTCGCCACAATGTTGCAGATTTTCAATAGCAAATGCTTTTCTCTTGCCATAAACTTACATTTACTTTCCAATTGACTTTTCATTTCAACTATAATGAGGTTTCACATTTTCTGTCGTGCTCGGCGTCTTTTGCCTCATTAAGTCTGATGAAAAGTAAAAACAAAACAACGGTGGAAATTGTTTATGGCTTGCGTCAAGCAACAAGCCGTTTGCCATAAATATTTAACAACTACAACAAAAACGAATCGTCAAGTCTTAAATCGGCTTATCACATTCTCAAATCGCACTTTTTATGTGAGTCTCAGCGGCGTTTCTGATGGTCTTCGTACGATTTGTTTTTGTGACAGCGATTGGAGATGACGATAAGTAAAAGTTAAGGCAGGTCAAAATATAAATTTTATATAAGATTTATTATTGCTAAACTAACGTTATTTAAGATTTTTAAAAAGTATTTCAGTATCGAAATTCGGCGATATCATTTTTAATACCATCAGAGATGGCTTTAAACGAGTTTTATTTTTCTTTTAGCAAAGACAGCAACCTTTTATTTACATTTGTCATGTTCATTACCTTCTTTGTGGATCTCGATTGAATATCTGTATACTATCTCTATTTTTATGGTACAATAATATTTATATAAAATATATCGAGCTCTACTGCAAAAAAGGACTCCAAGAAGGAATACAGATATTTTAAAAGAATTCATCGAAGGATTTGTCTTGATTCGACTCTCAGTGATTAAACAGTTAACCTGTCGTTTGTACTCTATTATTAGATATGCACTATTATACTATATTAACCGGTTCCGAAGCATATTTTAAGTGGATTCATCGAAGGATTTGCCTTGATTCTACTCTCAGCGAACTAACAGTTTACCGGCAGTAAGTATTGGATCCGAAACATCAATTTTATTGTGAGTAGGTTTGAGAATGTTTCTATGATATCCAAAATCAAAGTAGTTGAATCGATAAGACTAATTGAAAATCGGCGTAAAAATAAAGGAATACCTTCACAGTCTAAATATTAATACCATAATAAACTGTTACCAAGAGGTGATTGATAGATAGATTGATTTTAATTGAGGTTTTACACTCTGATCTATGGTATATTGTGCCTGTACATATGGTCATAAAGCGCTCTGAATTTGGGAGCTTGCTGAAAGTAGAGCTTGATACCGCAAGATCAAAATTTTAAGGTACATATTGCTCATCTATTTTTGTCATTTATCTAATGTAGAGTTACTTAGATACTATACAAGATTAAAGCACATTTCAGATATTCAAGAGGAATAGCAGGTAGAAAATCGCTTAATACTTTTGCAATCTCTTTGTTTTTTTTTTTAAGAATTTTTCAGGGAACATATGCCAGACTTTTCTAGCATAAATATTTTAAAATTTCTTTTTGCCTTCCGATTTACTTGAATTTTAGTAAACCATATCCTTAACATGACTGCCTAGGTGACTTTGAAGCGTTTTGAAGTTCATTTCCCTCTCCACTTGTGTAATGGCTTTAACTCTACAGGTTCTCAAGCTCTTGATCAGTTTGCCATCGATAGTATTTTAAATTTTACTATTTTTTACTCATGGAGTTTTAACTTCTTGTTTTTACTCCCGAATTCCAATATTATTCGTTCGGTTCGGAATTTAACTTATTATCTCCGACATTTTTTATTTCAGTATTTACGATTTTTCGTTCTGGTTTTCTCATAAATGCTGCTAACTCAGGTTAACAAGCTTTCTATTTACATTTAGCAAAGATAGCAACCTTTTATTTACATTTAACGAGGTCAAATTCTTAAGGGCAATTACCGCTTTGTTCACATTTGAGGTCAATGACCCTTTTGTTAATTTTAGCAAAGACACCAACTCTTTTTTTACATTTAGCGAAGTCAAGATCCCTGAGGTCAATAACCCTTTTGTTTACATTTGAGCTCAAGATCTAAGGATCTTGGCACATTCAACTACTGGATTGAAAACTTAAAAAAAAACTCGGACAACATGAAAATCCTACGAAGTTTTTGAAGTGTTTCCTCCAAACTGCCAAAAAAGCATTTCAGAAATCACACACTACTATAAACGTAAACAATTCTCACTGTGTACTCAGACCAAGCCTTAACACATATACATTGCAAATTCCATTACACGCTGCGGGGTATTTGCCCAACTTGGCCTTCGATGGAAGCATCAACATCAGCACTCATCTCTAGCGTAAAAAGATTAGAGACCTGTTTTCCACAGAGAAAACACCAATCACGCGAAAATGGCTTACGAACTGATGACGGTTCACGCACACACACACACACGTATAATCCGGACGGCTTCAAGCGTAATGGCAACCGGACCAAGTTGCATTTACCTAGTGCATTGGAGATATTTTCGAGGCCAACGTAAAAATTGCGCGCTGGAAGGGAAAACCACTGAAATGCTGAAGCGCAGTAGAAGAAAACGGCCAACCACAAAATCGTGATGCACCGTTGCTGCCGCGTGCAATACATGAAAATCCACTTCAACTGCTGACGGTTCATGCCACCAAAACAACGACAGCAGAAAATTGGGAGCACGAAACTGAGAAAAATCAATTCAATCTAACTGGATTTGGGCCACCTGGCTGGGGAGACGAGCCGGTTGAAATGAAAATCTGTGCACGGTCCGGCTGCATGTTGCAACAAGTTTAAGCTCGCGGCACTGTGATGCCGCTGTTTTGGTGGAATTATGAGAGAAGGAAAAATTGGCACACCAAATTGCCAACGAAATTCCAAGTTCAACCACGGTATTGGCAGGAAGAAGCCACGTTTAGCGTTCAAACGTGGAGATACACTGCCTGCGGGCAGTCAGCTTCGTTGGCAACAGCAACGGTATTCAGTTTTGTTGCACATCACAATTTGGCTTCAAGGCGCACATGCCTGTCCATGGATCAATATGGATTTTTGCCACCAGACTTAAGCATCTGAGTGTTGCTGCTTCGTGCCCATGCGTTGGTCTTTTCGATTAGTGGTTGTATATTTGTGTGGCGCATGGTTGCAAGTGCTTTGATTATTATTTTTGATGTCGTAAATCGTTAGTTGGTTGGTAGGAAATTGGTCGAGTCACAACAAATTAGCTGCAAAAGGCTAATAGTTTGGTAAGACATTAGGTTCGTAATAATTCGCTGAACTATGTCGATGTCGTCGTATATCTCGTACAGCTCATCGTTCCATCAAATGCGGTATTCGCCGTGGCTAACGCGCAAAGGCTAGGTTATGTTGTCCGGATGGATGAAAACACTCCAGCTCTGAAAGTATTCGACGCAGTACCCGCCGGGGTAAGCAGAGGAAGAAGAGGAAGACCTCCACTCCGTTGGAAGGACCAAGTGGAGAAGGACCTGGCTTACGCTTGGGATATCCAATTACAGAGCGCCACATAGCGAAAAGAAGAAACGACTGGCGCGCTGTTGTTAACTCGGCTATAATCGTGTAAGCCGTGTCTACGCCAATTAAGAAGAAGAAGAAGAAGGTTCGTAATAATTAGTCTTTGATTTTCGAGCAAGATTCTGCCCCTAAAAAAATTCAGCACTGGTTTAAAAACAATATTCCTGGTTTCGTAGCTGCAGATTATTGACCGTCTAGAAGTCCAAATTTGAAGTCATGTGGTCAGTGTTGGAGAACAAGGCCTGTAGAATACCCCACAGAAATTCGGAAATTCTCAAAAAACGTCATCCTGTCATCAAACGAATAGTCGTCGCATTCGCAACTTGGCTCCCACGAGAAAAAAAGTCTTATCTTAAAGAACAAATACCAAACTCTTCAAGTCACTCACCAACTCCGTCCTGCCCTATAGTGCAGAGGCATGGACGATGACATTATCTAATGAGTCGGCGTTAGGAGTTTTGGAGAGAAGGGCTCTGCGGAAGATTTAAGGTCCTTTGCGTATTGGCAACGGTGAATACCGCAGTCGATGGAACGATGAGCTGTTGACATGTAGTTCAACAAGTTAAGAGGCAGCGACTGCGCTGGCTAGGGCATGAAGTCCGAATGGATGAAAGCATTCCACCTCTCAGAGAGTAGTAGTACCCGCCGGGGGAAGCAGATAAATTGGAAGACCTTCACTACGTTAGAAAGACCATGTGGATAAGGGCCTGACTACATTTGGATTAAAGAAGAAGATTCATACCATGTTTCTCTGAGCATAAATTTAATCCTTCGGCATTTACAAAGAATAAATCATCATCCCTAGATTTATCTACTCACATTCATATTTCCACCTATCTCTGAGTAAAAAACCTAAAACTAACATGGTATTAAATATTTTTTAAAGGTTCTTATTTTGATATTTCAGACGAGGTTTGAGCTGAGCCCCTCGAGTTAGTAAGTATAGTTAATGAGCAAAGCGTATACTAGCGACGACATAGACTAACAACTTTCTAATTCAAATAATTTGTCACTCAAACTCCCAGGTCTACTTCGATATTGTAGATCCGGCTGTAATATCTATAAATATATTCCAGTACAACGCTCTAAAAATGTCTATATGTAGACGCAAACTCTCCGGTCCCGAAGAAAATGAGTCAGCAAAATATAAGCCAAATAGCGGAGGCGTCCCTGGATGCAGGGAGAGTAGAAAATGGCCTGCAATAGGTCCATCTGAGAATACTTGCAACCCGGGGCGAAGAAAAGATCAATGGTAGAAGAGGCAGTGTTTTAGTGGGTACACAACTCAGATAAGATGACGATTTTTTATGGTTCGAAGGTATGTTGAACCCTCCTTTCGACCTAAACTAAGAAAAAATATCTTTAAAGCATACTTTTCTTTATTGATTGCAGACTGTAGGTATAGGAAGAGGAACTGCGGTATTGTCTCGCTGGTTTGTTGACAACTCCACAAGAGGCAACCTTGAAATCTTTCGAGCAATTCTGCAATCTTAGGTATACCACAAACAAAATTTACTTTACTTCTGTAAACACTTCGTTCTTTTAGATGACTGGTTCAAGCTGTATGAAGAATCTCATTTGGTCATTTTTAGTTTTGACGTTTCTGTGTGGTAATCCTATGCAAGGCAGTTCATCCGTTCACTTAACGGATGTCAAAATGCATTTAAAATAAGAGAAAGCCGCAGAAAAAAGAAATATAATAAAAGCTTTTTACGCGAAAACAATTTCCACATTTTGTTAAAATTTTCACCGTAACTTATACGGTAGTCTGATAGATTTTCCATGGGAAAGTAATGCTTAAAGTTCACTATTTACAAAAATTAACTATTTACCATCCGTAATTAATGAAAATATACACTTTTTCTTAAGTAAGTATATATATGGAAGTGCTCACATTGATGATGTTCTCCCAAGCATTGAATTAGTCACGGTTCGTTATGGTTATAGCCAGGCACGAAGCGGTGCTCTACTAACCTATAAATTTGTTTAGAGCAACGATAAGCGATTCACACATTTAATTTGTTTTTGCTGTTCGAGTGTTTATTTAATTAAATGTCTGTTGCATTCAACTTTGCTTTCACACTTCTCTCGCTTCTCTCCCTCGTTCTTACAAAATTCGGTCCGCTGTGATTAGTTCTACGCTCTTTAGTTTTGTTTCTCACGCATTATAACCTCATTAATCAACTGAATGCGCTTCTTGTTGCATAAAATCCGAGAGACTATTACTTTTTTGGTTTATTGTCTACATTTTGTACTTTTATTTCCAAATATTGGTTTTTCACTTGGCATTCTTGATAAGAAGAAGCACACTCAGTATCGACACAAACTGACTATAGTTGAATTATGCGTACGAGTATCTCCTTCTTTACTGGCGTAGACACTGCTTACGCGATTATAGCCGAGGTTGTCTTTTAGTTTTCATTGGTACTGTTTTTTACGTGGCGCACAACCCTGTGGAGGGGATGTTTCGCCTTCTCACTTTAGCTCGCCTTCAAACGGATGTTCTTAGGCTACCCAGAGGATACTTGGTCAAAGACCGGAAGTCGTGAGCTGCTTGAGCCATATGTAAAAGAATCGTTTCTGGCCACTCCTAAGTGAATGATCAGAGAACTTTCCTCACTTGCGTGAACTCCATCCTCCTCCAACGAGTATTCTGAACATACATATCAACACGTACTTATAAGCATGTTTACTGAAAAGCCGATAGACCGACCCTAACTTTGCTGTTTGAGCGCTAGGATGACGACGATTTTCATCGAAAAATCATCTTCCCAGATGATGCCTATTTCTGACGTAATGGCTTCGTCAATTAACAAGTTAGTTACTATTGGGGTGGGACAAATCCTCGTGTGACTCGGGAAATTCAATTGTATTCCCAAAAATTGACTAATTGACCACGTAACCACCGCATTAAGTATTTCTTCATGTGTGAGAGAAAGACTTTAAAAACCATCTATCATACAGACTGACTGACGCCTTATATACTGTATATGCCTTAGTTTTTTCAAAATTAGAGCTGACACTTCGCTCACAGCTTTCCATTTACCAGAGGACTGACAAATGAGTGTTGTCAAGTTTTCCACCGAAAATCCACCTCACAAGTGAAGTTTTTAACTTTTCCCTTACATTTGAAAAACGAGGGTATTGAAAAAAGACATACTCTAAGGCCGTGATGTAATCGGAACAGATAGCTTCCAAAGCATCCATGTCAACTCAACATTTGGGTTAGGTGGAAGTCAAGGTATGCATATTGTCTATCTATCCACGAATGGATGTCTGGAATTAGTTTGTGAGTCCACCGTCCTTTGGTTGAGGTTTACCGCTGTTGCCGCCACATTGTGATGCTTTTGGTTCTCTCCTCTTTTTTTACATCTACAGACGGTTCTGATAGCTGGTCCAATAGTGCGTATTCGTCTCCTGGATGGCAATGGAGACAACTTCTTGATAGAGCCATCACTATCGTCAATTTTTTCCAGAATTTGATGACTTCGACGCGGACGGTCTCTGTTTTCAACAGGACTGTGCACCACCTCATCTTTCGTGGCTAAACTTGAACACATTGCGTGCAAAGTTTAGCGAGTTTGGCGACCGAAATTCCAGCTGAAATGCTTCTTCAAAAATGGACGTAAACGGGTGGAGAACAATGTCTGCATAACAAAAAAAAAAAACGGAACCCATTTCGATCAAACTTGAGTATTTATATTTTGTACGGTCTCCGACTTTTCCTTGTGCGTGTTACAAACTTCGTGACTAACTTAAATATAACTTTTAGATCGATATAAATGCATATTGGTTTTCCTTCCTTTAAAGATCTGTTAATTGTCAAGTTTCCGCAAGTCCCATAAAAAGTTCTTTCAGGGCCGATATGTACATTTTCTCCACCAAACTTCTTCCATAGCCCAATACTTTTGCATTCTTCACCAATTAGTTACAAATATTGACATATTTACTGAGAAGAGAAACTATTTTTCCTTTGTGCTCTCGCTTCTTCCTTTCACAGGTAGTTTTCTGTGCTACAAAATTAATGAGAGTTTAATGAGAGTGGAAAAATGCCTTTGAAAAAACTTTTGATGTGATAAAGAAAACTTTTTGCCAAAATAGCTGTAAGCGGGCGCATACAGTTTGATGAAAGCTCGTGAACAGCGGATGCTTACAGTAAGGAGCGCTAAAATCCCAAATTCTTTCAAACACACTATTTTCGCAGAACAAAAAAAAAATATAAAAATATTACTTTACTAAAAAAGTTGCACTATTCATTAAGCGCTAGAGAGGCGTTAGACTCCAATCTTTCAACTGGAAATCATTGAAGTTCTTCAGCTTTTTCCGGCAGCTTATAAAGAAATTATGCACAGAAGTAGACTCGCTGCCATTTTGTAATTTAGTAGTTCCAACTTTTCTAATTTTATTTCATATCTTCATTTTGCACAAAACTATCGGGTGATTTTTTAAGAGCTTGATAACTTTTTTTTAAAAAAAAACGCATAAAATTTGCAAAATCTCATCGGTTCTTTATTTGAAACGTTAGATTGGTTCATGACATTTACTTTTTGAAGATAATTTCATTTAAATGTTGACCGCGGCTGCGTCTTAGGTGGTCCATTCGAAAGTCCAATTTTGGGCAACTTTTTCGAGCATTTCGGCCGGAATAGCGAATTTCTTCGGAAATGTTGTCTTCCAATTTGGAATAGTTGCTGGCTTATTTCTGTAGACTTTAGACTTGACGTAGCCCCACAAAAAATAGTCTAAAGGCGTTAAATCGCATGATCTTGGTGGCCAACTGCCCATGCATCCCGAAAAATGCACTGTTTGGTGTGGTTTGTACGCTGGTGGAATCATTGGACCGTATTTTTTCAAAGATGCTGTTGGACGCAACGTTACGGTAAATGGCGATAGCTATCGTTCGATGCTAACAAACTTTTTGGTGCCAAAAAGGGAAGAACGGAACTTGGTTGACATGGGGGTTCAACAAGATGGCGCTACATGCCACACAGCTCGCGATTCTATGGCCATTTTGAGGGAAAACTTCGGAGAACAATTCATCTCAAGAAATGGACCCGTAAGTTGGCCACCAAGATTGCGATTTAACGCCTTTAGACTATTTTTTGTGGGGCTACGTCAAGTCTAAAGTCTAAATAATAATAATAATAATAGTAAATAAGCCAGCAACTATTCCAGCTTTGGAAGACAACATTTCCGAAGAAATTCGGGCTATTCCGGCCGAAATCGAAAAAGTTGCCCAAAATTGGACTTTCCGAATGGACCACCTAATACGCAGCCGCGGTCAACATTTAAATGAAATTATCTTCAAAAAGTAAATGTCATGAACCAATTTAACGTTTCAAATAAAGAACCGATGAGATTTTGCAAATTTTATGCGTTTTTTTTTTTTAAAAAAGTTATCAAGCTCTTAAAAATCTAACCGATATATTGGCCGATAGAGAATTTCATTGGATTCCAACTTTAGCTTCATCTTCATACTCTGAGTTTTTCATTCCCACCCGGGCAGCCCATTCATTTATTCAACGCGACGTTTAGGATCAGCGTCAGCTAGAATTCGAGACTGGACGTTGTATTTGCCTTTGTACTGGATTCCCTGCTTGCTGCAGTCTATCATCAACGCTTTGTGTTTAAATGAGTCGCGGAATGTCGCAGGAATTATGTCAAGCTCGCGGATGTAACCACCCACCCAAAGTAGAGGGGAGAGACTCTTATAACTAATTGCAAGGAAAGTTGTTAGAAAGAATCAAGTGAAGTGAAGTTTAGCGCGTAAGTTTATGACAGGGATGAGCTCATGTGGGATATCGTTACCTGCGGGACGAATCTGGGACTTTCGAAGCAGCGGCGGTGATAGCAAAAAGTTTGACGGCGCGAATATGAAGCGACCAACTCAAGCGAGGAGGCAAAAGCAAAAGCTTTGCGTACAAGATTTTCATTATAAATTAAAAATGTATGAGAATGGACTATTAAGAGTCAAGTCAACTTAAGACACAATTCATTTTGTGCGCAAAGTAATAGATATGCACTTCGAAAGCTGAATAAGGATATTCACCATAAGGATTTCAGCTGGAAAGAAAGGAGGGTAGCAATGACAAGATCGTAGAAATTTGCTGAAACAGTATTGAGTGATACCAACTGATAGGAAATGATGTTCACACAAGATTCGGGTTCATGTAAGCAGAACAGAATCAGATTTATATGCGCCTTAAGATGGTCAACTCGGTAACATTTACTAAAACTGGTTGGGAAATGTTTTACGTCGATACAACAACAAATACAATGAAGATATAAGATATAATATTTTAGAAGAAGAAGTCTGGTTACTTTAGGTTAGGTTAGGTTAGGTAAGGTAAGGTCGTATGCTTGATCTGAAACCGATGGATTTCACTTGGTAGATATTCGCCCTTTTTGTTATCCAAAAATTCCTCAAATGGATCACTAAGTCCTCATAGAATGACGAACCGTTTTGAACTCCCAGCTAATTTGTTAAGATGGTTAATGTCAATCCCAGCCACTTTAATTGGTTCTTCAAAGTTGTGTCTACCGAGCTCTTTCAAATTCAGTCTGACAACAGCCGGGCCATTGAGGAGAAGGTGACAAGACAATTCTATCTCGCCTTCCTCCAAACAGCTTTGATAAAGAACATCTGTGTGTAGCTGAACAGTAGCTAGCCATGTCACTTACAATGTTACCTAAAACTGCGACGAGGTTGCCTTTCCTAACGATAGTGCGAAGAACTACTTTCGGTTCACTTTAGGCCAGAAGAATCTCGCAGTCGAAAATACTGGTTATTGGCCAGCTCTTGCCGAGCTCATCAGCGGTCCATAGATCCGGCACTTGAACGTAAGAGGACATCGAAAAACCGACTCGTTTCCAATCGGTTGAAATTGAGGTAAGGTGCCCATACAAGTGTCACCGAACATTTTATACTCTCGATAATCTAGATTTCATTATCAGTCATTTACATATTTTTCAAATACCGTATTTTTGTAAAGTTTTATTCCGCTATCATCATTGGTTCCTAATGTTTATACTCGTATTATACAGAGAAGGCATCAGATGGAATTCAAAATAGCGCTATATTGGAAGAAGGCGTGGTTGTGAACCGATTTCACCTATATTTCGTACATGTCATCAGGGTGTTAAGAAAATATTATATGCCGAAATTCATTGAAATCGGTAAAGTAGTTCCTGAGATATGGTTTTTGGTCCATAAGGGGGCGAGGCCACGCCCATGTTCAATTTTTAAAAAAAGCCTGGTTGCAGCTTCCTTCTGCCATTTCTTCCGTAAAATTTAGTGTTTTTGACGTTTTTTGTTAGTCGGTTAACGCACTTTTAGTGATTTTCAACATAACCTTTGTATGGGAGGTGGGCGTGGTTATTATCCGATTTCTTCCATTTTTGAACTGTATATGGAAATGCTTGAAGAAAACGACTCTGTAGAGTTTGGTTGACATAGCTATAGTAGTTTCCGAGATATGTACAAAAAACTTAATAGGGGGCGGGGCCACGCCCACTTTTCCAAAAAAATTACGTCCAAATATGCCCCTCCCTAATGCGATCCTTTGTGCCAAATTTCACTTTAATATCTTTATTTATGGCTTAGTTATGACACTTTATAGGTTTTCGGTTTCCGCCATTTTGTGGGCGTGGCAGTTGGCCGATTTTGCCCATCTTCGAACTTAACCTTCATATGGAGCCAAGGAATACGTGTACCAAGTTTCATCATGATATCTCAATTTTTACTCAAGTTACAGCTGGCACGGACGGACGGGCGGACAGACGGACGGACGGACAGACGGACGGACGGACGGACAGACGGACGGACAAACGGACGGACAGACAGACATCCGGATTTCAACTCTACTCGTCACCCTGATCACTTTAGTATATATAACCCTATATCTGACTCTTTTAGTTTTAGGACTTACAAACAATCGTTATGTGAACAAAACTATAATACTCTCCTTAGCAACTTTGTTGCGAGAGTATAAAAAAAAAACTTGAAGCTGTTGCTAATGAGCTCATGCACTCCTTGACTAGCTTTCAACGCACAATCAGCGATCTTAAAGTCGATATAGCCGTTTTTCTATCGAAGTAAAGGTACACATCTCTGAAAAAGGTTGTGCTGAATATCTGTTGCTACCTTGATTCCAGTTGCTTCCTCATCTTGGAAGGCGACCAGACCTCCAGTAGCCTAAAAACAGCGTTCACAGAGAGCTCGTGACAAAAGACTTCAACTGCAACCCTTTATCTATACTTCGATCATTCGGGAAAAAGCTCACTGCACTTCTTCTCCAACGCCTTTGCTCCACCTGCAAATTTCTCGCAGTTGTGTGAGCAGAGAAGAATCCGCCTGGAGAAGGCTCCGCCATGTACCAAGTATATTTAACTACGACATCAAGGTATTATTAATTCTCTTAATGTAGAAGTTTAAATATTTTTTTTATTTGTATCTCCCTGTATATTATGCGTTTTCTTTCTTTTTTGTGTGTTTATTGCTCTCTGCGCCTATTCGACATTTTTTTCCTTTGTCTTCAAATAAATATATTTACAAAATAACTGAGATGGCAGAATATAAAACTCTCTGCCCGAAAATTATAAAAATAACCGCATTGATTCTAGCATTTCTACTGTTAGTCAAGACATTTCTTTGCTTTCTGTTGTCATTTGCCATACTCGAAGAACCGCCTGAGGATTGGCCACAAAGGCTAAAAGGTGAGAATTGGTACAGATTTTCGTATATTATTTTGATTTTCATATATTAATAGAAGTACAAATGTTCTTATGGCCTCTTCTAGATGACTGCCATCCCAAATGGTATAGTTGGTTCTCGCTAATTCTCAACGCTGTCGGTGTTGTGGTATATTCTTATATGTACTTTGGCATACTAAACGTATTGTGCTAGAAATGTAATATTCTAGCGTACAACAATAACAAATTTGTCATAATTTTCTTTTTAGACACACAAATTTAATCTCTTGGTGGGTCTCATTGGAGTGACGGCTTATCTTATAGTTTCCGTACCAGCTCACATCGTCTTGTGGATATTACATACAAGGCCACATACGATGATGACCTTAAATTGCATGGGAACTGGTAAGTTGGTGAGAGGATTGGGAGGCTTTTAGTACTAAAATTTTGAATAGTTATTCGATTTCCAACACTGGCAACACTGCTCCTTCAAAATTTTTGTTTAATATTACAGCGGTGTCCGTCATTTGCAGCCCTTTATCCTACATTCACTATCGAAGAATACTCAACGACGAGCGCATTCAAGAAATGGAGGAAAGCGAATATGCAGAAAGTAAAAAGAAATGATTAATGTGTTGAATAATGGTTCAAATATAGAAATAAATATACAGATTTAAATTGATGGAATATCGAAGTACACTTAAATACTTTGGAATGTTTTTGAACTCTAAATTGTCTACGGGGCTTGTGGGTCCTGCAGTTTTTCAAATTATTTCAAGTATTTTCAAGTTTTTTGAGTACTAGGAAGTACTTATGACAGTTACTATTAAAAATCATGGACTTGCGATCTTTTTAAGAAGAGAGTTTCATGTTATATAATGCTATTCTACAGATAGCACTAGTGAATATAGCCGGCAAATGTATTCCTTCGAAAGTTGTTATCAGACTGCGACAAACTGGACACATTAAGAATGCTAGCGAGGCATATTCCGTAAGCCTCTCTCACTTTGGCTGCATCCCTGATAACTTGGACCGCTGCGCTACAGATCGTATTCTTAGCGGCATCTTCTTTAAGCACATACCTACGAGAGATATGATGGTGGTACGGAGTTGCTGGAGAAGAGGCGCAGTGAACTTTTTCACAGTTGAATCGAAGTGAATCGAAGGTTAAGGCGAATGATGGTAGGGGATTCTTTTGTCGCGAGCTCTCAATCAACTCTTGTTTCAGATTGCCAGAACACTATATTATCCTTCAAGAACAAGCCCGGATCTTCGGACTCCGGCGAGCTCAGCTAGCGTTGGTTAGAAAGCAGAACTTGTAGGGTTGCGAAACCCCCCTTCTGTCTCAGAGTGGAAGGCAAGAGTTCATTGCAATGCTAGCTTTTAGCAAGGCACACAACACCGCAACGGTAGGAGACTTAACAAAACAATGTCCTACTGGTACTTAAGTAGTGATGCTAAATATTTTGGAGGACACAATTTGTTTAAGTTGCCATGAGGAAATTGAAGTGGAAACATATAAGCATTTTCTTCTCACAGTCCAACATTCACAAAACTAATGTTGCCATACTTTCCAAGAACTCGGTGAATCGGCAAAAATTTTTATAAGCCACCTCAATAAATTTGTGACAGGCTCTAGGCGTTTTGTCGATATGCGATGCTGTTTTGAATCTTACGGGGGAGTTCTGGGCATTACAACGAACAGGCGTTTCTTGCTATGCAAGAGGGACTGTGTGTAGCCTCTCGAGATATCAACCTAAATATTTACTACTCTAGCCTAACCTTCGGAGAGACCCTGGAATAATATTATGGCTAGAAGGTGCTGATTTATGGAGGGACAACTGTGAAAAAATATTACACTTATCGGTCTCGTTTCTTCTAAATGGTGATCCATTTCAAGCTTCCCCAGTTTTTAAAAGAAAAAACACAGATAATTAAAATTTAATAGTTTATTATCATTCGAAAGAACATTATTTGGCATATATCCTTTGGAAATTATCTCTTTCAAATGTTGACTGCAGCTACGTCTCAGATGGTCCATCCACTGAGTCCAATTTTCGATGACTCGTTCGAGCATTTCGACTGATAACTGGCGAACGACACGCGTGATGATTTGTTCCAAGGTCCGAATCGAAGCAAGATTGTCAGCATAGACTTCAGATTTTACATATCTCTACAGAAAATAGTCTAACGATGTGATGTTACACCTCAACGGGCTTAAAACGTGAAAATAAATACAGTGATGGCTGAAAAGTGTCGCCGTCCTGTTGAAACCAAATGTCGCCGATTAAAGTTATTTCTGGACTATTTAGTTCACTTACATCAATATTTGGTTATATAGTTTTCGGTAAATTTCGGTAGTATACTGAACATACATGTCAAATCCCTAAGCTTATTTTGACAGCTGCTGTACAAGTTATTTTTCAAGAAAATTTCATACCCCTGAAGAAGCATACAGTAACATCACATCTTAACATCAATCTGTATTGAATAAATACTCAGTCAATAGTTTTGCTATTTCAGTCAAGCAAGATGACCAATAATCCCTTTCTTACATTCTCACATGTTCATATGTTGGTTGGTGCCTTGGGCACAAACCGCAACTCCATTAAGTCATGGGATTTTCGTTATTTTGTACGATTTACAAATTCAGGCATAAGCGGTCGTACGTGACAAGCTTAGCGTAGAAAAATTCTGTGCAGAGGTGTTAGAGTGTTGACTAATGGTATGAGGGAGAGTGGAAAAGTTCGAACAAACCAATAAGCAAACACAGCGGAAAGAGCTAAGCTTGTTGTGCGAAATTTGGAAAGCAAATAGTGGGAGAGTGAAGTGGTTACCTTTACTGATTGGAATTGCTAAAAATTGTGGGTTTAGGTATGCGAAAAAAAGACAAAAAACTCTATGTAAACTACGGTTTTGGATATTTCTAAAAGGGTTTTCACCGCCAAAATATCTTCAATCTTCAATTTCCGAAAAAATATATAGTACAATTATCAAACGATAAGTATATGAAAAATATAGGAATATTAAATTGATATATAAGACCCCTCAAAAGACCAGTAAAATTTTAAGCAGCGTTACCATTTTATTAAAATACTAGCTGACCCCGCAGCCGTTGTCCTGCGTGAAATTATATGCTTTGAAATGAAAAAAAGTTGAAATTATATTGTGGCGAAAATGATTTATTTTCGGTTTTTCTACATTTTTTTAATGTAGCGCAGCTTAATAAACATAATTTTTTTGATTTCTGTTCTAGTGCGTAAATATACAAAGAAGATGGGTTTCCAACTCGTCAACACGCCACATATATCTGGCCAATTTTCCCTGGAAATTGAATACGTTTGAAATGAAAGGGAGGTCCCTTGTATTCGATAACTGCGTCATAATCAGTCGGGTTCCATTACACAGTTTCGGCGCATGAAGATTGTGAAACATAATAATGACAGATCCAACTTTGAGACGCAAATGATGCTGGGGCATACCAAGGCTCTCCAAAGAATTTGAAAATTCCATTGGATAATTTACGGTTTCATCTTTCTTGTCAAGACGATCGATCGATTTATATGAGCGCAAACCTCCCGAAATTTGACTTTGAATCTTCCAGTTTAAGTCATTAACCCCGGTATTTTTGGCAACTAAAATTGCGCGTGCACTGCGAGTTCATCTTCCGTTGAAGTGAATTGACAAAAGGGATGTGAAATTGATATCAAACCACTGGAAGTATCAACCGAAATTTGCCTATTTCCAATTCTTAGCGAATACAATGTAAAAAAGAAATTTGTTTTCATATGATTGTATGTATTTCATATGAAAGTTCCTGCAAAGTTTAGATATTTCTGACAGACACATATGTATGTCAAAAATAACACTTGATTCAATTAGTAAATAATGGTAAGACGTTGATACCTCCATTAAGTTCACTAACAGTGCGTTCAGGACCGGTTAAACAATGCCTTGCCTCGTGGTGTTCCCCACTCCTTATGTATTCTAATAATGTATAGTTGTGCTTCGAGGCAGCTTGACCAGCACTGATTTACCATAATATAAATAGTTGAGGATTTCACCGCGACCTAAGCTCTATTGTGCGCTCCCTTAAGCCCAAGCATATGGCTAAGTTCCAATATACTGCTAGGTACTAAAGAGGCGATGTGATCCTTATGTTGGATTCAAGGACCTTTATCCTGCGTCTGCAGATTCCTATGCAGTCTATTAGCAGATGCTCTGGAGTTTCAGGTTCCATATCGCAGAACTGGCAATTTGCACAAGAACAAGTAGACTGAGTTTGTCCCTAGAGAGGTTGATTACACATCTGCTGAGGTTGTAACGCTCCATTACCAACTGAGCATGGCGCATACCTTAGAGTCGTTGCCAATACCTCTCTCTGCCTACGCCTTCTTCCTTGCGGAGCAGCTCCTTTATGGTATGAGGACCTACCGCGATAAAGGGTTCAGGTGATCTGATCAGCCAGTTCATTTCCGGCTATATCTATGTGACTTGGTTACGTCGTGATAGACGGTTCAGCCGTTCACTACACTTCTGGATGATTTGGGTTTGATCTCGTAGACAAAGATTGCTTTAAATACAATTGTATTGCTTGACTGTCGTATGGTTATACGTTCGTTGTGATAGTTATGTACATTGCATTTACCTCTAAGCGCCGATTTATGGCAAAGACCCCTGCTTGAAATATAGAAAACTATATATAGCTATGCAAAGTTTGGTGCATGGTCCTGCGACTCCTGCACCAATTTCCTCTGACGTAGCCGTCGGTGCGACCATCCATTTATGCGCCGTGGCAAGACCCATTGGGCTCAAGTTCGATCACAGAAGACCCTGTAGGCTCTCTGGTCTCACTAAGACTGGCCTCTACCTAGTTGTGTGGGTTTTAAGAGGCATTTGCCTTATCGGCGGCCATTAATTAAGGTTACCAAACGCCAGCTGCGGGCAAAGGTGGAAGAAGACAAGGTGGAAAGATCTCAGCAATTCCTTCTTGATTCTTTCATGTTTGCAAGAAAGCTCATACTTTCAGACATTATATCGAGCTGCTGGACATATAAATCAAATTTGTATTGGCCACTAGGTGCTTTGCCGACTTACGAAAGCGAACACAGAAATTCCATTTTAACGCTTCAAAGAGCACTGCATATACTTAGTAGTCCAAAAGCATTCTCCGGATCAGTCATTTAATATAGTCTAACCTTTAGCTCCCTGCTGACATGCCACAAATACCGCGAAACACCTAAGATTACTATGACAGTTGTTGGAGTAAAGAAAATACTTTAATGTAATTTTTTTTCCCTTGCATTTTAGAACCACCTTAATATTAAACTCAAGCCAACTTGCAATATGAAATCCAGAAACTATGTCAGAGTCGTTTGGTGCACGCTGGCAGAAAATCAAACTAAGCATTGACACAATTGACTCCCGAACGCCAACAGGATACAACAAGTCGATGCACACATACATACATACACATGTATGCATAGAGAAAATGCGAATAAAAATTGTGCCAAACGAAATCTAGCTCGAAGAGCACCCACCGTGCAAACGAGGGCATAAACATTGGAGAGCAAACGTAAAGCCAAATGCATACAAATTCACACACACATACACGCTCACGTACAATGTAATCCAATTACATGTAACTTGCAACCAAATGGGATAGAACTATCGATGGCATCAAATGGGCGAGAGGCACAAATGTAGGTGAGTGCGCTTGCATTGTGTTGAGTTGCATAAGAGCATGCAAGGAGGGGATTAAAGTAGACTGGCGTGGTGCTCCAATCATGAATACTTATTCCCTATCTAATATGCATATGTGTAGGTTAGTATTTGATTTTCACGTATTTTGTAGATTTTATCTCTGATGTGTGCTGAGTTGGTTCAACCTGAAACCCAAAGCGGTGAATTCCGGTCTTCGCTTTAGGTGCAAATTGGAAGATTTACACAGGAAATATTCAATATTGACACAAAAAGTATTAAAACGCATCATGGAAATAAAGGCTGTCGGGGAATCAGTAAAATGTGGAAAGTGGCGTTTCGAAAAAACAGCTGGCGTAACGGAAATACAGTGGGATGACCAAAGAGTGATAGGATAGGTTATACCACTTTAACTTGCAGTTCATATACCACAAGTACATTCTTAGGTTATGTTAGATGGTTGATCCCAAGGCATAGCTCCAGAACACTCTTAGACTTTTATGTACAGTCCTTTGTGAAACCTGATAAAAAAACTTCTATATTTGGATCTCAGCTCTGAACTTTTCACAAATCTGTTGAGATCTTTTATTTCAATTTCCGCTGTTTCATCTGTATGTCCAAAAGTATGAGATTTGCCTTGATCTGGCAAAAGCGAAGCATACGAGATAGAAGTGTTGATATGATTCCAGCTCATCTTCTTCCTAACAGCTGACATCCGGTAAGATATTTAATTTTACTGCATGAAACCCGATCGGAAAGCATTCAGTTAGAACTCTTAAATCCATTGAAAGGTGGCTCTGAAAGCGAAGAGCACCCTAGACCTCTTACGATTAACCCCGAACCAAAAGGACCTCGCGACTGCACAGCTGTTAGTAGTTGATCAACACTTTCTGAGCTGATATGAAGCCCAACGGTTCAGTAGTGAATCAGAAGAAGCCAACGGAGCGTCTATTCGTTACCATTCCACATTTACTGAGACTGAAGCACTTGTCCTAGCAAGTTCATCAGCCTTTGCAGTTTCCTGCAATACCGCTATGTCCAAGCACCCAAACCAGTTTAATCAAAAAATCACTCGATGCTTGAGGTAAGTAGTCTAGACCTACCTTCACTAGACTCAAGCCCACAGTAAGCGAAGTAAATAGTAACCACCCTAAAGAAGGCTGAGCTCCAGATACGGTCCGGTCAGACGCCTCCGCTTCCTAGCTGCAGTAGTCAGGAATCCTAAAATTAGAGTTTATGGAAAAAGCCCTACAGTGTACTCCTCCAACAACCCTCTCTAAACTTTCTCAACTTTGATTCATACGTAAAAGAGTTCACTGCTCCTCTTTTTCAGCGAGTTGTTTGTATGTCATCAAAGCAGTCAGAGTCGGGGCTAGGGTCGGCCAGCTGGTTGTCCAAGTATTTTGGAATGAAAGTGTGCAAGGATTCCAGAGTTCCCAAGCTCGCAGTCATCTAAGTAGCTGGATTTTCTGGGTCTAAGAGCAGCTTTGGCTACTATGCGCCTATATGGCTATATCTACAGGTGCTAATGCAATAAGACATTCAGTACTGTAGTTCATGTGGTTCGTAGTTAACCAAAAGTACTGATGAGAGTAGCCCGTAGAGGAGTGCAGTCTTTTCCAGCGCCTTCCACTAGACTAACAAACTTTAGATTTTGGCTTTGCATTACTTAGTGTCTTGAATTTGGCGCCAAATCTCTAAACTGTTGTGAATTCCTCATAGTTACCAGTGTTATTTTTACTTTCAAGAACTTCAAATAATTCGATCCCACAATGAAATGTTTAAGAATTATTTCTATACCAAAAATATTTAAAAATTTCTCTTTAAATAGCGTTTCTGTCAAACCAGCCGATGGCACATCACACACTGTCTATCCAACATGTGCTTATGGAGCCAGCAAAAAACGTCTATGCTCTACTTTATCGAGTCTTCACAATTTAATAAAGCATGTCTTACAAGCAAGCGTTTGTATGTAAACTCAAATATGCAGCTGTCTTTTACTGCAAACTTCGACAAACAGAAGGAAACCAGCAAGCAAACACAGACCCCATGACGAAAAAGTTGTTGAGAATCGGGGGCCGTAGAAAGAAGATTGCCGCAACTTTGCAGCTAAAAGCAGGGAAAAAAGCGAAATGTGCCAAAACATATGAGATTTGAGTTGCTGGCTTAATCGAATTGCAATAACACACATACAGTGGAAAAGTTACAGTTAGCATGTGCACTAAGAAGGAGGAAAAAAAAGTTTAAAACTGTGTGCTTGCTTTGTGGACATGTCAGCTTAGGGCCGTGACTACCGCGTATAATTTTGGGAGAGCGTAAGAGTTCAGCTACATAAAAAAGGAATGGTGTAGAGGGAAAATATGAGGGAGGCTTTATGCTATATACGAGAACAATATTAATAATGTCATAACGGAAACTCAATAAGTGTAAATGGTATGCACTTCAAATGGATCGTTGTGTGCTTTGAAAGAAAAAAGTAGGCAAATATTGGACTTAGATGAAAGCGAAGAAGTTGCTGAAATTAGCAAAAACACAACCCTAACTGTTATTATGAGTTGCTAGTGTGAACAAAATGGCTTACTAAGGGAGTAAAGGGGACATATCAAAGCATATCCTCAGGCGTAATTAAATTTTATGGAAAATTTAGTCAAATATAAATTTTATTGTCGAAGAAATTCGTCAAATATCGTCACCGAAATTGCAAAACAAATCATCATCTAAATAAAGCGAAATTGGGTTGAAGTAGCATAAAATATTAAAAATTAGTAACCAATATATAACCTTTTCATAACCATTTAATAACCAGTACATAACCATTTCATAACCACTTTATAACCGAAACTCATTTTTTTCCAATATGAGTTATTTCTATTATGTTGTTTTTCCGTCGCCTGTAAGCTTATGAAAGTGATGTTACGTTATTTTATATTTTAGGTGACGATATATATATATGTACATACATATGTATATATATATTAGGAATAAATAAAGATATAACAATGTAGCATATCCTCAGGCGCTGATACACAAATTTATTAAAATAGATTTAAATTCAAGTTTTGAAATAAATATTTAATATTTGAAGATGAAACTTAATTAAGAATTTATTATAAATACACCCAAAGCTTGTATTGCGAAAAAAAAAATTAAAATATAAAATTTAAAGCATCTACTCAGGCGTGAATTAGTTTTGTATTGCGAAAAAAAATTAAAATATAAAATTTAAAGCATCTACTCAGGCGCGAATTAGTTTTGTAAATAATTTTTGTATTTAAATATTAGCAAACACGAATAGTAAACACAACTCTATAATTGTTTTCTGATTTTAATCGCTGAAAAATAAAGTAGCCCTCATTATTAAATCTTCATTTAGATCGAAAAACTGAAAATATATAGCATATCCCCAGGCGATAGGGAATATTGTTAATTTAAATTAATAATTTCTAAATGGAGGAATGGAACAAAATTTAATATTTTTATAAGTACGTTTTTACAAATTGCGTTTTGGATGGAAAGCGAAAACATAGCATATCTTCAGGCGTGATGTTAAAATTTAATTATTTTTAAATAAGTTTAACCACGAAGCTTATTGAAATTGAAAAATCATGTATGTATAAACATATTAATCAACGAAAGAGCACAAAAACATACATTTCTACATGTTTTCAGAGAAAAATTAAACATATGTAGCATAGTTTTAAGCGCAAATGAGAATTCCAAAATTTTAATTAATTTTTACTATTTGAATTGGCAAACAAATTGACCATAATTACACTTGCCACCCATGCACATCATAATGAGCAAAACAAAACAAAACTTTAGCATAACCACAGGCGTAATTTTAAATTTTAAACCTTTAAGCAACTTTGACTTTACAGTTCCAGAAAATGTAAAAAACAAAACCGTTTTGTGCTGACACTACTCACTCACAGCTCACCTTGCATTCACAAAACGCATTTTAGTCGCTAAAATAAGTCTAGACTTAAACGATCACTGCTTCCTCAAAATCATTTACTTTCACAGCGTTCAAATTTAATTAATATCTGCGCGGCCGTGCTCTTGCTTGTTCAGGCGTTTTTCAAACTACGTCCACGTACGATATTGTTTTTGTCAATCGTAGTCGATGTGTTGCTCGTTGCTGCAGTTTTGCCAAAATTTCTCTGCTGCATGGTCTTCCAGAGTCATGAATTTTAATACCTTTTGCATCCTCCTGCACTGTTCTCTTGCTTTAGTTTTCATTTCGCGCCGGAGAAAACGCACTGGTCTCGACAAAAGTATCTTTCTTTACCATACCGTTACGTGTTGGCAATTTCGTTTCGTGTAGCTCCGCTTGAACCACAGTCATTGCCGAAAATTGCTTGCTTTTCCAACTTTTCACACTTCAACACCTTGCCGCAAACGAAGTTTCGTATTTTTTGTAAACTTTACGTGTGAGGTAAAACAAAAACTGTTCAGAGAAAAAAGCTGTACATTTCTTCATTTGGAGTTGAAATTGATATTGAAGTTTAAGCAGCGACCGTTATAAAAATTGGAACTGCTTTAAGGGCTTTTGAGTGTAACTTAACATGGATTTGGGAATATCACCGAACCTCAGTTCGGATAGTGAACGATAAAACCACGATAGAAAGGAGGAAAGTAGGATTAGAGAAAATAAGACAGTTTGAAAGCCATAGTTAGTTGCAATAATTGTGATACTGCAGCTCCTTCGCCATTTAATATTGCTTTATAGTCGAGTTTTAGCAGTTGCAGTTGGAAGACTTGAAAATTCTGAAGCTCTACATTATAAATCATGGGTCATGAATCTCTATACATATTTCATTCCTGACAAGAACAGAGAGCAAAAATCTCCCGAACATACAGCTTTTAAGACCTTTTCTGATACGTCAGACTGTTGTGTGATTCGCCGAGCTTACGTATAAATAGGAACTTTCTTCTTAGATATTGGCATGAAGGTCATAAGACTAAAAAGCGACTTTATAGATAATTTTTGTGAACAAGCAAATAACTCAAAGCAATCCAATTAAGATTAATCTAACTCGTTCTTTAAAGAAAGTAAGGAGTACTTATAGCCTCAGATTTCCTATACTGCCATCTACTAGATCGCTATACTTTGTTGACAATATATATTTTTAATACACTGACAAACTGATAGAAAATTTATTTTCAATTTATACTTTGCGTTTTTTCAGTTGTTAGTACTGTAAGTGACAGCTATGCTAAATTTCACGTCAAAATATTCATTAGTACTTGAGATACGTGTCGTTTTGTGAGGCTCTAAAAGTGATTTCTTCGATTTTTACTATCTCTGAATTTATTGAACAAAGAAGTGCGATAATGCACCATCTCATACTGCATTGGTTAGTCGTGATCATTTCGCCACATTTTCAACTAATATCGTGTCGCAACCACCGCATTCGCCTGATTTACCTTCATGTAACTTCTGGCTATCAAATCACATGATCACTCCGAGGACACTGTGTTGACTAATTTGAGGATATAAATGTTAAATCGAAGAAGGCTCTCACGACGGAGGATTTTTCCAAGTGCTATGATGACTGGAAAATTCGTTGGCATGAGCGTATTGCAGCGGGTGGGGATTACTTTGAAGGCGATGAAATGGACAAAATTCACCTTTCAATTTGATCACAGAGTATGTCAGTGACTTAATACAATAAATGATTAATTGAAAACTAAAATATAAATTTAAATTTTGATTTTGTGATAATAAGGATAATGACTTCATGACATTAACTTTTGATTCACTTATGTTAGATATATAATATATTTGAAAATTGTGATTACGAAAGAGATTAGCCTCATTTCTTATACTTTTTATTTTGTTGACTATATACAACCTTACATGTACAAGGATAATGCCTAAGGCAACAATTATCGTGATTAGTACGAATACCCAATGACTTGACTGTGATTGTGACTGCGATTATGATTATGATGTGACTGAAAAATTACAGAAATATCTTACAAAAAATACCATTTAATTGCGAATGACTTGGAATATGTCTATGCCAATGACTTCATTCTATAAATGATTAATTTAAAACTAAAATTGTGATTTACGAAAGAGATTGGCGATTTCCAAAATGTTGTCTATGAAAACTTTCGACTAAAAAGCCTTATAATAATGACTTTGCTTTTGTTGACATTAAAAATGATTATGCCTAAGGTAACAATTATCGCGATTAGTACGATTTCCTAATCGACTAATTGACTGTAATTGTGACTTTGATTTTGATTTGAGTGACTTGACTGTGATTATGATTACTGATATGACTAAAAGCATGATAAAAAGTGATAATTTCAGAAGCGATTGGGAATATGCCTATGTTAGTGACTTAATTCTAAAAATGATTAATTTAAAACAAAATTATTATATGCGTTTTGAGATTATAAGGATAATTATAACTATACATTTTTTTCACTTATGAGAATCTTTGAGGATAAATATCAAAAATATGACTTTGAAAGAGATTAGCGATTTTCGAAATGATGACTATGAAAACTTTTGATTAAAAATCCTTAGAGTGAAGACTTAACCTACGAAATTGAGGGAACATAAATATGACTTAATTAATGAATTTGCCGCTGTGACTAGCATAATGAAAATAATTAAATAATATTTATGGTAAACTGGTACTACTGGTGTTGACCGTGATTGGCAATAAAATTAATTGATTCAATCAATGATTAATGTTTTATGATTATAAATATTTTATTGACTTTGTCTATGTTTTGATTTATGATTATGATTTATGCTAACGACTAAATCAGTGGATATGGTTATGTGTCTAGCTTCGAATGAAAATACTGCATTGAGTTTGATTGTAAATGTGACTGGAGACTAATTATTCAATTGCGATTAGTGCTAGGGCTAAGTTTGGCTGAAAACTAATTTTGGCTGAGAACTATTTTAGGCTGATTCTTGTGTTAGTGACATCATAGTATATTTACTTATAATATTTAATTCTTTTAAGTAAGTTAAGCCTCAGTTGTACAGCAATCTAATCAATTTTACTCCGAAATAATTTTCAAAGTAAGCACCTACATAACACATTTGATGCCCTTCTTCACAACTTCTACACTTTTGTACTCACTTTCGACTATTATGCATTCATTCCACTTGAATAAGCAGCTACCTCCTTCGTTTCTGCGCTGCAGATTTGCCAACTTGAGTAGTCAACTTCAAGACCAACAACCAGCACATGCAAGCACATGAACAATATGTAAGCTATTCCTAGAAACTGCATTGCCGAATCTCCGCTTTTCAATTCACATTTCACGTCTCTGTGAATGTATTGCGGGCATATCAGCCAAGCAGGTGCGAAATAGTCATATTTGTCCGCTGCAGTTGGGCGTTCAATGCAGAAACTTGGCAACTTAGCAAATTGCTGAAACTTGAAATATGGTTACAGCTCGCACAAATGGAAATCGCTCGAGCTATCGTGTGGAAGAGACTGTGATGGTGCGGAATACAGCTCAAGAGCGAAGCAAGGAAGCAAGTTAAAGGAAGACGTAGTCACTTTGCACGGACTCCGCACTAGCGGAAATGTAAATTTATATGTTTAAATATACATATGCACGCTTAGTTACATATCTCTCTATATTTAAGTTTCTTGCTGTCCATTTAAATGGAAAATATTACCGAAATGAAGCGCAGAGATAGTAGGAAAACTATGGTGCAGAATTGTAATAATGGCTTTTGAAGGGATGAGTAGGAGTAATAGAAAATTTAAAGGGTTTCAAAATGTGACTTATCGGAGTAGAAGGTGTTGTAATACAGAATTTAAGTGGAGGGAATCTAGACTTTACTCATGAATGTTTTTGCAAAAGAGTGATCGGATAGCGAAGTTGAGAGCTTGCTATTCAAAAATATAACAAGATAGAAGATGGATGTGGAATTTGTCCTTCACTTTTTTGTCTCTGCGGTGTATTACTTGGATGTTTGAAAACTTAGAGTTAAGAAGGTTGCCGCCTATTTGAAAACATCAACTCAAAAAAATCTTTAATATAAAGTGGCACTAAAATATTACTTATTACTAAGAGGCTTATGCTAGCTTGCATTTGAAAAATTTTGAAATGGAGCTGCCACCAGTATTAAATTTTTAATTTGGAAAAATTAGAAAAATAAATAATTAATTACAAAATTGCTGAGAAACTGAGAGTTTTTAAAAGAGTTTTCATCTAAAAATATTTTTAGCAGTGTTGCCATCTGTATAAAAAAATTATAAAACCAGATTTAAAAAGATAAAATTAATTATTAAAGAACGGTATATAAATTACTGTAAAAAAAATAAAATATTTTGGGCAGTGTTGCCATCTGTATGAAAAAAATTGTAAGAACAGATTTAAAAAGATAAAATTAATTATTAAAAGAACGGCACATAACTGACTGTCCAAAAAGATAATAAAATATTTTGAGCAGCGTTGCCATCTGTATAAAAAAAGTTATAAGAACATTTTTAAGAGAAATTAAGTTAATTATTAAAAAAAAACAGTATATAACCGACTGTTACTTAAAAAAATTGTAAAATACCAAACGCGTTGAGTAGTTGCCACCCATTTCAACTTTTGATGGCATTTAAAAAATTGACAACATGATTTAAATATATATTATAGCATAAGTAACTATCTAAAGCGGCTAAAGAACTCACACAATTTAAAAATGTTTGAGAAAGGTTGCCATATCTCTACAAATTTTTTAAATACCATTAATAGCATTACAAAATAAATAAAATTCTAGAATTTCGGTATCAAATTATGGTCAGTAGTTTTAAGAGAAATTTTTTTGAAGACTAGCAACCTAAAACAGATGAGGAAACTCTAACATACAAAACTGAAGCTAGTTCAGAAAGCTTTGAGGTGAACACAATTTGTGAGGAAAATAATTTTAATACATTAAAAAAATGATGAATTCAAATAATTGCTACAATTTAGTTATAAAAGAATCATATTTAAGAAAATCTGTATTTGAAAATAATTTGAGAAGTGTTGCCACTTATTATTATTTTTTTCCACTAAGTAGACAATATAAATTGAATATAACTAAAAAGCCATCAAATTAAATAGGTTTGAGAAATATTGTATTGGAAAACTGTTTTCAAGAGGTTGCCACCTATACAAAATTATTGTATTGAAATATTTTTATGCAACAAAGCAAAAATTGTAATAAAGGCTGCTATGTACATATGTATATGTATATATGTATGTACATATATATGAATGACAAATTTCGTAGTTGGTAATTGTCTTTTAGTAATGCTGCCACCTGTTTATATTTATTATATCCATGCAGTTGATGACATTATAGTATAATTAATCCAATATGCTGCCAATGGGGAAAGATATAACAAAACTTAACTTTATTTGGAAATATTTTGTAGAAGAGTTGCCACCTTTTAAATGTTTCACATACCTTAAAATGAAAAAAATTAATTAAATATAGCAATAATGGCGTTATCGGCTCAAAAGGTTTAAATGATTTCAACTGAATAATAATTTTTTAAGGAGGTTGCCACCTGTTAATAATTTGAATCATTAAATTTGTTAAGATAAATGAAATGGCAATCAAGCAAAAGAGCTTTAAAAAGTTTTTTAGTTGAAAAAAATTTAGAACAGAGTTGCCATATTATATTTTAAAAAAAAAAAAATAATTTATTTATGGTTATAAAACTATGAAATAACACTATATAAGCAAAAAAAACTAAACGAGACTAAGACGCATTTTTATGAGAGAGAAGAGCTAATGTATAACTAGTCTAATTTAACACCGCCGATTCACAAATCTACGGCTTGGTTTGCATTTTATGGGACAAAAAAACAAAGAATCAATTTCGCTAAATATCACCTTGGAAGCAAACCTCAAGGCATTACAAAAGTACCGCATAGTACAATTTCATGTGCAATTTTGTAACTGCGACTGTAAGCTCATCGAAAGAAGCTGAAACGGAATGTTGTTTATGCTGCCAATTTGCCTACGGGTGCACAAAGCTTACGTCGTTAACTTCTATCTGTGAATGATGAAGATAGAATCGAATTCATGTAGAGTTACAAGAAGCCACCAACAAAACAACAACACAATTATTTGCAGTCAGCATGAAGCTCAGCTATCATTTGCTGTCATTTAGACAGATTATTAGGACACATATCCAAATCGTGGGTTTGCAATTTGGATCAAATTCAAAGAGCAGGTCAGGCGAGTGTGTTTGTGCCAAAGATCAGGCAATAAAACCGTAAAAGTAGCACAGAATTGCACTGTCAGTTTTCGGATTTTGAGGAGTAATTTTAGTGAATGGCTGGCCTATGTTTGCGGTTGGTGTTTGGTTGCAAGCTAGACACTGCATAGTTTTTGAAAACATGTCGCTTCCGAACGAAGCGGCAGTCAGACAAATTTTCCTGTGGAAATTGGTTTCTCCTTTACGCTCATTTCGACAATAAAGCAGTTATCGATCAGTCGAAAAGTTCGTTTGAAAAGATAAACACTTTTTATTGCTTTTTCAGCAAATCCAGCAAGAATTCATAATGGATACAGAGCTAAACTGGAGCTCAGCTGCTGAATCTGAATGTGTTAGACCAAATGTAGTGTTAAGGGAAGAATTTAACTGTTGCTTTGAAGAGATTTATTAAAGTGGATATTAAGCGCAGGTTCCAAATAGATAGATTTCACTCTCATCTGGGCTGAAGACGTGTTGAAAGTGTTCCAAACTGCCATCTAAAATCGGTCAAAGTGTGCTTTCAAATCCTTCATGAACGAACGACTAAACTAAATAGTGAATAAAGTAAGGCTTACTCACTTCTTCAAACAATTTTAAGTGAAGTAGATCAATGCCGATTATGTTTGAAACCCATAAAAAAATGATATTAAAAGTAGGATGAAGTTCATTGGAAAAGGAAGATAATATAACAAAAATTAAAAGGAAAATAATTCCCAGGCGATCTGAAGTCGGCTAGTTGATGGGAGGAGGTGATGAAATGCGAAAACTTCAATTAACCAAAATTTTGTTTTTTTTTATTTTCATCCTTTATAATCCAAACTCAATCTTAAATATACCTATTTTCCTTTCACGGTATTTGTTTTTATCTAAAATATAAATTTTTTCATCATACTCTGACTTAATATCGGAAAAGCACTCGAAATTTCAAGGTCCTAAAAATCTGAATTGTTTCGGCTACTTAAGGAGTTACATGGGTTAACGGGTTTCAAAAAATCGAATTTTTTATTGTCTTAGTAAATTCTACAACACCTCTACAATATTGTCGTAAATTTCGAAGTTGATCTGAGTAATAGTTTCGGAGATACAGCTTTGAAAACTTGTGTGCTCGAGGCTAGCTAGGCTAAGTGCGCCATCTTTAAACGCATTTTGCTCGAAACTGTGTTTTTGAAGTCGGTCGGCAATATTTCACAAGAACTACTCAAACGATCTTCATGAAATTTGACACAGGTCTTTGAGATAATTCTTAAAGACTTGACTGAAGGATTATTTTTGTCAAAAAAGTAGAGTTAAAGCAAATGCTTGGCTTGATAACGAGTTACCGGATATCGTCTCAGGAAAATCCAGTGCTTTTTCACCAAGGCAATGCAGCGTCTTACAAGTCAGTAAAAATGATGGCAAAATTCATGAGTTAGGCTTTGAATTGCTTCTGTATCCAAAGTATCCCTCAGATCTGCCCCCAGCGACTATCTGCTGTTCTCAGATCTCAAAAGAATGTTTGCTGGGAAGAAATTTTCGTCCAATGAAGAGGTGATCATCTAAACTGAGACCTTTTTTGAAGCAAAGGACAAATCATACTACAAAAATGGTATCGCAAGGTTGGATGATCCCCATAATCAGTGTATTTCCCGTGAAGGGAACAATGCTAAATAAAAAAAAAAGCCAAAAAAATACGTTTTACTGTCGTAGGTCGGGGACTTTTCAATTGAGCTGTTAGAACTGACACTCGTGGGATCAGCGGATTTATTATAAAGAATATCTCGCTTAAACGAAAAATTAGGATTTAATTTTATGACTGGATTTAAAGGATAGCATTAGAAAAGTACAGATCACTCCAGAAACCATATGGTGATCAAAAGATGTCAAACACTTTAGTCGATCTGTGTGTACTCGCCTAAGTACAAAATGTTTATAACAGGCAAAATTTGTCTAAAATGTTGATCAACTGGAGTCAGTGAATATAATTTCGAAGATTAGCTTTCTAATTTGCTTCTAGAAGTTCCACAAATCAATAGCACCCTAAATGTAGGCAACGATATACTATATATATTTTTGACCATAAAATAAAAAAAATAAGACAAAATTTTACAGATCATTCTCACCCTAATGATAGGGAACCATTAACTATTCTTGACCATCAAATACCAAAAAAAAAACTTTCAAAAAAACTTCAAACATTACTTTTACTAAAAATAAATATTTTTCTCACATCTTAAAGAAAACTCACGCATACTCTTACATATTTGCACATATGCCGATATAATAAAAGTCCTTTTCGAAATCTCCAAGTAACCATAAAGCACTAACCGCAACCACTCAGCTGCCGCTAAATTAAAATACTTTCCTTTTCATCTCTCCATATATTTTTATATTGTACAACAACAACAATAATGATAAAAGAAAGCAACAACGCAGTTGTGTGAGTGCAATGAGAAATTTTAGCTTTCATCTGTGCGGTTAACCACACCAAAGCGGTATGGCAACTATGTCTATGTGTACAGTATAAGGCAACCAAGCAGGCGCAACAATAAAAACATACATGCACAGACAGTGTACCGTGCACACATACACTGCTATATTTATTTGCATGCATTTAAGCAGCTGGAGCATTTATTCTTCGAATTTATGTTAAGCATTAAGATTTTATTTCGAACATAACATATACACACACATGTATACACGCAACTGTATGGTACACACACATAGAAAAATGTGTTCGTTTTGAATGAAAGCAACAACCCGTTCCGTAATGGCGGCATTCACTTTCAACGGCGACTTGTAGGTCATGTTGAGCTTTACAAATAAACTAACGGTATATTTGCACACGCTGCGGAATATGGGGAAAAATAAAGTTTTACGCTTAGAAGCAGAAGTATAATGCAACAATAGGACTTGGATGCAACGCACTACTTTGAAGAGTAATTGCAAGAGGAACATGTTGCTTGGCCAAATGGGCATTCTTAAACGAGACCGTTGTAGATTTATGAGCTGGACGAAGTAACAGAACTGCTAGATGAGCGTAAGTTCACGATTGAAATTGTGAAAAAGTGTTCAGACATCATTCTTTTAGACATAAAAATCAGATATTCGATGCTATTTCAGTACTTAAATGGGTGAAAAGCAGCGTCTAAAAGTCACTGTAATTGTAAACTCTCTGTTTCTGGTCTCAGTATAAGCAATAGTTGCAGTAAGGACTTCCACCTGTTTGAATATTTGAAGTTCAAAGTAAAAAAAAACAAGTTTAAGAATTGCTGCAATGTAGTTGCAAGCTTGCAGTAAAAACAAGCGACATCTGAAATTTTTTTCTGCGCTTGGTTGCCACCTTTTTACAATTTGCGTTTTTTTTTGCAATTAATTAATTTTAAATTAATTATTACAAACAAACTTTTAAACTTCAAAGGTGTAAAAAGATGGGTACTTGAAAAAATTGTGAAAGTGTTGCCACCTGTCTGAATTAATTTATACAATTACACTGCTAAAATAATTCAATAAAACAAAATGGGTGACAAGCCTAATTTGTTTAAGATAAGATTCCTTCGTTGATGTATTTTAGAAGGTTGCCATCTGTTTGAAATTTTTAATAAAAACATAATAGTGCCATCTGTTTGAAATTTTTAATAAAAAAATAATAATACAATAAAGAACCAATAAAATATGGCAAACTTTAGAGGTATAAGAAAGCCTGAAATTCATAATATGTTTAGCAGAGTTGCCACATTTTGAAATTTTTTTTTGTTTCTTGCTTAAAAATTTTAAATAATTATTACCACGAAGCTGTTAAACGAAAAATGTGTAAAAGACGGCCAGTTGAAAAATTTTTAGAAGTGTTGCCACCTGTATGAAGTAATTTATTCAATTAAACTGCTAAAATAATGCAACAAAAAATTTGTTTAAGACATGATTCCTTCGTTGCTGTGTTTTAGGAGGTTGACATCTGTTTGGAATTTTTAGGTAAAAAGATTTAATAGAATATAAAACCAATCAAATAAGGAAAACTATAAAGGTTTAAGAAAGCGTAAGATTCGAAATATTTTTTGTAGGGTTGCCAACTTTTTAATTTTTTTTTTAAGTAGAAAATGCACCGCATTTTTAAGAAGGTTAAGAATTAGTGCAATATGTCATCAAGCTTACAGTAAAAACAAACGGCATCTGAAATTTTTTCTGCGCTTGTTTGCCACCTTTTCACAGTTTTTTTGTTTTTTTTCCTTAAAAATTTTAAAATAATTATTACAAGCAAACTATTAAACTAAAAAGGGGTAAAAGGACAGGCAGTTGAAAATTTTTCTGGAAGTGTTGCCACCTGTATTAATTAATTTATACAATTAAACTGCTAATATAACTCAATAAAACGAAAAGATTGGCAAAGCTAATAGGTTTAAGATACGATCCCTTCGTTGATGTGCTTTAAAAGGTTGCCATCTGTTTCAACATAAAGTAAAAGCATTTAATAGAATAAAGAACTAATCAATTGTGGCAAACTCTAAAGGTTTAAGCAAGCTTGGCACTTAAAGTATTTTTAGTAGGGTTGCCACCTTTTAACATTTTTTTTTTAATTTAAGCAGTAATTTAAATGCATCATTAATTATTAATTTGCTCTTTTTAAAATTTTTTGTAAAACGGTGGCAACCCTATTAAATATATTTTAAATTCCAGAACAAGTCTCAACAAGGTAGTCTAAGAATGCTTATATCGGGTGATTTTTTAAGAGCTTGATAACTTTTTTTTAAAAAAAAACGCATAAAATTTGCAAAATCTCATCGGTTCTTTATTTGAAACGTTAGATTGGTTCATGACATTTACTTTTTGAAGATAATTTCATTTAAATGTTGACCGCGGCTGCGTCTTAGGTGGTCCATTCGGAAAGTCCAATTTTGGGCAACTTTTTCGAGTATTTCGGCCGGAATAGCCCGAATTTCTTCGGAAATGTTGTCTTCCAAAGCTGGAATAGTTGCTGGCTTATTTCTGTAGACTTTAGACTTGACAACACAATATTTTTTGACGAAGATTACCACTTGTTCGTATCAAGAAGTTTAAGGAAATATTGCAAAATAGTGTAAATACCTTTTCTAATACTTAACGCACTCCATATCGAACTCAAAGTTTATGATACCGGGAAAAAAATATTTGAAACAGTTCTCTAGAGAATATGATGCTCAAAAAATCATGCGGCTTAGCAATAGAGCTGCAAATCGGCTGAGTTGTTAAGAGAATACTCATACACTAATGAAACAGCAAAACCACAGCCAATCTAGAGCTTCGAAATTTTCTCTTGAACAGCTTGTATTAGCTAACTAAAGCGGTAAATTACTTAGAGGTCCCCAGAGTAGTAAGAAGTCACAGTTTTATCAAAGTTTATTGAGCAGAATTCCAATAGTGAAGTCATTAAGGTCACAAGTTTGAGCCTTCCAAATTTCCTTTGCAGGATTATACGAGTCACTTTATTTATCAAAATATTCTCCACAAACTCAATACAGTTACACAGCTATACCTATTGGATACATAGCAGATATTGATTGCCCTCCGCAACAAGCCATCTGAGTTCCCTGGCAAGCACCGACACGAGCACCTTCCGCTGCATCCTCTTAAGCAATTTTACTACTTATGCAATTAGTTAGGAGGGTAATTCAATGTCATGCGCATAATATTTCAAATTTGGAAATGTTATTAGTATTTCATTCACATACACACACACACACAGCCACACTCATGTGATAAAGTTTTCCACGCAACAGCTGAGCCAGGTTCTGCTGATGACACCGTTGCAGCCTAAGGCCCATGAAGCAAATGTCAGGCTAACTAACTTGAAGGCGACAATCCATTTGAATTTCAATTTCACAAGAGCACATGTGTAGCAACACACCATGGCACGCATACGAACAGACATGTGCGCTCCATTCAAATTTATGCTCGTGGATTCTTCTTCAGCAGACTTTCACCTTATAAATAATTCGCACACTTTACGTACACTGCAGTTGAGCGCCTCAGCATTTTTGCGCAAATTAAATATTTATGCGATAGAAGCGTACATGTGGCACAAGGACAGCGCGAAACAAAAATTTAAAAAAAATTGTCAAAAGCAATGTAAAACCGGCTGAGAGCAGAAGAGTTGCAGTGCAGCAGGGTATAAGGGAGCATCAATCAGCTACAACATTAACGAATTTACAGTGTCATCAGTATCAGCGGTAGCTAAGGCAACAAAAATGATATAACAACACCATAAGCTATAATTTTGTATGCAGCAAGGCTACAACGCCTGAAAGTAGGCAATAACAATTAGGTAAAACTTGCGAAATGAAGTGCCCGACAGTGTTAGGATGAAGTGGGCTTGCTGTACATGATACGAGTATAAGAAGTAAGAAAAAATGTACGGTGGCTATCATGCTATGTATGGCTATCAGTAGGAAAATATTCAGAAAAAATCGTTTTAAAAATTTATACTTTTGAATGCCAAAATAGTTAAAAAAAACACGCTATTTAAGTTATTTAATAATGTAACTTGCTAGACATTTCTCTCTTTGCAGCTTTAGGACCCGTTTTAGTACTCTATATGAGGCTCTGCCTCTAAACTTTAGATTGCTATATTGATTTTGAGACCACTTGATGAAAATCTTAACCAATTTCATAACTTGGAAAATATTTACGTATCAGACTTTTCGTAGTTTAAATTTATTGAGATATCGATCTATTGAATGAGAAAACGTTTTTTAAGTTATAAGCTTACCAGCCTCTATAAGATACTCACATAGAGAATCGAGTTCATCAAATATGTATTTCAATGTGCCGTGAGCAGAAATACTGGAGTTCAGCATTTATAAAATCAAATTAAAAATCAGTATAATCAAATCATCAGCAATAACGCAATGATAACCATGCCATTTTCTTTTACTGAAGCTCTCAAAGACTTCTAAAAGATCTTGCCTATAGAGCTCACATGGTGTAGTTTGTCTGATTTGTGAGGACAACAACTCCCAAACCATCAAGTAGTAGAAAACGACAGTCTTCCTATTATTCCTCGTGGTTGAGTTTTATATATATAATGACGCAACATTCCATGTGTCTCAAAGAGATCAGCCATATCTTATTTTAGCGGCAGAAAAAAATTCCGACATGATTTTAAATAATGAAGCTGAGTTGCTTGTGTTTGGCCAGATATAAATTTATATACGCTGTGGTTACATATACCGTGGAAAGTGGCCAGGGTGGTTGTCGCACTGAAGTCACATAACCGCGAAATTCAAAAGACACAAAGGCAGAAGGGAGATATTTGACAACTTAATATTTCGTCGACAGCTTCTTGCTTGCTTGTATTGTGATTACATCCAGAGGGACTTTGCCAGCTTATCAGCTGGAAAATTTTGACAGAGTTAGGAGATGAACCCAGGAATTACGTATCAAAATATGTAGGAACCTGCCAGAAACTATTATTTGTTATATACACTTTTGAAAGGAGATTTATCTTTTCATAATATTTTCATAAAATTAATATCAATTTCATAATAATGACCATGACTATAGATATATGGAAGAAATATAACCACAATAAGACTCCGTTCGATACTTCGTATAGAGTGAATGAAAGAGTTTGGAATCCATATATGTGACCTGGTCTACGAAAAGGGAGCTAACGTGGGATCACGTGAAAAAGCGTCTCATCTTCCATCCGAATCAACTAAAAAGTGAAAACTGATTTTTTGACACCTAAGCCCCCTTTCCGTAGACCAGGTCACATATGGAAAAGTATACAATAAACTTGTGCATAAGACTTATTCCATTTATATTTCAGAGCATTTACCTGAAATATCTTCAATATGTGCAAAACTCATTTCTTCATTTTAGTTGCAAATTATTTTTTTCTTTCTCTGCTAAATAATATATAGCAGTTAAGAAACCTTGACGATTATTTATCAGACGAGTATTTATCAACTAAAACCCCAAAAAATCTCTTTATCAACATTTTTTCCGCTTCTCATCCAACAATCAGTTTTGTGCCTCTAAATTTAAAGAAGAAACAACAGCATAACTGATGCGTAACGTTTATCAGCGTACAGCTTAAGCTATGATAAATTGTTAGCAATTCGTACAAATGGCAACGACAATCATTTAAATAAAGCACGAATAATATTTATTGGGATCGATGAGTTTAGGTCAATGCAATATTTTTCCTTTCATTGCCACAAAAAACACATAAGGTGTACATGGCGTATGCGCAACTATTCATCAATACACGATTCTCGGGGTATTTAGAGAATATTTTGTAGTCGAGTTGCTAAGTACCCAAAATGTATAGTCAACAAAAATATTATTAAATGTGTGGAAAATATTAACATTTTTGTAAGTTTGATAATTTTTTTAATTGAAGATTAATGAAATATCTTCAATCTAAAAAATTATGGAATAGAATTGCCTTCTGTCGAAAAAAACTAAAGTGAAAATGTATTTAAAAGATAAAATGGATACATGTACATATACTAAATATCCCGGAAAATTTTCGAGCAGTGTTCCACAATGTAAAATTGACATCCTGTTTCTCTACAGCTGACAAATCTAGTTTAAATGATCCGAAAAGTCTTATCATCGAAAGGAAGATTACTGTGTACCTCCACTCTATAGAAAACGATCTTTAGATCTCGGGCGTTTACTTCTAATTTGCTACTACATTATTAAGGAAAATTACAGCTTCTACAAAAAATTACTTGGAAATTACCTAATAAGAAATATTGGTACCCTTCTGTACTGGCAGCTGTCCTGCTAATATATTTATTTACACTTGAGGCTTTTTGAGGGCGCTATATACTCCGCTCTGCCTTTTATATTCTTACTATTACACTCCCTATTTTGAAACAAACAACCATATATGTATATAACCAAGCATACTTAACTATAGTAACCATACTTATAAGTAAGCAGTTATACTTATAACTGTAAGTAAGCAGTTGTGTTGCCCTTACGAAATCGGTGGCAACGCCTGCTCCGTGCTTTCCGCGTGCCAGCAATAAATAATCTATTTATTTCCACACTCTCTTTAACCTTTTGGTGGCCATTTTTCTCTAGCTTTTATTAATAAGTTTGTTTGCTTATTTGCTATTTTCTGTTTTCTGCAGTTTACTCGCTATGTTGACATCGATAATAATTTGATTTACGTGTCGTGCAGCACTTAGACCAGCAAGCGTACTCCCTGTTCACTCGTTTTTTCTTTCACTCTCTTTCTCTCTTTCGTTGGTAATAATTCGAACTTAAAGTTAAAGTTTTTTGTCATGGAAATTTAATTAAAAGTTACATCACAAGTTTTTTGTTATTTACTTTAGCATTTCTAATGTGTACTTTATTAGAAAGCTTCGGCTGTGTAAGCGCAATAGGTAGGCAATAAATAGGAATTCGATTTACTATATATTAGCGGACTGTTCGATTCGCCATTATACAAGCTTACAAATACGTATTTCGAAACATATTCATATGATGAGTGCTTCTTCAGAGTCTTAGAACACACTAAATTAATGCGGCGAACAATATTTTGCTACATCTTTCTGAGATCATATTTTTTCAAAAAATTTTTCTCGCCTAGTCAAGCTTATCTCATAAACAACGCTTCAAATGTTGATTTTTAACTATTATTTTTTAGCTGGATATACATTGACTTTTGATAATTGCCAACAATTTTCATTAACGCAACTTTTGTTCTAGCCTGAGAACCATAACAAATGGCTGGGTACCAGATCCGTTAAATATAGTGGATGCGAAAATAATTCCATTTCAATGAGACACAAACGAAATGAAAGAAAAATTTTGCCAGATTTCACGCGATGCCAGGAACATATTGCAAGTAAAAGTAGGGCTTCATCTTATTTTTAAAATAGCGAGTGCTATGAGTTTTGCTGATAATACTGAGTAATTTGCGAAAATGTATAATATGTGTTGACAGACTGTTAAGAACGAAATCCTACAGAAACATAACCCCTCACAATAAGAGTTGCAATTTCAGTTCAGTGCACAAAAAATCTCTCAAAATATTTTAAAAGAAATTCATAGCATATTTCTTACCAAAAATTGTACAAACAACTGTGTTTATAAACAAAAGGCAATCTGATTTTTCAATTTATTATTATATACCTGTGAATGCATAGATAGTACAAGCTTTCAACCAAATTCATTTAAAATTCAACAAAAACCAAAAATAACACACGCAAAAAGCTGTCATGCGTGTAGACAAAAACTTTGTTATTCTAAATTGTGTGTTAAAGTTTAAAAGTTTGTCGAATATATGAAAACTTTTGGTTTTTGTTTGGTAAGCATATTCACGAATGCGTGTATTTGAATGAAAATAGCAATTTATTTATGCCTCCGTATATATGTTTCTGTATATATGTAACAAATTTGGCAGCATGCGCCCCAGTAGGAAATAAAAGAACACATATTGAACTTGAAATTACTGAAAAGTAAGAGTTTTACGATTTATGGGCTCTGAACTGCGAAGATCAACACTTTTTTTTTAGATAAAAAGCTTGGTTTGTCAAATGGAGATGCGAATATCGATTACACTGGCCTACAAAAAAAATTTTTTTGGTTTGGTTTGTTTTTTTCTTCTTTCTTATGAACAAGAGCTGATATGGAAAATGTGACTTGTTTTCTCGTATCAACTCACAAAATACATCCAAAATCAGGTATAAAATCTTAGGCACCAAAATGAGTGTAGGCCAGTGTTAATGAGGGTGACCGTAATTTAGATTTGTCTGGAATATTTCAGGTCTTAGGCTTGTTCAGAAAGCTTGCTTGTATTTTTTTTACTAAGGAACTAGTGAAACACGGCGGATGACTCTGAACCAAAACATTTCAATAACTTCTTAATTCTATTCGTGAAATTGGAAATACCAAGTTTAAAATGATATAAGTGCATTCAAGAGCAGAAAGAAGATCATTTATAGTGCAGCCTCTCAACTTTAACACTTAATCCATCCTCTAAATCATTAACACTGCTCACTGTACTAGCAATACTACTAAAAGTCTCAGCTTCTCGCTAGATTATTTCAAAATTAGCTCTTTGCTCTGCTACTTCATCGAATAATTCTTGTAACTCTACTCAAATAATAATTACTAGGAGACACTGAAAGTTTCATGCTTGCTAATCTTTATCATACTCATTAGACTAATTCAATTCCTGAATGAGAACGACTGTACGATAAAACTTAGTAATTACTGTGGCACTTCAGAAAGATATTTGACTTCAAGGTTGTACGCAAACTATGAAGGCTATAGCTATAACTATAACTCCTATAATAACGATAAGGCCTTTAGAACTTGGCATAATATACTATAATAGGTATTGCCATAAAACGAGTAACAGTCAGAGATCTTACTGGTATCGTTGAAATATCGGAAGCATCAGTGAAAATAATTTTGAAAGATCATTTCGACCTAAGAAAAGTGAAATCACGATTGCTCCCAAAATCACTAAACTTGTTCGAAAAATAGCGTCGCGTCAACGCCTGTGAAATAATGCTTTCCGACTACCAGGATGCCATGAAACATATTATTACTGGCGATGAGTCTTATATAAATAGACAATAAAATGCCACAAAAATGCGGTTAAATATTGATAGGAGCGAGAGTAAAGATCGCATTCCGATTAGCTGCAGGAAACTGTGTTCAAGCTTGAAATATAGCATGTAATAGATATTTTTTTCTAGCTAGAGTGCTCAAATTTACTCACAATGCTAACCTGAGCTTAACAAATAAATGAACCCACGATTGAAATAGTTATAGTAAATTTGAACTGAAGAGATCTCGCTTGAAGTCTACTTTTATTCAGGATATGAAAAGGAAATCAAAGCACTTAGTTCAAAAATGATTCCCTTGCAGTCTTTGTTTGCCGGTTCCTGACTCATTTTTTATACATATAACTAGACCCTAATATTATAGATTGAAAAATTGTAGAATATTAATAATAGGTTGTCAAAAGAGTCTTGCGGTATTTTCGCTAGTTGGCGCTGAAAGCGCGTAGTTCTAGTTTTATTCGTCGCATCGGGTCATGCTATACCTTTTTGGAAAGCTCATTTCACGCGCTAACACGTGTTTGATTGATTTCTTTTAAGTCGTTCTTGAGTTATAGCGTCGCAAACATGGAGCAAAATAAAAGGTAAAAAGGCATCTCAAGCCGCCAATAAAATTTGTGCAGTTTATGGAACCGATACAGTTTCCATTTCCACCGCACAACGATGATTTCAACGTTTTCGTTCTGGTGTAGAGGTGGTCGAAGATGCGCCACGCTTCGGAAGGCCTGTCGTCGAAAATTGCAATAAAATCGCTGAATTGGTCGAAAGAGGCCGGCATAGTAGCAGCCGTAGCATCGGCCAAGAGCTGGGCATGAGTCATCAAAATTCATTTCATTTTCAATAAAAAAAAAAAATCAATAAAAATACCGCACGAGTTTTTTGACAACCCATTATTTGAGACATAATGCCGGAATCAAAAGCTAGAGAGTTATTGACCGTCTTTAGTCGATCATACACACATACAGCCGTTTGCATGCAACAACAAAAAATATCCTTTGTTTCGATTTTCTTAGAGGGTAGTCTGTTATGCAGGTGTATAATAAATAGGAATATAGCAATCTATTTTCTAAGAGGAAGACTTACAAAAAGGCTAGAAGTTGTTGGCTCGAGTGGGCAGTGACTTTACAGTTGACACACATTCATTTTAATTTTTTCTCTTCATTAGTATATATGTATATGTATTATATGTGTTTTCCTTTTCATTGGTATTGTTTTTTACGTGGCGGGTCCCAAGCCCAGCGCACAACCCTATGTAGGGAATGTTTCGCCTTCTTACATTAGCTCACCTTCGAACGGATGTTCTTAGGCTACCCAGAGGATACTTGGTCAAAGACCGGAGTGATGCTTGAGCCATGTGTAAAAGAATCGTTTCTGGCCACTCCCAAGTGAATGGCGATCAGAGAACTTTACTCACTGGTGTAAACTTCTACACATATCTCCATCCTCCAAACTCCTTACGTACAGCTGCAACCGAAACCATTGGTTTTCGGAAAGAGCAAAAGAACAGCTGGTACGACGAAGAGTGCCGTGTCGCAGCGGAGAGAAAACAGGCTGCCTACCTCGCCACGTTACGATCGACCACTACACGTGCGGGATGGGACAGATACCGAGAGTTGAAGAGGGGGGCGAGACGCATTTGCAGACAGAAGAAGAAAAAGGCCGAAATGCGTGAGTACGAAGAGCTTGATAAGCTGGCCGACAGGGGTAATGCTCGAAAATTCTACGAAAAAATGCGGCGGCTTACAGAAGGTTTCAAGACCGGAGCATACTCTTGTAGAACCCCCAAAGGTGATCTAGTCACTGATGCCCAGAGCATAGTTAAATTATGGAGGAAACACTTCTCCAGCCTGCTGAATGGCAGTGAACGCACAACACCAGGGGAAGGAGAACCCGATTCCCCAATCGATGACGATGGAGCAGACGTTCCATTACCCGACCATGAAGAAGTTCGAATAGCAATTGCCCGCCTCAAAAACAACAAAGCGGCAGGGGCCGACGGACTACCGGCCGAGCTATTCAAACACGACGGCGAAGAACTAATAGGGTGCATGCATCAGCTTCTTTGTAAAATATGGTCGGACGAAAGCATGCCCAACGATTGGAATTTAAGTGTGCTATGCCCAATCCATAAAAAAGGAGACCCCAAAATCTGCGCCAACTACCGTGGGATTAGCCTCCTGAGCATCGCATATAAGGTTCTATCGAGCGTATTGTGTGAAAGATTAAAGCCCACCGTCAACAAACTGATTGGACCTTATCAGTGTGGCTTCAAACCTGGAAAATCAACAACCGACCAGATATTCACCATGCGCCAAATCTTGGAAAAGACCCGTGAAAGGAGAATCGACACACTTTGTCGATTTCAAAGCTGCTTTCGACAGCACGAAAAGGAGCTGCCTTTATGCCGCGATGTCTGAATTTGGTATCCCCGCAAAACTAATACGGCTGTGTAAACTGACGTTGAACAACACGAAAAGCTCCGTCAGGATCGGGAAGGACCTCTCCGAGCCGTTCGATACCAAACGAGGTTTCAGACAAGGTGACTCCCTATCGTGCGACTTCTTCAACCTGCTCCTGGAGAAAATAGTTCGAGCTGCAGAACTAAACAGAGAAGGTACCATCTTCTATAAGAGTGTACAGCTGCTGGCATATGCCGACGATATTGATATCATCGGCCTCAACACCCGCGCCGTTAGTTCTGCTTTCTCTAGGCTGGACAAGGAAGCACAGAAAATGGGTCTGGTAGTGAACGATAAAACGAAATATCTCCTGTCATCAAACAAACAGTCGTCGCACTCGCGACTTGGCTCTCACGTCACTGTTGACAGTCATAACTTTGAAGTCATAAATAATTTCGTCTATTTAGGAACCAGCAGTAACACCATCAACAATGTCAGCCTGGAAATCCAACGCAGGATTGCTCTTGCCAACAGGTGCTACTTCGGACTGAGTAGGCAATTGAAAAGTAAAGTCCTCTCTCGACGAACAAAAGCTAAACTCTATAAGTCGCTCATAATTCCCGTCCTGCTATATGGTGCAGAGGCTTGGGCGATGACAGCAACCGATGAGTCGACGTTACGAGTTTTCGAGAGAAAAATTCTGCGAAAGATTTATGGTCCTTTGCGCATTGGCCACGGCGAATATCGCATCCGATGGAACGATGAGCTGTACGAGATATACGACGACATTGACATAGTTCAGCGAATTAAAAGACAGCGGCTACGCTGGCTAGGTCATGTTGTCCGGATGGATGAAAACACTCCAGCTCAGAAAGTATTCGACGCAGTACCCGCCGGGGGAAGCAGAGGAAGAGGAAGACCTCCACTCCGTTGGAAGGACCAAGTGGAGAAGGACCTGGCTTCGATTGGAATATCCAATTGGCGCCAAGTAGCGAAAAGAAGAAACGACTGGCGCGCTGTTGTTAACTCGGCAATACTCGCGTAAGCGGTGTCTACGCCAATATATGTATTATATTCATATACATATGTATATGTGCGTATACCACATTTTCGCATATAACAGTAAGCAGTATGCCAACAAATTCGCAAGTATTTATTCAGACGAATCTGGCTGATAATCACCAAGTTTTTGGCAGCATCTGTGACATGAAAACAGATTTATTTCACTTACAGGTAGACAAAGATCTACTGTAATAAAACAGCTGCCTCTGCCACACCAGTGCACACATATTATGTATATAAATATATGTATTGGCACAGTTGCCATGTGTCCTTAAATCAACTATATAAAGTGCTCCGCAAATTGCTTGAGATTCCACTTACAAAGCCTCCGCACTGCGTATATGCCTGCGTGACTTCCTTTTTCTCTCCCTTCTGTTATTTGTATTTGTTTGCCTTCCACAACTTTGCATGCTATTGCCCATCTTATAACCACATTATTTGGGCTATAAAATGTTTAGTGCTCAGCCAAGTTATAAGTACAATTGAAACTCAAAAGCTGGTGAAGGAACAGACAGGACGAAGTAATGAATAGACGGACCCTCCTTGAATACTGTAGTACAAGTTTGTAGAGAGCTTTGGGCCTCAAATTTCTTCAAAAATTATGCAGGTGAGAACGTAACCGTCAATGGCGACTGTTAAAACGCCATGATAACCGACTATTTGGTACCTGAAATTGAAGCTCATGATCTCGACGACATTTGTTTCTAACAAGACGGCGCCACTTCAACGGATTTATTGAGAGAACACTTCGGTGAGCAGATAATTTCACGTTTTGGTCCGTTCGATTGGCCACCAAGATCATGTGATATCACACCGTTAGTCATATTTTAAGTTTAAAGTCGGACGATCCCGCTTCGATTTAGGTCTCGGAGCAAAACATCATGCGTGCTTTTCGCCAGATATCAGTCGAAATGCTCGAATGCGTCATCAATCTGAGACGTAGCCATAGCCAATATTTGAAAGAGCTAAGCTTCAAAAAATAAATATGAATATATACTTTCGAATGATAATAAAAATTTCCATTAAATTTGAAGTTTCTGTGTTTTTTTCTTTAAAAAAGTAGGGAACCTCAAAATGGTTCACATTTTATAAAAATGAATTACCCTTTAAAAAAGCTCTTAAAGCTTTAAGCTTTATATGAACTTTCTGGTACCCGGTATTACCCTGTAATCTTTTTAAGTCACTTTGGCATTAGTTTTCAAATGTAAAAAAATAGAAAGTAAATACGAAAATGTTTCGAGGCGACAAATTTATCGCGATCGGCATAGCCTTACTCTTTTGCGCAAAAACTTTCTTTATGTCCTTCTTTTCGCTTGATCAACATCCGCGTTACTATCAGCTAAAAGTGCAGCGTAGCGGTGGGTATAAAGGATTTTTCGAAAGAAAGAAATATTTCTATAAAAAAATCACGAAATCTTGCCATTAAATGGAAGTAAAATCAGCGAAATATGAGAAGTTTGAAAGTGTTAAATTAAAATGGTGCTTGTTTCATTGCTAATTACAGCATATGGTCATCCAACGACGTACTTGTGGATCACGTTCCTCTCCAATTTGGTCGCTTTCATGGCGGGTTTCTTTCTGTTCGCTGGACTCTGTGAGGTGATGTGCATCTACATATGTATGACAACCGTTATAAACATCTAATAATTTTCCTTTCGTTGTTTTTGCAGAGTTTATACGCTTTCTTTTCGCCAGCTTTCGCCGTTATTGTGTGCTTCATTGTGGGTGATTTGTTCTTTCATTGCCTTTTTCTATTCGTCACCGTTGAATTTCATATGCTTATGGTATTCAATTTGTGTACCACGGGTGAGTATGAGAAAACAGCAGCTGTTTTACATAAGAAGAGAGAACATAATGTTATATATTGGTTAGGTTGAGTCAAAACAACGGATTGTTTCTTTTGCTTAGTGTTCTGAGAAATATGTTCTTAGAGATCTCTACAAAAACTTATGCAAATATGAGCTCTTAAATGTGACGAGTAGATCCTCCGCCTTACATTGTGCTAATTTTCTCTAATTATTAGATAGATAAGTTCCTTTTTGGCGTCCAATATTCGTTTTTTTTTAACCCACCCTAATGTGAGTATGAAACTCGACTTTTGTTTATGTTAAATATTTGTCAAATACCTTCGTTTTGTTGCGAATATTTGAATATTATTTATGCTCACTAAATTACTTTAAATTTTACTTTTCAAACAGATGGCAACTCTTTCAAATTTTATCTGTGGCCAAAATTCATATTTCCTTGCTCATTTTGGCGGTATTGTCATATTTTCATGTCATTAAATAAAAAAAATTAAACAGGTGGCAACTCTTTGTCAAAATATTTTGTAGAAAAATATTTCCTAACCCTCTTTAATTTGGTTTTTTTAATTTTTTTATTGGTTTCAAAAACCGCTTCTGGCAACTCTAAAGGAAAGTGTTCTATCTAGTGTTTATCTTAAGGCCGACCAGTTTGATATTCTAATACTTTTATTTTATTGGTTTAAATTAATTATGAAGCAATAATATAGGCAACCCCTCGCAAAGTATCACTGAGAAAAATTCTTCGTAAAATTTTCAATTTTCAGTTTTTCCTTAATATAATTCTTCTGTTTTAAAAATTTAATATAATAAAGAAATGAGCAAGTGGCAACACTTTTAAAATTTATCCGTAATCGAAGTCTTGCATAAGCGATTTTAGTTTGATACCTGAATATAAATTATATTAATTGAACCAGGGTACTTGCATAAAAAATTAAAAAAGGTGGCAATCCTGTTCAGTAATAATACTAAGCCTATAAGTTCATATATTTTAAAATATATTTTGCAATAGTTAGTTTATATTTTCAGTTGAGTATGATTAATATTTTTGAAAAATGTGGCAACTCTCTTTCAAAAAAATCTTAACACCATGCACGATTTTCGTTTTAACATAGACATAATCAGATATAAAAAAAAACTCAAAAGTAAAATTTTTGTTCGTTTTCTATTGATTTTAATTTACTTGAATAAAAAATGTAAAGAGGTGGCAACCTTACGCGATAGTAATAGTAAGGCTTTTAAACCCATATTTTAAAAGCCATTTTGTAATAGTTAGTTTATATTATCAGTTGTTTAAAATTAATATTTTTAAAAGGTGGCAACTCTCTTGTAAAAAATTTTAACACCAAACGTCCTTACACCTCTATAATTTAATTTTGTAAAAGTGGTAGCTTATTTGTGTTTTTTTTAATTTTTTAAATCTGTAAATAAGTGGCAACCTAAAAAAGTCATCAGATATACAAAAAAAATATTAATCATTCAATTCAGATGCAAAAAAAAATTTAAAGGTGGCAGCTTTTTGCAGAAAACCCAGGCATGCCTATCTTTCGATTTTTCTAGAGACTCCGCTGAGCTGCTGGTTCTATTTGTGGCTATTTTCAGTGCAGCACTTTTTTTTTATTTCAAATACATTTATATTTTATAAAAATATTTTAACTTTGATTTTTTACTGTTGCAGTTGTTTTTGCTGGTTGCATGTATTTCGTTTATAGATACTCTAAAGAATTTGACGAACTCAATCCCGAGCAAGTTTTGCAGCGAAATGGATCTGCAAGCGAATAAGCTGCGAAAAAAACTTTATTTTACCGTAAATTGAAGTAGAGAAATGTATTTTTTAAAAATTAAACGAGAATTAAATATTAAAAGGTATATAAAAAATCATAATAATCATCATAACTCTGATCCTCTTTAGTTTTATACCATTAAGTATTTATAAGAAATAAATACACTAATAAATACATAATTACTTTCTCACCTCAAAAATTGAAAGCTTTACATAAATCATATCAAAACATATTCAATTTCAAATTTATATTATTTCAAATCTATAAAACAAACTCTTATACCAAGCATACACGCAAGTTGCTCATACGCAGTGTCTTACCCGCCATTGCCTTGTCAAACGTGCAGTAATCCCGCTTATTGACTTGAGCTAATAAATATAACATGGATTTATGCGTGCAAAGTGACATTTAGCAGAGCTTATGACACATTCACGAGACAGAAAGACACACTTTTCATGCCGTTAAGCATATACTTTCATATAAGTACATTATATATATATATACATACATATATGATATATACAGAGAAATGTTTACATACATAAGTTGCATCATAAATGCATAAACACAAAATATGCATAAGCATGAGTGTGTTACAGACATTTCTGCAAAAAAGAGAAAAAATGCAAAAATAAAGGCAAAGTGAGAAGAAAGGTGGCAGCAAAGAAAGTCAAAGCGGAGACTACATAGGAAGCTGTAGAGAAAAGACAGCTCAATACAGTTTAACTGGGAGCTACGTCATTATTTGCAGTTGTAAGATGTACAGTTACCTAAAAGTACAGCAGCAGGCACTGAAATGGGTACAGTTCATTTTATAGGAAAATATATGCATATGTGTGTTGTAAACTATTATATTAGAAAACTGGAAGCTGGAATGGTGTCTCCAGCCTTACTTAGTAGAGCAGTTTCTGCAGTTTCTTGCTTTGGAACCAATTTCTAACTTAAAAACCAATAGTTGTTATATGCTGTTATGATTTTCTATTCAAATTTATATTAGAATGAAAATCTGTAAAGACTTAAAAAATGGCATTCGTTTAATTTTCGGTGGAGGAAAAGCCTGAAAAATTAATTTAAGGCTCTGAAACTATTTAAAAGGCATAAATTAGGCCAATTGGTGGCGCTAGTGTTGAGTTATTAACATAAATAAATTGTCTATATGGTATGATTTAGAAAGTATTCAATATAAAATATGTATATATTGGGTAGTCGAAAAAGACAGCTCAAAATACAGTTAAATTTATGGTAAACAAAACATATGTACCATATTTGCATGAAAGAGACATTATTCCATCAAAAATTCTGAACGAAATTTATTTTAGAACGGAAAATCTCATCGTCTCTTAAATCATTTCATTCCTAATACAGGGAATTTTCATTTATTAGTTGAGCACTGAATAATTTCCGAATTTATTTTATTTTAATTTAAGCAACTCTGTGTATGACACAATGTGATTATAGACATATGTTGCCGAGAGAATAGACTTTTTCGACTATGCATATAAAGGCAGAGAAGAGAAACTGATTTGCATTTGAGAATTTTATTTTCAGCAAAACATATACCTATGTTGCATGAAAACTGTAAATGGACTATGGTAGAAAAATATATTGCTTAAATCAATGCCTAATATAGGGTACTAGTTAGCACTGAATATTTCCAATAAATTGAAGCAATTTAGTGCCATAATAATAAATAATATTTTAGAGTGCAAGAATTAATAATAAATAATACTATGAATATTAATGAGTAGAATATATAATAAAGAGTAGTAAGTTGAGTTACAAACAGTGAAGTTTTGAGAAGAGTGAACCGCAATAGAGAGTTGTTAAGGACTATAAGAATAAAAAAAAGCCTATAGGACATATTATGAGGCACTCTAAGTATGAGCTCCTACAAATAATTATCCAAGGAAAAATTGAAGGAAAACGGGGTATTGGTCGTAAACAATTTTTGTGGCTTCGAAACATTCGTCAATGGACAAGAATCCAGAACATTGGCAACCTTATAGATGTGGCGAGAGATAGAGAGAAATATTGATAATTCAAAATCTGTGATATTTTTTATTTTTTTTATTTTTTTCTTTCAATATACAATATAGTATATATTTAAGATGTAAACAATACATTATTATATTAATATTAAGCTTATTAATACTGTACATATTATTAAATGTTATATGATCACCAATATTCGAATACGAATTGGCAAATAAAGAAGAAGAAGAAGAAGTAAGTTGAGTAAAGAACAGTATTTGAGTAATCAGTAGAACACTGAGCAAGATTAAGCCTAAGATTATGAGTAATATATAGAGTAAGTATTGAGTAGTACAGTGAGTATTTAGTGGAATATTGAGTATGTAATGTGTAGTACTATGAGTAATATGTAGAATATTTGGTAAAGAATTGAGCATTGCCTTGTAATAAATACGCTCAAAAATGAGTAGAATATTGAATAATGAATAGTAAATTGAACAACGAATATTGCTTTGAGTAATGATGGGTACTTTGAGTAATCAATAGAACATTGCATAATACCTATCACTTTGAATAATGAGCAGACTATTGAGTAATAATATAGAGTAGTGAGTAGTACTTTGAGAATTGAGTAGAATATTGAGTAATTTTTGGTACTATGAGAATATGAAGAATATTTAGTAATGAGTGGAGCATTGACTAGTAATAAATACTCTCAATAATAAGTAGCATATTGAATAATAGGTAGTAAATTGAGCAACGAATATTGCTTTGAGTAATGATGCGAAAAAAGTAATACTTTGAGCACTTAGCAATACTATGACTAATCAGTAGTAAGTAATTAAGAGTACAATAAATAATTATTAGAACATTGAGCAATGAGGCGTACTTTATGTAAGTAATATTTGGAACATTTAGTAATAAGTAGAATGCCTAATAATAAATATTATTACGAATATTTAGCAGAATATTGTCTAGTAAAAATAACTTTGAGTAAAGTGTGTATTAATATTGAACAATGAGTAGTATACTGAGTAAGGAACAGTGCTTTTAGCAATGAGTGGTACTTTGGGTTATAAATGGTATGAGTAGTGTGTAGGGTTTTGTGTAGTGAGTAGTACTTTCAGCAATTACTAGCACATTGGGTAATGAGTAGTAAATATAGTAATTAATATTACTTTTAGTAATTAGCGTTACGTCATGCAATGATCAGTTCTGCAAAGTATTTAGAGGACTTAGTAAAACTGCAAACTCTTAATCTGAGCTTCTCTGATAACTGTGTAACTCTTAATAAATACTTAAGATATTGAATACGTCAAAGTACTCATATAAAAGAAGTTAGATAGGTAGAGTGGCTCTCTCACGACGCACCTAGGCCTTAGGAGGCCAACTGTGTTGCCACCCGTACTCACCGAGACCGTGTCCCCGTACTCTATTGGCTACTCTATGAACTATATGAACTAACTATCATGAAAAGTTTAATCTGCCCACATTCCGAGACGTCTTCTAGAAACTCGTGACCTATGGTTGCGATTCTTTCAATTAAGTTGTTGAAAAACCTTATATATTCTTTAAAATAATTCATGTTGTTTCAGTGTTTCCTAGCCTTTTTTCAATACTGAGTACTTTTTCGGTGTTTTCTGTGCTTTTGGGTACTGAGCACCTTGGTACCTTGGGGTACTTCTTCTATATTTTATTGTTTAAATATCTTTATACCCTCTTTGTGCTCAAATTACAAATATTTACACCATTTCTTCACCACTTTTTGCATACCATTAAAATTACTTTATTTTTTATCCGTTCTGTTTGAAAAAGCAACGAGTAAGAGAACGCTTCTTCAAACTTCACGTCACATGTGCGCAGCGCAAGCACACGAGTAAATGACAATTTAATTTTTGCTTTGAGTAAATTGCATTCCATTACAAAATATTTAAAAAAGATTGCAAATGCAAGCAACACTTAATGCACTGCTGCGAAGGAAACAGCTTTGGCATGCCAACGCTTTTCGTCGCACACAAACGCACGTACCAGCTTGGACGTGTGTATATTCCGCAGCTGTGTCTTAGCTTAATTCACTTCTTCTGTAAAGTCTACTCCCTCCTACTACTCTTCCGGCATGAAAGAAATTTGCTTGTTGCTGTCATTGTTGTTCTCTCTTATCATTTTTCTTACATTTCTCGTTTGTCTGAGAATGTGTGCGCAACGTTGTTGCATGCAACATGTTGTTTGTTTTATGGCAGCAACATGCGGTTTACTTTGTTTCGAAAATGAAAAACAATTCGCTGCGTATGTGTGAGTGAATCATTTGCCTTGCTTTTGCACTCATCTGTGTAATGAAATGCACTTTATTCCGCAAATGCTGTCTCTAGGACGCAAAAACTACCACAAAAGCAATAGCGAATGCATTAGCCTTGCATGCCACAAGCACGTAAAAGTTCGCACTTCTTGTGCCCGCTGGAAACAGCTGGGAAAACGCAACTCTATTTAAGACCTAGCGCTTGTACTTACACGTACTACATACACATAACCGTTAGAATGACTGTTTTCTTAAAAAAATTTAAATTTATATGACTCAATGGACTACCGCGCCTGCAAAAGCATAGAGACATCATGAAGACTTCTTCATCATTTTGCAACCAGGTCTAACCTAATCTAAAAATCATTCAGAAAAATTTCAAAGGACATCATCTTTAACCTCTTAGAAAGTCAATAAGGCTCAAAGTAAAGTTATTTCGTATAAAATCGGGTTGGTGACTTTCTTAGTCATGATGGAGATCCCTCATGTATCGCTGACTACCTATTTTTGATAATGACAGTCTATTCTATTTATACAACACTGCACTGTCTTAACAAGTCCTTAGGATTCAGTCTGTAAAAGCACGAAATACCGGCGTTCTTTATCCAGTTAATATATGCTCCAGTCTCGAGCAGCAGACCAGAAGAGTCTTTTCTGTTGAACATGATTGATTAGTTAAAATATAAGCTGAAATGTCACTGATTTTCAATCATATACTCTTCGATGACACACTTGGTTTGGTATATTTTAGTATTTTCTACCACCTTTACAACACAATTTCCTTTAGATTGCAACGATGGGCGCCATGAAAGATTCCTCCACCGGTCCTAGTGTTTTAAAAAGAGATTTTAGGAATATACAGATATGTAGAATCGATGATTAACAGTCAGAGATCTTATGTCATCGTTGGAATATCGCAAGGATTAGTGAAAATCATTTTGAAAGACCATTTGGTCCTAAGAAAAGTGAAAGCACAATAGGTTACAGAATTACTCTTCTATCCTTACAACCCGGAAACAGATGATCAACCGGCCGAATATCCTGGCAAAGTTGAGCCGAAGCCGAAAAAACCACTTCAAAGCAGCTCAAAAATCAAAGTTACGTTGACAGTTTTTACGATTATCGAGTTGTGGTGCACTCTGAATGCCTTCCGACCAGCCAAACTGTCAACAGGGAATACTATTTGAGTGTTATGCGCCGTTTGCACGAAGCAATTCGTAAAAAGAGACCGGAATTATGGGTCGGCCACTTTTGGGTTTTGCGCCACAATAATGCACCGTTGAATATTGCATTGATTCCTCTTGAGTTTTTCGCCAAATTTTCAACCAATATCGAAGAATAAACAAAGTCTTACTATTTATCACTCGTAGCCTAGTGATTTAAACCCGAAGCGTTTTGTGGTCTGCCTACCACCTAGCCAGTCTGAAAGTGCTTTTATGGTATACTTTGTATACGTATAGTTTAAAGAGCTGAAGTTTTCCAGTGGCAAGTGGTAATTGAAGGGCTAAATGATCTCGAACAATAAGTCTCTTATCATATTCTTATACCGATGGATTTTATGTTAAGTCAAAGGCGTTAATTGCCACCGAGCTGACGTAAATAGTTAATAGGCTTATCGGCCAAATCAGCGATACGTTTAATAATCATCTGTCCAACGCAAAATCTTGACTTCAAAGACCTCGAAGGATTGAAAAAACTATATATGAAATATGGGAGCATGGAAGTAAAGTGCATTAAGTAAGTTAAGCATTTATGTGATATGCTTTTTAAGTGAAGTCCAGCATAAACAGGCAGGAGTTTTTGGAATATAAGATAATTTTACTCGAAGGTAAAAGAGCTAACCTGGTTTTTCGAGATATTCGCTGACAATATGTGGCGATTTTAATATATGTACCGCTCTCTTGCACTCAATTCTGTAGTGGGGAAATTAGTTCGGTGGAGCTAGGTTTCACACAATATGTCTAAAAGAATGTTTGAAACATGGCGAAAGAGAAGATTCACAGAACATATTTCAAAAAGACAAGCCTAACTTAGCTTCACTAAAAAAAAAAAAAACAAAACACGAAACCTAAAATCTGTTTTTAACCTCTTTACATAATTTCGACGCAGTAAAATCCACTTATTCAGGAAAAGATCTAACCAAATTATGTTAGAAAAAACTTTCATAGACTTAACTAAATAAATAAATAAAGAAATATATACTAAAGATCCAGATAAAGACTAAATGCAAAAAGCATCTGTAATGACACAAATAAATTATGCAAATCAAATGCCGGCTGTAAATCCAACGCCAAATCATCGAATCAATGCTAAGACCACCCAGTGCTTAAGGGGGTATTCTTGTCTAGGATTTTGAATTTTTCGATTTTTTTGCATATCTTGAAAGTTTATACTTTCAAAAATATGAGTTTGGAAGGATTTTTCAAAATTCGACTTCTTTTCGGAGATACAGCCGATTTTGTGTCGTGGCGTCCGTGTTCACTAGAATTGTCTCCTAAACTTTAAACGCGTTTTTCTCAAAACTGACTTTTTCGGAACGATACCCACGATTTCTCAGGTTCTACTGGACCGATTTACTTGAATTTTTATAGAGTCTTCTTTATAGGCTTGTCTATGGTTGGAACTAGCCCCATTCCCAAATTTTTATTTTTATTATTTTTCAGAAAAAGTGATCAAAAAAAAAACTTTTTTTTCAAAAAAAAAAATTTTCCCACTTTTCCGTAGTTCGAAATATTCAGATTAATAATCTTGTTTTTTTTTGGTTTCAGAAAAAGTGATCCAAAAAAACTTTTTTTTCAGGCAGTCGCCATTTTGTGAAAAAAATATTTCCCACTTTTCCGTAGTTCCGGCCATTGCGACATTATTCTAGATTAATAATCTTTTTTTTTTTTGGTTTCAGATAACTAGGAGGGTTGAAATCATGGGTATGGTCACGTGGAAATTTTTAGAGACCCCCCACTTCGTCAGCTCATAATTTTTAAAATTTTTACTTTTTTTAGTTTTTAATTTTTTTCTGTACTCTTCCAAAATTAACAAATAACTAGTAAAAAAATGGATGGTAAAAATATTAATTGCCGTTTTTTTACGACACTTTAAAAATTACCTGAAATTCATGCTTCTAGACCGGAATACCCCCTAGGAAGTGTATAACAGTTTTTACCGAGAGTGAGCTAAGTTGTCACTGACATTCCACAGCCTGACTTGGTGCATATCGCGTTCTAAGTCTCTAAAAGCGCAATAAGAAGAAATAAAGTGAAATAAAATAACTGTAATACAATAATATTCCTGCCGCTGCCGAGAGCTAACGAACAGCTGTAAAAAGAGATTTAGCGCAATGATTTGTTAGTGGAAAAATAAACTCAAGCAAATGCAATAATGCTGGTCAAATGAAAAAGCAGGCAAAGAGAAATAACGGAAAAAACTGTGTCGGGTTTGCCACAGCATGCCGCGTAAACAAATGGGATTACAATAAGTATGGATTAACAGAGTGAAATAAATAATTAGCAATATTAAGAGACTAAAAAACAAAAAGAGCTTGCAAACGAGAACAAATTCATTGAAACATTAAAAAATAGAGCGAAGGCCGACTGGTCAGTTTGAACAGACTTACTGTTAGCGAAGATACTACAAAATTGCGGAAAAGAAATATTTCGAAAAAGTTTTCAGGGATCTCGAGATGTGAGAGAAGAGTTTATCAAAATATGTTGGAATCGGAACGAACCCGCATGTTTAACTTGTCAAGTACTAACAGCTCGGTCTATCACTCCTCATAATTATATTTTTCTGTCGCTAAGGGACTTGAAAGGTTTGAATGAGTTGATCACCCATGCCAGGTAACTTTCAAAGGCTTGGAAAGGATGCGCAGTCCGTCCCAGACACTCCGAGAGGTGCCCAGAAAGTGAGCGTTCAAGAGCAGCTTGAAAGCGTCCTGGCTGCTCAAAGTCCATTATCCGTTTCCATAAGGACAAAAAGGGACGATGGATAGTTGTACTCACAAAAGCAGTTCGGTCGAGGTTCATTTTGACACAATCTTGAACGCTTCCAAACACATATTTTCATACACTCAACACCTATTTTCTTATTATTTTCTCGGAACTTTTAAATTTTTTTGCTCTTATTGATTTCTGGCCTCTCCAAGCATCAGCCACGTCACACTTCAACTACTTTTAAGCCGACCTTCTACTTCTTTGGTAATTGTTGGTTGCATAATACTTACTTATATGCGGCGCTTACATAGAACTACACTTGCTGTTGTTTATATGTAGCTGCTGTTGTTGTTGTTGCAACATAGCTGCCTCATATTCCACCACTGCCATATTTCTCACTTTTGTTGCCTTCGCTATTACACTTTACGACAGGTTAATAGCCAAAGTCAACAAGGCAATGACTGAGCTCCAAACAACTTAAGTCCACTGAACTTGGCATAAAGGGTGTGGACAACTACATACAAGCTGGCCACTATGCTGCGCGCCGAAGAGGTTTATATGTGCGTGCCTCTGCGAAGAGCACTAAGATGGGCAGTCGGAGGCATGGACGTAATCACGTGCTTACATATCTACAGGTGAGTAAATGCATCATTGCAGATGTATGTATGTATGTAGTTGTAGTGTTTGCAAGAAAATGAAGGAAAAGCCGCGGTAAGTATTGGCAAGGAAGCGTCGTTCATCTTATGCAACCTGCATACCACCTATGGGATTATAAGCGAACAGAGCATGTTCTGTATGGGGTAATATAGCTTTGTATGCTTGTAGGCGCGTGAATAGTACTAACTCACGCAAGAACCGCAATCGGAAATATACGAAATCAATGGATAGATGAGCCCTCAAAACCAATATAAGAATAATGAAGTCGATTCTTTTCTATGGCGGCGTATTTTTTTATACACTGAACAGGCTATATAAAGTTTGTAATACCCAAAAGGCGATACCGGAGACCCTATAAAATATATAGATAAATGATTAGCCCAACGAGATGTGTCGATTTAGCCATGACCTGTGTTTGTTCTGTCGGTCCGTCAGTATACGATGTACGAGTAATAATCTCTCAGTTTTTGAGAAAATTTGCACATGCTCTCTTCTCACCAAAAATTTGTCGGAACCGCTAATATCGAACAACTATTGCATATAGCTGTCATATCAACTGACCGATCCAACTCAAGTTTTTGTATGGAAAACTTTTGGTTTTTGGAAAAGTTTATTCACAAAATTTGGCACAGATTATTATTCAAGACATCGCTGCAATCCGCGACAAAATCTTTTAGGTCTGTCCACTATAGAATATAGCTGCTATTTGCAGCCGAAGTAGTCGTTTTTTTCTTGTTTCTTAAAGCATTGCCTAGCCAGGATAGCTTGATTGAACCTATTCCAGCCACTTTCTAAGTAAAAAAAAAAAACAAGCATGAACCGGGCTATCCTCAAAATTAAGTTTCGAGAAAAAAATACAAGATAAGAACGTTTTCCTTCCTTCCTTCCTTCCTTCCTTTATTGGCGTAGACACCGTTTACGCGGTTATATCCGAGTTCCTTTTCAACGCATTGTTTGTTTTACGTGGAGGGTCCCAAAGCTCCCGCAAAACCCTGTGGAGGGATGCCTTCTCACTTAAGCTCGCCTTCAAAGCGATGTTTTTTGACTACTTAGAGGATACTTGGTCTAAAACCGCAAGTCGTGAGCTGCTTGAGCCATATGTAAAAGAATCGTTTTTGGCTACTCCCAAGTGAATGGCGCACAGACATCTTTCCTCACTTGCCTGAACTTCAACATATGGCTCCATCCTTCTAAAAATGTTTTAACTATAAGAAAACAACGGATTGAGCGCTACCTACTATTGAAAAAAACTTGAGTTACTAAAATTTTCAGCGAGCCATGATCGGCAGAGAATCAAAGCTTAGATTCTTTATTTAACTTCGTTCAAGGGATCACAAGTTCGACATGAGCTAAGAGACCAACATCACTGTGTTTCAAATACTGAGGAAAATTATGTCAAAGAACCCAAACTTAGCTGTAAAGTCAGCTGACGGTAATTAATTGACGACTGACTAATACGAGTACATAATAATGAACACTGATTTGTTCAGCCTTTTCTTCTGGAAATATGATCGGTACCCAGCTTTTACTGACAGAAGGGGAACGATAGAGTGATCTAGTGTGCGGTCTGATGAAAAAGACTCCTGAAAACAACGATTCGATTAGTCTGTAAAAGTGGAGTATATAATGATAAAAAGGTCAAACCCTTTTTTCTTCACGAAATTGTCTCGCAAAGCTCTGAAATCTAGTTTTGAGGGTGAATTTTCAAAGCACAAGATTTCTATAGACAGAAAAGCTTAAGTCAGCTAAAAAGTAAAGCTTTTAGTAAAGCTTAAGTCAGCAAAAACGAATTCATAAGGGTTACCTTGAGCAATTTCGTTTGAGAGAAACTGATTTTTTTTTGCTGTTCCTTCTAAGCGAAAGTAAATCATCCGCCGACAAGTCGAATAGCTGGAACTTGATGAGTTTGTTTTAAAGATTGTTCTACCAAAATGTTCTTTGATTGTAATCAAGCCAAGCTAAAGCAAAGCGAGTAAACTAAACTGCCAGTTGGTCACCAGTGGTCTAGCCTAAAGGCCGATAGCGAAAATCAAAGAGTAGTTTCGGAGTTCAACGTTCGAATGTAAAGTTTTACGAAGTATCGGTTCGTACTATTTTTAAAAATATTTCGGTATACGGTAGATAACTCAACAAAGTAGTGGTCATTTGAAATACTTTGAAAGCCAGTCGGTCCGATATGGCGACAAAACGCTTTATGTTCAGACCTCATGCTCAAAAAATTCAACACACGAAATATAAGCTGATCAATTTAAAGATTGTCCAGGATCATTTTGTTATTTAGCGGTAAATTATTTGAGTAAATTATTTGAAAATTATACAAAATACAAGTTTTGGTCCGACTGGAAGTTGTAACCTCCCTACTAGTTCATTTAAATTTTGCGCCTTTCCCGTTGGCGCTTGTTGAATTAAATTTGTACTTACTTCTGTACTTCTTGTACCTCTTGCAGCCTTTTTAAGCCTCACATTCATTTTTATGTTCATTTCGAGCTTTATTTTATTATATTCTCTAGCAGCAGGTATCGGTCAGGCCTACAATTTAACTCATACAGCAGCAGGGCGTGCCTACAATTCAACTCATGCAGCAACCGGCCGTGCTCCACACTTTCCGGCCTCTTGCATTCGTACTTACATTTATTTATCTGCATGCTGCCACTCGAGCCCTTACTACAGCTTTCGATTTATTACAATCGCTTTGGCAGGCAGCACTCCTTTCCACTACTCTTTTCCACTGCCTCAACTTAATATGTGCATATTTCGCCAGCACTTGCTTACATATGTACTTTATCTTATTGGCGTAGCATGGCGCGTTTTTGGTGCGACCATGTGGAACCTTTTTGTCCCAGCAGCACAACTGCATATTGAGTAGCGCTCCTCGGGATTCCATTGACATCCACAAGCCTGAAAAGCCTGCTGCCAAGGCCGAGAGCGAACTTGCCTTCATACATACATATGTACATATAATATGTTTATCATGAGCTTGGAAAAACGGTTGAAAGAAGCGCGTAAAGAATGCTCGTCAATACTTAAAGCTGTCATAAATGTATGCGAGCAATGTTAAAGACTGCAATTTAAATAAATAAATATATGAGCTGTTAAAAAACAGACATCCAATTAGACGCTTGTCGAACTGGAGAGCTCATTAGCGGTAATTAATGCGTTTATTTGGTTGGCGGTTTTTTATTTGAGTGGAGGATTTTTAGTCACAGGTGTCCTAAGTTATGCTAGGGCATCCATATTCGTATAGGCCTAGATGCAGACTAGTGAATAGTGTTTGTGTTTAACTAGTTGCAGGTACTTTTTAGTCAAGGAAAAGGGTATGGTTTAATGGATATATTATTTCTTATATGCAGTTTTAATTGGCTCGTGAAAACAAGGAATAATTCAAGCTAAACATCTCCTAGTATAATTCCAAAAAAGCAAAATCGATCGTGGGAAAATATGTAATGTAAAATACCAGGAAACACCCTGTTCTGGATTGATGAACTCTGCAACACGAGTTATATGCTTCAGAAGTAGATTGAAGAAGTCACACGATAGGGAGTCGCATTGTTTGAAGCTTCGTTAGGTATCGAACGGCTTGAAGAGGTTCTTTCCGATCCTGAAGGAGCTTTTGATATTGCTCAACGTCGGTTTACACAAGCGTATTTGTGTTGCAGGGATATCAAATTCAGACGTAGCGGCATAAAGACAGCTGTGGGTGTCGATTATCTTTTCAAGAGTCTTTTCCAAGATTTGGCACATGGTGAATATCTGGTCAGTTGTTGATTTTCCAGGCCTGAAGCCACTCTGATAAGGTCCACACTGATTGTTGACGGTGAGCTTTAATCTTTCACACAATACGCTCGATAGAATCTTATATGCAATTTTAAGGAGGCTTACTCCACGGTAGCTGGCACAGATTGTGGGGTTTCCCTTTTTGCGCATTGAATTGAGCAACCGTAAATTCCAATCGACGGTCATGCTTTCGTCCGACGATATTCTACAAAGAAGTTGAAGCATGCTCCTTATTAGTTTTTCGCCGTCGTATATCTCATCCGCTACCGCTTTGTTGATCTTCAGACTGGTAAGTGGTATTTGAACTTCTTCATGGCAGGGTCCAGATGCCCAGAATTCCTAGAAATTAATCAAAACGACCGTCACAACTATTGTATAGCTTGCCCCAAAGTTAATGAAGTGGCAGTATGGAAACCCAGATGCTTCTATCTTAGTCTAGGAAAAGCTGGATAATGGGGTAGAGAGTGACTAGATCTCTCCATCTCATCTTCTTGAATGCAACTTTAACAAATTGCCTCCTCCAAAATTTTCACTTCACCGTGTGAGTTCCAATGGCACGCGCCCAGTACGAACAGCTATCAATGTGACGATGTGAACTTTGCTAAGAACTAACAATTCAAGGGAGCACGAAGACTGGGGTATTCATGATCGTTCCATCCTGATGGAATTTGGATATTGGTGCCTTTGCTTGCAAGCTCATCGGCTTTACAATTTAATGGATCATACTTTCCATGAAATGTTGAGCGCGTTAACGAGTCGTATAACTGTGTGGAATAAGGAACATGGGTGATACCTATGTACATCTAACTTAATGTAGTCCATCACATAGTTTAAAGTGTTCTTCATTATGTGTTTGAGTAGAAGACTTTCCTGACCTACACGAAGTAATAAATAGTTTTTTGGTTCCCTGAAAACTCTAACTTCCTATGATACCTCTCTGTATATATACATAAATATACTCATAGATTTCATTGCCAATGGAAAACCACTCATGCCATACTGCCACAAATTGTTGCATGTTGCACTTGCCACTTGTTTGGCGCGGCATTCATTACCAGTGGCACAAAAACTAACTGCAAATTACGGCATAAAATACTGCTTATTGCCAAGTCCAAGTTGGCGGCGAAATTACAAGAGCACTTACAGAGGAGTCATGACCATTGTCTTATGGGTCACTCCCTTCAATCCGCAGTTTAATGCCAAGAGAAATTACATACGAAGCATGGCACACTCAAAATGGGTTAAGTAGCTGAGACCGGCTTATTTAATTGGCGTACTAAAGCGGTTTGCAATGCAGCACCCAAGCAGGGCAATCGAGCTGTGTCGAACAAACTTTAAAGACAAATCGAACAACCTAAATTCTCCAACTCATAAAGTGGAATAGATGGATGGGTGTAAATACATTCATTAGGTTGTTATGTAGACTAGCGCGGCCGGAGGTAGAGACAAACCACAAACCGAAAATGGAGCCAGAGCCATAGAGCCGGCCAGAAAGCCACTATGGTCCATATCAGAAGCCGAAACTACAAAAATACTATTTTAGTGCAACAAAAGCAACAATCCACAGCTTGTCTCAACACCGCCACACGCCAAACTGCCGCTAATGGTAAGAAAGCAAGTGCACCGCCACCGCTAAGTCGGCCAGCCAGTCAATCAGCCGGTTGGACCGGGCGCTGAGGCAACCTACGCGTCGGATAGTTGCTAAGCACGTTAGGCAGCGACGACAATAGAGGCAATGTAGGCGATCAAATAAGCACTTAGACTTCGCAAATGAGCCATTCATGGCCGACTACTGTGTGAGCTGTGCACTATTTTGCTCAATCGGCGAGTTTGACTGTGCAGTCCGTCAGTCAGTCCACGTGTGACGTTCAGTCAGTTGTACAGGAAAGCAAGCAGCGGCGTGCCGTTGTCTCCGCTGGCGTCAATTGTCTGTCTATCGAGCCGTACTACAAACTTAAGTAAATACCCAAGTCTACCCGCAATCCTCCACTACTCAACCAGCGCTTTACACAAGTGTCTCCTTACAGTTCAGCTCAACTATTCCACAATTCAAACAAGCCCCTGCCGCCCACTTCATACCGCTGTGTGGACTTACAGCCAGTTAGTTAAACCACTCCAGTTTCTCTGGTGTGACCGTCAACAGCTCGGTCAACTGGCTAGCCATTTTTGTTAGTTGATATGCAATAAAACTTTTAACAGATTTCGCCTAATGTTAATGGTTTTTTTGCAGCTATTCGAGTCGTTACGTTGTGTTGTTGGCCGTTCGTTTGGCTTGCCACAAATTTCTAAAAGCCAGTTTCGCGCACTTGTTGCATTGTCTGTCTATGGGTGTTCGCTGTGGCTTCAATTGTAGCGTCAAATATAGTGTTTATTGGCGTTGCGCTTATTTCGCTTGTTTTCCAAACAATTTATTGCTGTTGATTTTGTGGAAATTGATATCTGTGGGCAAGCGGAAATTGTTTAATTTTTGTAGAGACTTTGATTTTTTTTAGCTTCAAGAGCACTGGAGCATTGGGTTACCATAATAATTAATGGAATTTATTTATTGGGACAACGCTGTTGATGTACATATATCTTCATGACCGATTTGTAAAACTCTAACATGTAGTTAAATCATTTTTAAAGTTCCAAGTTCATAACCTTTGTTTACATTTAGCGAAGTCAACAACCTTCGTTGACGTGGGCAATGATCATTTTGCTTACATTTTATTGGTCAATGACCCCCTTATTTACTTTATGAGGTCAATGACCTTATTGTCTACATTTTGCCGAGGTCAGTGACACCTTTGTTTACATTTTTTAGGTCAATGACCTTTTTGTTTACTTTTAGCCCAGTCCACAACCTTTCTTCCATCTAGCTAAGTCAAAAACGTTAGCTGACATGGGTTATTGTCTAAGGAAATAATACAATTTTTAAAGAAATTGCTTAGATTTCCCTGAAGTCACGTTATGATTTCCATACCAAATTATATTGTGGCACGCGAGTCACCTAAGCACTGGTCTGACACGGTGCCCACTTTGCTTATATAGAGGCAGTTGGAATCCAGCTTCTCCTCAAGTCACGTGGTGATTTCCGCATCAAATCACATCGAGGCACGAGGGTCACTTAAGCACTGGCCAGACAGCTGCCTCTGAAGTCATGTTGTGACTTCCACATCAAATCAAGGTGCCTGCCTTACTTATCTAGAGCAACCTGGAAGTCAATAAAGAAAATCAATAGACTCACGAGAGTCACCTAAGTAGTGGCCACACACGGTGCCTGTTTTACTTCTATAGAGTTCTGACTCAAATGGAATAAAATTTATAGTTCAAAGAAGTAAACTACCTCTGAAAATGGTTCACAGTAATCCAGTGGCCCAAAGTTTGTAACTCTAAATTCTTACTGCTTAAACAGTTCGATTAGTTTATATTCGGTTTTATGGCTGAACTTAAAGATGGAGGTGGTCGAATCGGACAGCTATGTATGTACCGTTCATTGCATAACCAAGAAAACGGCGTCTATAATTAGATCTAAAGTATCAACAAATCACCTGCAATCCATTATAAACCTGCTTAGACATTAACTTTATATTCCTCCAGATCAGTTGGATTTCGAAAGATATGACATCCGATATGTTTTAGTCTCAATCTTGCAATTGCAGAACAGTCAAGTGAGAACAAAAGACTTGAAGAAGATTTTTATACTTTATCTTCTTCCGAATAGCTTCTTCCACTGGCATCCGGTAAGATTTGTAACCTTACCGAGTGAACGCAATAACAAGTTATAACCCTTATAACTACAGAAAGCTCAGCCTTTCTGAGTACGAAAAGTCATTGGTTTTCTTATGAGTTTTATTGGGCCAGAAGATCTTACGACCACACATGTAATCACAGTTTCCTCGCGCTCAACAAGCTCCCGCAAGACAACAGCTGAGCCACGGCTTCTTCCCACTATGAGAGAGGCTAAAACTATTTTCCATACCAAGTCATCAGCCCCATTGTTGCTTACGATTTCTCTAAAGACTGTTTCCCCAAACTGGGGTTATACGTATCCAGAAGTTACTCGTTGTTGTAGCGGAAGAAATTATTCCTAAAGTAATTTGGAGGAATGTTGCCGATGTTATAGTTCGTGGTCGGATAAAAATCCGGGACCGTTCCGATCAGGTAGACCCGACTGTCGCGGGAATGGTCCAGAAGTAACTCGATGCCATTGTTAGTTATATTAGGGATTCCTCAACGAACCTCGAATAGGTAATAGTTAGGTCAGTTAATTCACGGGTATTACATCAGGAGATTGCGTACCGAATCTACTTCTCCCTTTATGGCAGCAACTTCGGCATGAAAAACGCTACAATAGTCAGGAAGAATGGAACTGATTTAGGTAGATATTTCCCGATTATTTAGGTAGGTATTCACCTCCACCAGCCACAAGCCTTAAACAATCCGGAAAGTAGGTTCACTGTCCTTCGCCTCCAGCGGAATTTTTGTATCTAAATTTTATGGAATAAACCCAATGAACCCTAAAACCAGAAACTCTTCAATATTAGAACCACTTAAATGATTCTACAGTACATATATAGTCAACAAAATAGTGACGGAGACCTCTTTAATCTGCAACCCACAAAAATTTTCATGTTAATATATAAGCTTCAAAGCAAAATCTTCCAGTAAGAACATAGAACCAATTTCGGCATAATAAATCAACGCTTTCAAGCAGCTCAAAGACAGAGACTGCGACGAAAGCAGCTCAACTGCAAGAGCTCAGCCACCCGCTGTTACAATGGAGTCAACAATGTGACGCAGAGATTGCGGGAAGAATCGCGATGCTGCATAAGCTGACCACAAAGCTATTAAACGCTGGCACCGAAAGCCGCTCAGCGCTGAGACAACTTAGTTAGCTGTAGCATGAATATGCGACTACTCACACCAAGGTGTCTACGGAGCTGCAGCAAAATTCCAACCATCTCATAAGCATGTAATATTTTACGTCTGAGTTGCTTAACCACTTTATGTCAGACACTCTAAGACGCCGTCTTCGCAACCTTAACTGCCCTCTATCGTTGACAACCTTTGTGCCGGTGCCGTTGCCTTGTCCCTAAGTATGTAAGTAAACGCTTTTGCAATGAAATATAGATTTTACAGCTTCCATTTGAGCTGAAAATTGTACTATTGTTGGATTTGTTGTTATGCGGCAAGCAGGCAGTGTTTGTGGCACGTGTAAATGTCATCTTCATCTCATGAAATGGGCATGAATAAATTTATGAGGGCAATATGCATAGCTACACGCCCGCTGAAATGTGCTCTGCTTGCTATTTGAGTATGTGTATATGGATGTGTTTAAATATATTTACACATACATTCTACGTATATTAATAGGAAGACGCACCTGGGCGTTTGAAGCGCTTGTTGTAGCTTTGCCAATTTTGCTTTTATGTCCACAGTTTGTGGGGAGCGTTTCGGCTGGTAGCCAATGAAATTCGTAGCCGTTCGAGCCAGTTTGGTTGTAGTTGCTGAAACTGAATTTAGTAGCCTCCTTAAATTCCTGGAACGAAATTCCACAAATTCAGTCTAGGTTATGTTAAGCTAAGAACACATAACTTTATTTGGGGTTATGTAATGTTTCGGGTGTTATGTTTCTGATCACAACTATTGCATATTACATGTTAATTATATAACATTCTTTTTGTGGAATCCTGTTCTGTAAGCTCAGTATAGTTCATATTCTTGGCCTACAGAGCTTTACATTCGATCTTTTAAAATAATATGAGGAGAAATGTCCAGAAATACATATTATAAAATTATCCCACACTCTCCTTTTGTTTGTTCAAATAAAGAATCTCACAATATCTAAGCGAGATGGGAGACATCCGTCTACAACGACGATTACAATGAGAAATCTAGGGCTCATCCTGGATATGAATCTTTCATGGAAGCCGAATATCGAAGATAGAGCAAAACAGGCATCGATTGTCTTATTATGCTGAAGAGTAACCATTGGCAAAAGGTGGATTCTCTCACCAACAGTAGTCTTCTGGTTCTGCGACACCATAGTTAAGCACATTATGTTCTATGGAGTATTTATTTGGTGGAGGGGTCTTGAAGATACAACACTTGCAAAGAAACTCGAGAGCATTCAACGGGCGGCGCTCATCAGCATGTGTGGTGCGCTAAGGTCCACTCCAACCATGGCACTTAATGCCATCTTGTACATACGAGGTGTGTTCAAAAAGTATCGCGAATTTTGTGTTTTTTCAAAAAATTTTTTATTTATTCATGAATATCTATTTTGTTCCTTTCAAAGTAATCCCCATGAGATATTATGCACTTGTGCCATCTGTCTTTCCAATCTTCGAAGCACTTCAAAAAATCATTTTTTTTATCTTCTTCAGCTTCTCCTTCGATGCCGTCTTTATCTCGTCAAGAGAAGCGTAACGTCGTCCTTTCATGGGCCTCTTCAGTTTAGGGAACAAGAAAAGGGTGGCTGTGGCATCATTAGTGTGTTGTTTTGGGCCAAAAAGTCGCGCACAAGCAACGATGTGTGAGCAGGGGCGTTATCGTGGTGCAAAAGCCAATTTTTGACCTTATACAAATCCGGGCGTTTCTGGCGGATTTCTTCGCGCAAATTGCGCATAAGTTGCAGGTAATATTCCTTATTGACCGTTCTTCCCTGTGGAAAGAACTCATGATGCACCATGCCCCTGCAGTCGAAGAAAACTGTCAGCAAAACTTTCGCGATACTTTTTGAACACACCTCGTATTGCTCCTAGACATCGTCGGAAGGCATATGGCTGCGAAAGCTTGTATCAGACTCAGAGAATCTAGGTTTCTAAAAGAACACGTATCTCAACACTCGAAAATCCTTACACATTTTGAGTTCATACTGGATCACTTGGATCATCGAGTCGCCAAACCGAACTCTGACGGCACCTTATCTGCCTGGCGAAGGAGTTGTGGGTGGGAAGAAGCCGTTGGAGGAGAGGGACAGTGATATTCTTTACGGAAGGGTCAAAGCTTGAGGGGATGGTTAGTGAAGGGTTTACTGCCAGAAGCCTTCTATCAACTCCAACTTCAGACAACTTGGCTATTACAATGTCTTCCAAGGCGATTTACTGCTCCGGAGTGCAGACTCATTTAGAGAATGTAACCTTCCGCTCAAAGGGTATGGGTGCCAAGCCACAGCGGAATCACAGGAAATTGTAAGGCAGATGAGCTAGCGAGGAAAAGTACCCTAGAATCGCTATCGATAGAATGAGAGCGGATCGGTGCTACTGTATTCTCTAGTGTTATAACACTTGATAGCTGGTCGTTATAAAATTCTTCGTTTTCGTATCCGTACTGTAATAAAAATAAATAAATAGGTAATAGAAAAAACTTCAACCACAAGTTTCGTAAGCCCCTTTAGTTTGACCCACATATTGAAATATTTTATTTTTTTTTAGTTTAGTAGACGGAAGGTGATTCTGTTATATAATTTTGTAGAAAAGATAACACCTCCCGCTTCAGTATCTAGTTTAAAGCTATTCGTATAGATGTTTCTCCCCTGGCACTGTCTCCCTTTTCCATCCTACTCTAGAAGGAAAGGCAATACGAACGAGGCGAACTCAAATTCAATTATCACCATCTCATAAGCAAGCCAGTATTACTCCCATTGTGCTACTACGTGGTAACCAATTATGAGTTATCTAGGAACTTAATGGATTTGATATAATACCCTATTTTTGGTTAAAGATAAACTGCTTTACATTCTGCCGACTTCACATTACCTTGTTTTGGAAAATAGAATCTTAGGCCTCTCTTATGTAATCTAGTTCTCTCTTGCCTAAAAATGTGAGCTTTGTGGTCTGTCCCCCATCAACGCTACCCCATAGTACTTTTGTGGTATGCTCCGTGCTGTTAGTGTTCCAAGACATGAGATGTTACTTCGCAGCTCATTGCTTCAACAACCCATGAAGGAGTTGGATGGCATAGTACAGCTTAGGTGAATTACATTTCTGGCTGCCTACGAATAGGTCAACTTGTCCGCCTTTTCAGTTCCTATATTATTACTAAAGCCACGAAAATTTCGAACAATTTCTTTATAGCCCTTCAATAGACACCCTATATCTACTTGCGTATCTGTGTGAGGCGTTTATACTACGCTTATGTACTGCCGTATTGTATTCTGAATAAGTCAAACATATAAAAGTGATAACACATATTGTTATGCGCCGTGGCATGCCACATGCATTTTTGAATTCACTCACTCGCATAGCATAACGGTATTGCACATTGCCACGAATTATTTATCAGACACTGCTCGACGCTAGCTCATCGCCCAAGCAAGGCACAGGTGCACTTACGAGATTTGCACATTATATATGTATGTGTATGAATATATGTATGTATGTATAAGCGTGTTGCATGCTTTTATTGCCACCTACTAGCTAATTTAATATCTGCACATGCAAGGATTTCGCGTAATTAACAATTAAACATTTCATCAATTCAACGCAGCGGTTGATTGCGCAACAGCTGGTGCCGGCGTTGAGGTTAGTTGCACCGCGAATGTGTGCGTTTTAATTTTTTTCGTTTTGCGTGCCACCACTCCTGCCCATTTTGGTTGAATTGTTGGCTCGGCAATTGCGTAGTCTTAATGAAAATTGCATGCGTTGAGTTGGTTCGGCAAATAGCAAGCGAAATGAATTAAAAAAAATAATACAAAAAGGAAATAAATAAATTTTTGTTCAAAACCACACTGAAATGTAAGCGTACAGCAACGCACGCACACATAAGTGCACCGGTGCAGCGAAATAAAAAAATTAAATATTTTCCCAGTTGAATGTTTGGTGAATGCGTTTGGCTGCTGGCAGCTGAGGCTTACCAATTTTCAGCGGCATTTTAAATAAGCAAATTTAAAATTTATACAAATGCTGGCTTTGTTAAATAAGGGAGAAAATGCATTTACATTACAGCGGGCAGTTGAAGGAAAATAAGCAATCATAAGCTAGTAGCATATATTGCTCCGCTGAGAGTTTCTTACTTGGGGATTCCAAGTGTAGCCAGATCCTTTTCCACCTGGTCTTTCCAATGGAATGGAGGTCTTCCTCTTCCTCTGTTTTCCACGGCAGGTACCGCGTCGAATACTTTCAGAGCTGGAGTATTTTCATCCATTCGGACGACATGAGCAAGCCAGCGTAGTTGCTGTCTCTTAATTCGCAGAACTATGTCAATGTCCTCTTATATCTTGAACAGCTCATCAATCCATCGAATGCGGTATTCGCCGTGGCCAATGCGAACATTTCCGCAGAACCTCTCGAAAACTCGCAACGTCGACTCATCAGCTGTTGTCATCGTCCATGCCTCTGCACCATATAGCAGGACGGGAATTATGAGTGACTTATAGAAATTGGTTTGTGTTCGCCGAGAGAGAACTTTACTTCGCAATTGCTAGCACTTGTTAGCAAAAAATTATTCTGCTTTGGATTTCGAGTACTGACTATGTTTTTGGTGTTAATGCTGGTTCCAGGATAGACGAAATCATCTACGACTTCGAAGTTATGACTGTCAACAGTGACGTGGGAGTCTAGTCGGGAGGGCGTCGACTGTTTGCCTTCTTGCCCTCGTTCACTGCCAGATCCATTTGCTTCGATCCTTATCCATTCTGAAGAAAACATAACTGAAAACGCTGGTGTAGCGGTCAATGATATAGAAGATTGTGCCTTACCGATGCAGCTCTGCAACTCACCTTGTCTGAAATCTCAATTGGTATCGAACGGCTCGGAGAACTCCTTCCCGATCCTGACGAAGCTTTTGGTGTAGCTCACCGTTAACATATTAGTTTTGCGGGGATACCAAATTCAGACATCGCGGCATAAAGTGAGCTCCTTTTCGTGCTGTCCAAAGCAGCTTTGAAATCGACGAAGATCCAAGATTTGGCGCATAGTGAATATCTGGTCAGTTGTTGATTTATCAGTCCTAAAGCCACATTGATAAGGTCCAATCAGTTTGTTGACGGTGGGCTTTAATCTTTCACACAATACGCTCGATAGAACCTTATATGCGATGTTGAGGAGACTTATTCCGCCGTAGTTGACGCAAGTTGTGGGGCTCCCTTTTTGTGGTTTGGGCAGAGCACACTTAAATTGTAATCGTTGGGCATTCTTTCATCCAACCATGTTTTACAAAGAAGCTGACGCATGCTCCTTATCAGGTCTTTGCCGGCGTATTTGAATAGCTCGGCCGGCAATCCATTGGCTCCCGCCGCTTTATTGTTCTTCAGACCGGTAATTACTATTCATTTCTTCATGGTCGGGCAATGAAATGTTCGCTCCATTGTCATCGATTGGGAATCGGCTTCTCCTGGTGTTATGTTTGTTATGCCTTTCAGCAGGCTGGAGAAGTGTTTCCTTCATAATTTCATTCGCTGCGATTTGGATTCGGTTACCAGATCACCTCTGGTGGTTCCACCAAAGGAGGCTCCGCTCTTGAAACCTTCTGTGAGTCACTGCATCTTTTAGTAGAATTTACGAGCATTATCCCTATCGGTCACCTTGTCAAGCTCTTCGTACTCACAGATTTAGGCCTCATAACAGTGTAAATGAGGCAAATAAATTAATGCAAAGTTTAAGGGAGACGATGCTATATTCTATATTTCAAGGCATATGAGAAACTTTAAATAAAGGAACAGTGTATTAACATTACTAACTCGCTTATATTGAAATGCCTTTCATATATAGCCTTAACTTCCACTAGGTGAATAGAGGCTCACATACGTGTAATTTAATATTTATCGCACACAAATCAAGTATGTAGGTTAGGTTAAAAAGCGGGAGCTGAAGCACAAAAAAAAAATTGAAAGAGAAACAGGAAAGTTTAACAAATTTGCAGTGGATTTCCGAGTGTGTGCATATTTGATCAAGCATACAGAGCAAAGGACTTCGGGGCGAACGTGAGTACCGCTACATACAGACAAGTCAAAATGGAATAAACTGCATTTACGCGCTGAAACTGTACATAAGTACACCCCCGCAGTTGTCGAGTTGCCAATGTTTGGCGCTCGTATTTGTGTCCCACTTTTGGGCGAACTCTTTGGAAATGCGTGCACACATGGCACGCTCTGTTGCTGGTGGCTTCCATTTTCCTTTTTCCAGTTTTTTTTTGTGTTTGCTCACATGCCTATTTGGGTAAGTGTGCTCGCAGCGGTTTGCAGCGCTGACAGCACAATGTCAACGTTTCGATTCTATTTGCGTTGTTTGATGCCAACAAAGCCTGCGATGGTTTTAAAGGAGACCTTTTGTTGCAATTGTCACAATTCAGCTTGTGTATTATGTGAGTTCTGTTCCATATATTCTCTTTAGATCTTGACGTTTCAGTAACAAAGAAATAGGCTTCAGATTGTGGCCTTTCCGATTTTTATTGAAAACATTATAAAAATTATCTTTCTACCTCTCAGCGAAATTCACAAGTGAATAAATCAGCTCTGGTAACACTTTTCTCAAGCGTATGAACCAAAGAATTATTTTTGGCTTTATTGAATTCTCATATTTCGACTCAAACAACCTAGTTTCTTTAGATCTTGATGTTTCTGTAGAGCCTACTTCATACGCAATACAAAGACAAGTATTTTTTTTTAGATACTGATTTTTCAGATTGTACTGCTCGCTAAAGGTGCACCTCATTCGGGACCACGCCTAGTAAGTAACATCTTACTATATTGGACAATTCAGCGTGTTTATTGAAAACATTCATAAAGGGCCATTATCATATTCTCCAGCTTCACTGATCTTCTCAGCGAAATCCACAAGTGATCAGGTGTTGGCCTTTATCTCCAGGGCCTGGCGCTCTGACTTAAATCTCGGGCAGTAGAAAATATGTTTTTTCACTACTGTTACCATAAGTCATTTTCCCGCAACTCCACTGTGGTTCTTGCTCTCAGAGTTTTGATTTGTGCTTATGTCAACCAATATTTTCTTATCTCTTCTGGTAACACTTTTTCTTCAGTTTCCCAGCGTTCGCAGAATGAACCGATAAAGAATTCTTTTTCAAAATCTTTATTGAATTCTCATATTTCGACTTCAAACAACCTAGTTTCTTGTTGTGTTAGACATGACATGCCATTGAACCTGAAAAAATGTAAAACTATGTGCTTTTCACGTAGATCTGTAGACCCTACGTCATACGCAATACAAAACTTTAGGTTGGAGCAAGTGTGCAGTTTTGTTGATCTGTGAGTAACTATGGACCCCAAACTCAATTTTAATTTTCACGCATCTTCCACGGTTGTTAAAGCTCACGCTAAAGGCGCTCTTAGTTTTGTTAAACGTTGGTCTAAAGAATTTAGGGATCCGCTTGTCACAAAAATTCTTTTTACATCTTTGGTGCGGCCTATATTAGAGTAAGCTTCTGTGGCTTGGAACCCTAGTCACCAAGTTCATTCGGTGAAGTTAGAGTCCGTTCAAAAACAATTTTTACTTTTTGCCTTAAATCATTTTCATTAGGATTTCAGTTTAAATCTTCCCCCTTACACTAACCGTTTAAAACTTCTTAATCTCCCTATACTCGCTAGTCGTAGGGTGACGCTGGGTATAATATTTCTTGTAAAACTCATGAATGAGTCAGTCTGTAGCCCATCTCTCTCATCTGATATTAATTTTAACGTTCCCGCTCGCTCTACCAGACAGTTTAGACCTTTACTTTTAAAATTTTCTAGAACAAATTTTGGGTTAAACGAACAATTCCGCCGAATATGTCACGATTTCAATTCTCATTCCAGCACATTTGATCTAACAGACTCACTCTTTCTCTCTCTCGTCTAATACCGCTCATTTGCGGAATGCGCCCCTCGCGTCGGTTGGGCGGGAGAAGGGTCATCGTTGGGTATTATTATTATTAAAGTTATACAGACTGTCTATGATTTCAATGATCGAAAGATAGAAGGATAAAGATTAAGGTTTGACAGATTCTACTGCTTGTCAAGAACCCTTTATTCCGAAAAACTAGTTTGATACATTAGTCGAAAATCGGAAGCAAACACAGTTCCAGCCTTGTAGGTTATACGTTTTCTTTCATTGCATTCCGTTTTAGTTCCGCAGGCACATTCGACTTGCCAGCGGAATTCATAACATTCAGCACTCAGTTAACCCTTTAAGCTTGCTGAATACTGCTGTATCTTGCAGGCGGAAGTATTTGTGATTCAAGGGGCTGAGATAGCCGCATAAATATATCAGAGATCAGTATATACGCAATCTCACATCCCAATTGGTCAGTGAATGTCCTTAGTATGTAGAAGGGAGGCAGAAAAGGTAGTAACTGCCAGTATGCGACTGCATCCAGTATAGTTGGCGAGTTTGTCAAAAGTGTCATCCGTCTGGCTACCGAAAAACCACAAGAAATACGGAAGTCACTTAAAATAAAATACAATGACTTTTTCGAAAAGACTGACAGACCAATCAAGGCGAGATGCACTGGCTTAAGGACACGCCGGATAGGCAAGTTCATATGCAAAAGCCCCGAAAGAAAACACGTAAGCTTTTTTCTCATGCATACTGTATCGAAAAGATTGCGGGACGGTTATTGGTCTAATTGTAGATCGCAATCTACTGGCATTGCATCCGGGTCCGATGCATTGAAGAAGACATGAGAGAGCCACTGGAACACCTAATATGCTTCTGTTCAGCATTATCAAGAACACGACTTAAACACGACTTAAGTACTTGGTGAAGTTTCAAACCTAGATGTCAAGTCACGCTTAAGGTTCGCAAGAAGAGTTGACATCCTGTATGATGAATACTTCAGCTTAAATTGAGCTTAATCTTCATCTACTACTTACTAAGGATCAGTAGGTTTATGTATGGCATGACAGTCAATCAGTATAACCTAATCTATCCTGTTTAGTTCCTCCACTCAAGTAAAAGCATCCACGAGGCAGGGAAGTGGAGTTTACAATTTACTATGTAGGGCAATATCTTGATTCAGTATTTTACCTTTCTTTTACTATGATCTTTTCTCTTCCTTTTCTTTTTTCCTTTTTATGTTCAGTTTATCAGCTTGTCTTCGTTATAGTTCTTTGTTTTGCTCTTCAGTTTTGAAATTGATATCCTTTTAATGCGAAAGCGTCTTTTTGCGTGTATTCTGCTTGTTTATGTCATTAACGCCAGCGAAACGCGATAAAAATGGAGCAATGCTCTACTCAACCTCTCGCTTATATTACAACAAGAGCAAATTGCAAGTACATGCATAATAACTGTAAAAGTGAGAGGAGAGCAAAAAATGATTCTGAAAACCTCTACCGCTCGGCTGCTCTTAGTGCAACAAAGTCTGCTTTCTCAAAGCCCACTGTGCTTACTGTAGAGACGCATACATATGCTCGCAATACAGCGTTGCTTTACGCCGCTTAAATGTTTTTTTCCTTTTTGTGCTCTAATCACTTTGTGTTCCACTTGTTGGAAGCGGTCGACTAGACGATTATGGCGCAAACTGGGCGACTAAGTTGACGTACGAGGGCGGTACGACAGGGTCGTAGTCTGTAGAAGAAAACGAAAATTGGAGAAAAGTAATTCGATATAATATAAATACTACTTGAAACAGCGATGCCGAAATTTCTTTTCCCGTCTGCATTATTCTTTTTCTGAAAGTCGGTAAGTTGACTTTCTTGGCGATGATTCTTTTTTCACGTTTGGAAACCAAAAGTTGTCACATGAAGCCAAATCTGGAGTATATAGAAGACGGGGCAGCATTACTTAATTCGACCAATCTTTTTGAACGATAATCCAGTTTTAAGCCGATGGCTTATAGTGATACAAAATTACATTTTTCTTGGTCAAGGAGCTACTTTTTGTGCAACTCGGCATCGAATGGTAAGCAACAATTCATCACGGCAGAGCCGCGTTACCGCTTTACACCACCTCAGGTAGCTTATGTACATCATATTTTGTAATGTCCATAAACCGACAGCCATCACCTTTACGGCCAATAGTAAAGTCTTCGTAGTCTTCAGTGCTGGAAACGTGATGAGTTATTAGCAAAATTCGCCTATCATTTAGCAGTTTGGATTCACTCAGTGATCCTACGCCAAAGAAGATGAAAACTGTACTATCGGCAAGAACTACTTTTTGGTCTCTGTTGTGTATCATTTGGGTCCATATCTGATTCTTAGGTCAGGAAGCGACATAGAAATTCAACACCAAACACTTCAGTGATGTGGTTTAAATGTTATACTTGTTTTACAGATTGAGAAAACGTGGCATCCAACTCATCGGCAACTTTCTCATGTCTAATTTTTCATGTAGGATATGACGTATTCAGTCTTGTGAGATGTCTACTGCCTCAGCTCTCGAGCACATCTGGATATCTGGTAGTAGTCCTCATTGGAACTCATTGCACCAATATTTGACAGTCACCATCCAAAGATAAAAGTCAGCGCATACAGTTTCTAAGCACGCTGTATTTTATTGCGCGATTTTCTTCCATTCTCCATTCTGCTTAGATTCTTTTTGGCGGTCTGGTTAAGTACGCTGTAGTATTATTAGTACTGTACATATCTGAGTAGACGTAGGTACAGTATGTTATTAAATAATACATGTCTGAGTCTACTGACATTTGCCTCGTTCATTGTCCTTCACTGATTTTTTTCTTTATCATATTTTATTTTTGTTCTTATTTGTGTTTTTCTTAACTTATACATATATTTTTTGCCGTGCTTCTTCCTGTGATAAGTATGCCATTGTCGTTGCAGCCGACATGGTTTTCCGTTCCTCTTTTCCAGGCTGTACGTGTGGCATTTGCGAGACTTAGTGGCATAATTTTAAGGGATAATATTTTTTTGCGTTGATAAGCAGCAAAGCAAGCCGGGGAAAAAAGTAAGGGGCTCAGCTAGATATTTTCTAGACTCACTTTAATGAATTCACTTATGGGTCAACCCACGTTTTTTTCGGTAAAAATACATATGGACTGTATTTCGTTTGAATAAAAAAATTTTTATTGATATTTTAAAGAAAATATTTCAAAATATTTTAAAGAAAAAGCCTTTTTGATATTTTTTTTGCCACTCATATAGTAATATTTATAAAATATTATCCCATTGATTGTATAAAAAATTGTAAGCATGTGGCAACGCTGCTAAAAGAAATTTCGACTAAATGCTTTTTTCAACCTCTCTAGATTGATAAAGACATTGTAATATTTTTTATTAATTCGGTCGAACACAATTTTTTTGAAGGTGGCAACTCTATATCAATTATTTAAAATTAAAATAAATTATTAAAAAAAATATTTTTTTTTTTTATTTTGGCAATCATTTAGTTATGCATGTTTTCAAAATATTATCAAATTGCTTGTATACAATTTTTTACAAGTGGCAACGCTGTTAAAAAAAATATTCGACTAAGCGCTTTCTTCAACCTATTTGGATTGATAAACTTGTTGTAATACGTTTTATTAATTCGGTTGAATAAATTTTTTGATGGTGGCAACCCTATATAAACTCTTTTAAAGCAAAAGTATTTTTAAATTTTATTTTACAACACAAATGGTGGAATATTTCATGAACTCGGTTGAATACAAATTACTAAGAGATGGCAACTCTTTGCCAAATATTTTAAAGAAAAATTCATTTTTGAAAATAGATTGACAAACATATTGTATTACATCTCATTAATCCAGTTGAATAAAATTTTTCATCAGGTGGCAACCCTATTCCAAATGCTTTAAAGCAAAAGTATTTCTTCAACCTATTTAGAAACATAAAAATATATTGTATTATACATATTTAATTAATTCAGTAAAATAAATTTTTAACACGTGGCAACCTTATTTCGAATATTTTAAAGCAAAAGTATTTTTGAATTTTAGTTTGTTATACAAATTGTAAAATATTTCATGAATTCGGTTGAATGCAAATTATTAACAGGTGGCAACCCTATGTCAAATGTTTTAAAGAAAAAGTCTGTTTGGAATTTAGATTGATAAATATGTTGTGAGATATTTTATTTATTAATTCTATAAAATAAATTTCTTTACAGATGGCAACCCTATGCCAAATATATTAAAAGAAAATTATTTTTGGGATTTAGTTTGATAAACACATTGTGAGTTATTTAGTTCATTAATTCTGTAAAATAAAATTTTTTACAAGTGGCAACCCTATGCCAAATATATTAAAGCAAAATTATTTTTCAATTTTATATTTCTACTCACATTGTAAAATATTCCATGAATTCGGTTGAATCCAATTTATAAAACAGGGATAAAATATGACTAAGTCGGTTTTGACAAATCGCAACATATGGCAACTCTCGCTTCGGAAATAAATAATTATTCAAGCCATAACCATAAAATATAATTTTGCAGTAAATCTTCAACAACAAATTTGTATAAGTTGAGTGCCTCAGACACATTAGCTTGAAATCTTCACTTCGTTTACTCGCAGGCAAGTACCTTTAAGGTTTCCACGAATAAGCGACCGTAAGGCTTTCCATTGCCTACTTTCAACCAACAGAAAAGAAGAAAATGAAGCTGACAAAACACAGAAAGCGATTTAAATTAAACTTATAAATGGATTTGCCGCATAAACCCTTACAAGTCCTTCCCTTACATACACACTCACATATAGTCCTTGCTCAATTATGTGTGTGTTTAAGAAAGGTTAAAGCCAAATAAATGGTTTGACATGGGAGCCGACAAATTTCCAACTAAGCGGCAAATGACGGTGAAACCACTTAAAATGATGAGTCAAATTGATGGCATCAACAAAAGGAAACTGGGAAAAGGGTTGAGTACCACAATGAGGTGGGCTAAAATGGTTGGCTGACGAATATAGGTTTGTATGAGCCACAGCGGTAAAAGTGACCCTTAAGGTAACATGGAGTGCTTCTAAATTATGCAAATGACGAGATGAGTACTCTGCGAAAACTAACAATGGCATAATGGAATATTTACTTAGGCACATTTGTAAGCAGAGGAGCATACTTTAGGGCGCACACCGGCGAAATAAATTAAATTGTGCAACTAATTTGCTAAACTATTCATTGCCTTACTAATGCAGAGAGGAAACTTAATCTGGTGCTTATTAGAGTACAATATGTGTCTTTATGCATAACTGTTCTATAGCTGGAGTTATTCTGTAAACCGATAAACTCTTTTCTTTTGATGAAGCACTTCAGGGTTATAAATACTAATAGATAACTGTCAGGTTAAGTAAGGTTAGATTATGAAGGCGATCCTAACAGGGATCTCACTTGGATAGCTTAGAATGCCGGTCCGTTGTGGTACCTAAGGCTCCTATATAATAGATCATAAGACCCTTACAAATGAACAAAGCGCGTTGAGCCTATCATAAATGCATTAAGACGAAGATGATGTCAGTTGCGGGTCTGTCTTCTTGTTTGCCGAATTTTTTCAACCTCAGAACCTTGTGAAAGCGGTATAATAAAGGACAAAGTGATTGTATGTTTTTACCTGTTCTACACTAGGCCAAAGCATCTTGCAGTCGCTCAGGAGGACCATGCAACGTCCAGTGCTATAACACAAAACGCCAATGGCGAACCAATTCGGTTCAGTTTCGATGTGAGCAGGGTAAGGGTGCCCCTCTGGCTCTGGCTTTGCAGTTGCTAGCGATACCGCCCGAACGAGTCTGATGATGAAGTAATTTGATGATATTTCTAGTGAAGACAGACACTCCTTTACCAGCTTTGAACGCACAGTTAGCGAACTCAGCGCCAGTATTACCGCTCTAATTGGCTTGACTACGGGTTGTAGAACCAAAACACCACCTTTGGCGAAAGTCCCCACCTTTAGCCTACAGCTTCTCTACATAAATATAAGGCAACCGATACTTTGAACATTGAAGTCGCTCGACATTCCCAAGCGACGTCGGCTCTTGAAAAGTTCCAACAAGATCCGACGTTTCCGGTTCAAATTTTCTTCAGCGATGGAGCTCAAGAAATTGCCACAATTGGGACGAAAAGCAACCTGAAAATAAAGAGAAGAAGAGAAAGAGATGTCACTCATCCAGAAAAAGCAACGGTTTGGTGTAATTTGTGGATTGGTGGAATCATTGGTCCATATTTCTTCAAAAGATGCCGTAGAGAACGTAATCGTCAATGGTGATCGTTATCGCGCCATGATAATCGACTATTTGGTGCCTGAAATTGAAGCTGGTGATCTCGGCGACATTTGGTTTCAATAAGTCGGCGCCACTTCCCACACATCTCATCAATCAATCGATTTATTGAAAGAACAATTCAGTGAGTAGATAATTTTACGTTCTGAACTGGCCGATTGGCCAATAAGATCGTATGATATCACAACGTCAGACCTTTTCCTGCGGGGATATGTAAAGTCTAAACTCTTTACAGAGAATACCGCTTCAATTCAGGCCTTGGAATAAAATAATAAAAAGAAATTCTTGAAATATGATTAACATCAGAAACAGATAAATAAAGCTTTTATGGCATTAAGTCCTTAAATAAGGAAACATACAAACATAATAATGTTGAACACATTAGAATATTTGTGCCTTATTGCGTCATCTTAAATGATTTGCATTTAAATTTACGTAATCCAAAGGTCAAATTGTCTTTAACTTGATTATTTATTTTAAAGTGCTTAAATATTAAGCACCTGTAAATAAGATAATTGAGCTGGAATATTTAATGTATTTTGCTTCGAACAAAATTTACACTTGTATACAAATGTATTGTCTATTATTGTCGCGTATGTTGCAAGCAACAGCGAGTCACAAGCAATTCAATAATAACGGTGAATTCATCACTGAAGCAATCAAATGTAGTAAATAAGATATTCGAAATTTATTTACATGTCTCAGCTTATGCTTATAACCAATAAAAGGATTTGGGACTCACATTTACTTGGCTTTTGCTTCTGCTTGGCTTATAATTTATATGAATCAGTCAGATTTCATCCACTTTGGGTGCCTTTTTAGGCAGTGGGTTTTCAAGAAGATATAAAACTCATATCATTTAATGTTTGGACAAGAGTGTAGCTTTATTATAAAGATGAGCATTCGATGTTCATTCGGCTGCAGTTCTTGCACGAGTTGGATTTTGTAAGCCCGCAAACCATCCTTCCGCAAAATCTTCCATAGATCCAATTGTAGCGCGAGGGTTGAACTAATACGGGTCTTCTTCGCAGCAATAGCGCCTTCAGTGAGGACGGCAGAAATGTTAACAAATTTTAAGAAATATTTCAGTTTTTATGAAAGAGAAACCAGCAAAGCTCATTTAAGTCATTGAACGATCCTACCGAAGACAATCAAATCTACGTAAGAAATCATAGATTTTTCTTATAAATAAGATCAACTACCCCTATGATGACACCGAATACTAACTCAAAAGCTAAAGGAAATCTGGAACATTCTAGGCTACAGTTTACACTGCCTAGGTCGCTAGTCAAAATCACCTCTACGGATACCCGCTTCAAGCCTTTACGCTTTTCAATCTATATGAAATCTGCAAAGCAAATACATCGCTAAAAATATATACCCTTAAGGAGTTGTTGGGAACAGTGCGATAAGTGAGGACGGCTTATACCAAATTTTATAGAGTTAAAACTGACAAAAAGACACATAATCTTCGAGCTTTCTGATGATCTCTGAGCGCTGTTTTTAGCTCATCTTATTTATGTATTTTCGACACGAGTAGTTTTCTACATAGAATTAGTTTTCTTCCCCATTTCACACTTCGAAACGAAACTGCAAACCTTCCTTTCTGATAATGGCTATGTAATTATTAATTATTGTACTCTCTATGTAGTCCTTCCACACAGTTTCTGAATGCTTTCTAAATTTTTCTTCCTACCTGCATCTATTGTAGAACCATATCTTAAAAGCAAGCAACAAGCAGCGGTCAATAGGTACATATTTTCAAAATCTTTCGCTAAAAAACATTATAAGCCTCCTCTTGAGATGTTGTCAGGTCATTAGCGGCCATTTGATCTTATAAAATGTCATTGACTCCATAAAATGTGAACAAAAGTTGTTGACTTGGCTGAATACAAAAATGGTTGTGGACTTGGCTAAATATAAACAAATGGCTCATTGACCTCATATATGATATGTGAAAAAGGGTCATTGACCTAGACAAAATGTAAATGCTTCATAATGTAAACAAAAGGGTTCATTGACCCTATCATCTTTTGCAAAAACGTCTGATTGAAAACTTTATAAGCAGCCGCCTCTTGAGATATTTGTCAACAGCGGTCATTTCTTCTGAATAGTCTACCCATCCCGAGGTATTTTGTGAAACACACTTGTGACATTTTATACATAAGATTACAGATATTCAATATATTATTCATTCAATAGATATTGTTATAGCTCCAAGTCTATATCCTACCCAATCTACCTTTTCAACATTCATTTCACAATTTTTTTTATTCAATACGCATTTTATTAATGGTTAGCCTCTTTTGTGTGGGTCCACGCGACACTCGCTGTCAGTATTCCAACGAATGCGTGTGGCATGTGTCAAAAACAGCTGCAACGCCGCCAATGGCGGCCAATAAAAGAGCAATCATGCTTATCAGTCGCTGGCACGGATGGATGCGTTAATTTGACTTGAATGCCGCGACAAATGTGCACAGAAGGGAATCCACGCGAATAACCGTCAGCAAATAAGCAACACATTGCCGGTTTAAGTAATTCGTTTTATTGACAATGAGCGGAGCAGCTCGCCTTGCGGCATTTCGCAAGCACCTCGATGGTGCTTCTGTGCCGGCGTTAAAATTGTAATAAAAATTCGCTATGCGCACATCAAAAGTTAATGACTTCGTCACAAGCGATTGCATATAGGCCGCTAGAAAAGGAAAAACCTAAATAAACACTTAACGCGTGGAAGTATTCGCACTCAAGGTGAGTGAGAAGGAGATCGGAATAGCGGGAGCTGTAGAACGGCCTTAAGCCGTGAATACAACGAAGTCATGTCGCCCGTGGCTTTCTAGGGCCTTCCGATTGCCAGGTAATAACAACATTCGCGAAGCATAAGCCGGAGGCAACATTGTCATCAGCAATGACAAACTTGGTTGCCCTTCCTGGCAGGGCTGCTCGTGATACTTGTGTATTCATGTCTGCTTTGTTCATTTAGCCGTTTTGTCAATGACAATTGTTGTCCGAATGAACAGTTAATTGGTCGTTGTAGCAGCTGCTGTGGAGTAGGAATAGGTTTTTTGTTAATTAGTTGAGATCTGGCATTTTCTTTTAATTATTTAAAAAGCTTCAATGCAAACATCATAATTCTTGAAAGTCACCAAAATAACTTGTCTTCTCTTGAACATGACATGGTCATTGTTTTTCTGCGAATTAAATGAGGTATTACTTTTGTTGGTGGCTTAGACTAGTTATTAATTTTCTTTACTTTTAAGTAGATACTTCCTTTCCAAACTCCAAAAATAATCGCATAGTGCGTTGGTTAAAGAAGCACTTGAGAGGTTAATGTCATTCAGAAATAAGTTCATAGTGTTTTCGGAAATGGTCCTAGAACCTTAAAAAACAAGTCTAGGGACCAAAAATATCGGAATATTGTAAACAAGATGCAGTTAGACAAAAGCCCCAATAGAGACAAGCTGACTTCATCTTGAAGACTAACAAAAGTGCTTAAAACAGCAGATGAAAACATTTCTATGTTCCCCAAACTCTGCAAAATGGTTTTAATCATTCGAGTCTCTAACGAGTGTGCCATAAGCAGTAATATAAAACTTTGTACATAAATTTAAGGATTCGAGTCTCAAACCTTTGCGCTACAAAAATAAAGATCATTGTTATTCTCAGTAAATCTGTCTAAAGGTCACTTAAATAGAGAAAAGATATGTTCTATCATAGGTTTCTTTAGTTCTTATACATATCTGTGTTTGAACAAGTTGATCTCTTAAGAATATCAATAAGTCTCAACGGAAGATTTCACCTGTTTTCTGAAGTTTTCTGAAATGTCTCACCATTACAACAAAACTTTCGGATGCTTCAAGGTATTTCTTTCATTTCAAATAAACAGCCAATTGGCTATTATGGCGGATCGTCTATACCACCGATAAAAAAATGTTTACTGGCATAAAAGTCGTTATGAGGCAATGCATGGGATTGTTCCAAGAAACGGTGTAAACATAAAAAAGATCGAAATTAAAGGAAAAATGAAAGAAATGTTATTGCAAAGACAACAATGGTCAGATGATATGATTTCTCAGGCCATCATATCCTTTCTCTTTGTTCCAGAAACAAAATATATCGCACAGATTCTTAGCTAAATCTTAAAACTCCCAAATTATCACGAGATACTGTAAGATGACCCCCAATTTTATAAGCTACAATTAGGAATCTATATGATTGTAACTTTTGTATTTGGCTTAGAGCATATTTTTAATATTTGTCTATCATATTAGAACGCTATCATTTCATTCTAGGTTTCATTGGGTTTGGTTAAATAGTCGATTCTAACAGACACCTCACCTGGACAGCTGATAGCCGGTCCCATATGGTACCTAGAACTCCTATAGAATTGATCATAAATACCTTCCTAGATAAACGAAGGGAAACCAGTAAGAACTCTTACGATTGCGGCAAGAAGAACTTTGATAAGGGCATGTAGCTCAATACGTGCCTACGTTCTACTCAAAGCCAGAAAGGATCTCGCAGTCGCGCAGAGACTCGTCGTCAACCAACGCTTGCTACGCACACGCAAGGTCCATACTTATAGTACTAGAATTCAAGATGACAACGAAGTTACAACTCGTTACCAATTCATTGTAAGCGGGGTAAGGGTTTCCTTTTTTACTAGTTTATCGGCAATTTCCAATGATTTCGATATCACGGAACGAGTCTGATAATAAAGTAGCTTGATGCGATATCTAGTTAGGTTAGACACTCCTTGATTAATTTTAAACGCAGTCTGCGAACTCAATACTAGTGTTGTTCTGCCGTCGGAGTGAATGCTTACGCCTCTGAAAGAAGCCACAGTTCGGAGCAGTATGTAAGTCTATCGCTACTTTAATATGAACCCACTTCTATCTAACCACTTAACAATTGCTCATCGAGCTTATGACTCATATTGTCTGAAAAATTTTCGTGAGTTTTAAAAGCTTTGGTAAATCCAGTAACACGTGTAATTATTAATACTGACAGCGATCGTTAATATGAACTCATCAAATACAACTTTAATTGAAACGCCAGTTACTAACTTATTTAACGGTAATTATTTCCTTACCTTCACCAATCATTACTAATGTCTTCACTACCTTTGCGATTATCTGCCTCGACACATTCTTAGTCCTTTGCATTTTGTAATGTTGCATAGAAACATTTACCTACTAAACGCTTGTAAATTGGTTAGAATAGTGCGCCGTTGTAATGCCTCCAGAACACGTTCCCAGCTTCAGCTTCATTAACGCAGCACAGCAATTTACAAGCGCATTGTTATTTAGTCAAAACTCTTAATGGGTAAGTATGCACCCAATAGGAAATGTAGGACGTCAAGAAGTTGTAAATTGTATGCAGTGTTGGGATATTCATCTTACCAGCTCACACAATTTTTAAGTTGTTTCTCCACAAATATTGGTTTAGCCCGAATTTACCATACGTAGATGGAAGATCGGCTGAAACTTGCTTCGATGATCTCCCCTTCCTTATATTGTTTCAGCTCTGAAAGTGGATTCCTAACTGATATAGAGTTAAATAAAGAATTATCTTTCATCTAATGACAAGAGTTAGCTTCTGAAAACGTATAATTTGTCAACAAATTTATTTTGACCTTCAGCTTCCTTGATATTTAGTTCTAAACTTGGTGATTAATGCTTAAAAACTCTGCCGATGGTTCGTTTAAATTGTAAGCTGACGAAAAGCGGCACCCTAGAAACTCACAAATATATTGGAGTACCCATGAGTTCAGCTAACATGAATATGTGGATGACTAAAGAATCTTTGGAGAATGCACTATCGAAAGATGGCTGTTCTCGGGGGTGGTAGTAGAAGCGAGTCTACTTGTCATCAGCTGACTATAAATGGAAGATCTGCTTTTATTTCATACACGCTTTCTCGTTATCTTATTAACATCTCAGTCATATCGCTCCTTCGGAAAAAACTTACCTTAGCTTCTCTTTGAAAAGTCTTAACAATATTGCCATACTTGCTCCTACTTTCGATATGGAGCAATCTGTAGCCACTAACTAACTATAACTTAACTTTTTCATTGAAAGCCGCACTTTAGTCATGTTCAGCTTAACGTAACTTGTAGCCTTCTGCTTTCGGCCTCCAAAAGATGGAGTTCCATTACGAAGTCCATGTGGGGTAGTCAGCTTTAAGGATGCCTGCTTTTCAACGGACTCTGTGACCTCACTAGTGATACCTCTTCTGGTGTATCACAGCGTGGAGCGCACAAATGCTTGAAACATAGACTTGGTAACGCGAGACAAGTACACAAGAGATGACCCATTGTTTCACTGGTGACTTGCTCCTGACATTTCTTGCAGCCTTTCCGATCTGTCGTTCCATTTTGCAGGCATCAGCTTTCATCAGGCTTTGACAGGTAAGTATTCCAATCATGTTCCTACAGTCCTTAGGATCGCCGCCTTGTATTTCGCTTTAGCCTTCAGACCCGTTTCTGTGTTTCTTCCAGTGTACTTTCTTGTTGTCAGAGTTGAAATCCTTGCTCATCTTTTCAGAAGAGCCCTGAAGATATTTTTCTTCTTGTATGCTAATGTTCACAGCGCTTTTTGGATCCGATTCTTAATGGACTGTACTCTCTTTATGGTTGACTTGAAGAGAGACTGGACTTCTATTGAGCTTTCATACCTCCAGTTGAAGAGTACTTTCCTAGCGGCACAGGTCTGCATGTAAGTACTCAATATACTCAAATTGGCATTAAAGCGCCTTGGGTACATGGCTAACCCGACAATGCGGAGAATTGTTAAAATTCTGTATACAATCAGCAAACAGACGCAACAGACCGACAGACAAACAGAAAAACAAACAACCAGGCAGCACTTACAGCAGCAACAAACTAAACAAACAGCGAACATGCAGCATGACACAACATACAATACACAGCAATAACAACTACAATAACCACAACAAGTAGTCAACAACTGCTGCTGAGCGCAATGCAATGCAGAAACAAATCGCATAAATCGTTTTGCGCTACAAATATTCGCTGATGCTCGCGCGCGGCAGCGGAACGACGGCACATTGCCCGATTGGCTGGCGGAATTCGGCATTCGCTGGTCCTTGGCAAGCACCCATGCTCATGTTGTTATCCATTAGATACACGACCAACGCGCCTGCACGCACGCACGCACGCACGCACGCGCTCAACATATGCGATTACATGCAATCTTGGCGCGCATTTGCGTTATTTATGCGAGACAAACGCGTTCCAGGGGGCAAACGGCGCGCGGCGTTAACAAAAAAACGCACGAACTGCCGCCTGAGACGTGAGCGATAAAAAACTCCAACGCGCGCAAATGTATACTGCACATATGTAGATGTCGCGACGCAGACGCATGCACTTCTGCTCATGCCAATTTAATTGCGTGCCGATTGTGGCAATCCATGAGGGTGACCACAGCCTGCATTATGGCGACAAAGACGTGTCCGCGCCGCACACGCACTTTGAGTGGCCTGCTCCACGGAGTACGCAAATTCGTTTAACCCGGTATCCCCCTTCACCTTGTACCTACCAATGTTGCCAACCAGCAACATTTCGCGACGCCAACGCAACTTAAGGGCCGCCGCGCGACCGCCTGCTGCTCATGTACCTGGTTGGAATGCGGTGCCAAACGCTAGTGGCAGGTGGAGTAAGCGCAGCGTGCGCCTTGACTACAACAATTACAAAATAAAGCAACAAAAAGGTTGGTGGAAAACAAGAGATAGTCGTTAAGGCGGCCTGTGTACCAGTGAATACTAAACAACTGCTCCTTTGTGCCGTTTTAATTTAATTGTATGTACTTAAAATATTTCTTATATTGCCTTGAGTGAGGCTGAGCATTTTCACATGACGACTACGTATACAGTATGCTAGTAGTAAGGTTTGACTTTGTGTGGTGGTTAGGGCCTGCTATAATATTAGACGCCATGCTGAGTTGTTTTTACTGAGGCATATTCAATAAAAAGTTTTCTCAGCGGCCCAATTCCTGGCACGCAATTTCGGAGGCTGTCTATTCAATGCAGACAGCTCATATAAAAGCTCTTCAAAGTGTGCTTTGAAAAGAAAATAATAAATAATAAAGTAAAAAACTTCATAGAGATGATGAATCACTTCGAAAATGGTGTAGCGATACTAATCTAGAGCTCACTGACCATGCTGTCGATAATATTTAAGTATTTTCTTTCAGTACCTGGTCTCAAATTTACTTTCAACGACCTACTTCCTCATAAGATTTATATACAGATAGAGTTACACAGTTAATAAATTTGCATAGAAAGCCAATCTTGCTACAAAGTCATGAGACTGGGAACGAGCCGAAGTTTTGTTGTTTACTAGAAGTTTGCTAATTTATTGCTGGATCTGCTTCTGGTCGAAGGTTAAGGCGCCAGGAGCCCAGTCAGCTGTTAGTGTTTAACAAACCACGCCCTTTCACAGTTGTTGCGGTTCTCTAGTAAAAGACATTTGGAAGATGATTATCGATGTTGCTTAGAAGCCGACAAGGTATGATAATCCTTCTCAATTGTTCCAGTGTTGCAAGATTAAATGTGAAATCCTTCCATCTCAATCTATTAAACATACAAACGATCGATCTGGGAATCAATCACTTAAACAGGATATTGTGAATCCTCAAAGCATTTTATCGTTACATAACTGTTAAAATGTCAAAATTAATCTTGATTATCCTCTGGCATTACAAATCTAACCTAACTGTGAACAATGATCAAACTAGGCGTTGTAAGCTCTGCTTTTAGGACTCTGAGATCATTTGTAGGGGTCCTAGCGTATTTAGAAAATGATTTTTTTCTAACACCCATTAGTAGTTCGACATTCTTTCTAATACTAAGTTCTTTCTAATACTAAGTTAGAAAAAAATTAGCGATACATTTATATTCCGGTTTAATTACTCCACTTATTATAACAGACAGAACATTCTTATTATCACAAGATACTTCCAAAATATAAGTCCAAGGTCTAGTAATTATTGGCATACAATTCTAGAAAGATCGTCACATTTTTTGCTTTCACTTTGACGGTAAAACTCATCTGGTCGTCGTCTCCAGTGGGGCATCTGACCAACTAATCATCTAGCAAATGGTTGAAAATATATAATATGCAGCTGGGACATACACCTGAAACCGAAAGTTTGTTTAATTCCCATTGATATTTTAGTGTTTTAGTAATATGAAAAGAAGTATCAATGGTATTAGTGCAATAATTCGAAATTCAAGCCCGAAACTATTATTAACAAGCATATCTCCTCCTGGACCTAGCAACTGAACTCCACCTGCTATCGCAAAGGACGAAAACTGGTCAATGCGTGACTTATTGGCCTACCAGATTAACCTTACCTAACAAAACCTAGGTTTTGTAATATAAACGAGAAAAATAAACTCACTGTGGCTCTCAATTATACTAGCAAATGGTTGAAAATATATAAAAATTTGACAGTCCACTGTTGAAACCGAAAGTTTGTTTAAATTCCCTTTGATATTTTAGCTGTTTTAGCTTGAGAGTATCAATGGTATTAGTGCAAAGACATAATCTTAAGCCCGAAGCTATTATTAACAAGCATATTTGAAAGAAAATGGCTGAGCTGGAACCGCAGACATAACTTATATGACAATTTAAAATAAATGATATTCAGCATTGCCGGTGTAACGAAGGTGTTCCAATAGAGAGAGAGAGAGAGAGAGAGAGAGAGAGAGAGGTAGAGACAGAAAAAATAGGAGAGCGAGAGATTGGAGAAGAGATTGAAGAAGAAGAAGAGAGATGGGGTCGGGTTCTAATTAAGCTATAAGAGTACAAAAAGCAGAGCCAGTTAAAAGTGTCAGACAGGCATAAAGAATGACTTCTCCTCTGACCTGCAACTAGAAAATGCTATCGCAAAGGTCCAAAAGCTGGTCAATGCGTGGTTTATTGGCCTACCAGATTAACCTTACCTTACCTAACCTCGGTTTTGTAATATAAACGACAAAAATAGACTCACTGTGGCTCTCAATTATACTAAACACCGGTTGCTAACCAAAATTTTGAAGTCCACTGTTGCTCAGTCAATATAAATTCCGCTTTACAAAGCTCATCGTAGCTTGAGAGTGTACAAGGTGCTATACATGACAAAGACATAGTCTTAAGCGGAACTTCATTTTCAAAAAAATGTATTTTCTGAGATATGATATACTTAGTTTGCCGCGATGCACACTGGTCGATTTCATAGGCCAAAAATAAACAAAAAAGTTTGAAATTTACCACTTTTAAAAAGTTTCAAAGGAAAAACACTTATCCTGAGCCAATAAAGGTCCCAAAATCTGATGTTGAAGTTGAGATAAAAAAATTATTGGATCACATTGCGTCAGAAATGTAATTAATGAACGAAATGAGTCCTCTAATTACCAATTATCAATAGGAATATGTGGCTTTGATGGCAATTCTGGTCAGAGCAAATATAAGCAGAAATTTGAAAATAATAATTTGGAAGACAATAATTTATATGTCACGACATATGTCCCGGTATAACTGATAATAAAATCGCAAAATGATGAAGAGTACAAACAAATTTGGAAAAACTGCAGACCGACCTTCGTCCACCCGCTATTGCCGTCCTGTTCGATTCAATTCCAAAGGGAATCATATTAATAAACCTCCAATTCACTAGATTTGCGCTGGATCCTGCAAAGGAATTAACTTCAAAATATTTCTGGTATTATCTTCCTTCGTCAGTACGTAAATTATTTTTACTCACGCTCCTGATGTTATTCACTATGCACCCGTTTCAATTGAAGAGCTCTCATAAGAATCTGCTGAGTCAAACAATAAGGACGTTAAGATGTATCGACTCCATCATACATGAAAGAACTAACGGATCGCTACAAATCAGGACTTGCTAAACCGATTGCTTTTTGAGCTTAGATCCTAGTGTCTTTGACTGCAAAAGTAAATCAATTTTATTAAAATCAGTTTTTGATTTAGTTGAATAATATTCAAAAAAATCCTTTTTTCGTTTATCAAATTTTTTAATTTAATATAATTAATTAAAATTTGTTACCATCGGGGGGTGGCAGAGTAGGAAACGGGAGAGGGAGATTTTAAAAAGCTTTGGCAAAAGTTTCATTTTTTATATGCAGTGGAAGTATTTTTGGCCGCTGATTCCATATAAGACCGACCACTGTGCGATGTCGAAAACGTCGTATACCCTATAAAATATATACACAAGTGATCAGCATGATGAGATGAGTCGATGTAGCCACGTTCGTCTGTCTCTCCGTCTCTTAGTATGTATATACGCGAACAAGTCTCAAAGTTTTTGAGATATGGATCTTAAGTTTGGCACAGACACTTTTAGTATCTCTAAAAAGCTGCTCATTTGTAAGAACAGCCGATATTCGATTACTAGAGCATATAGCTGCCATACAAACTGAACGATAGGAGTCAAGTGATTGTATGGAAAATTGTATAAACAACTTTTCAATTTGATAAGGTAACTTCACAAATTTTGGCATGGATGATTGCCCAAGGCAACGTTGAAAGATCCGAAGAAATTATTTAGATCGAGTGACTATAGCATATACATCGCTTCTAAGCAACTAGCTGATCAAGACAAGTCTTCCTGCTCCAAGAATTTATGCCTGTCACTAAGGAAAGTGGTGCTACAACTTAGAGCAGTGAGGCGTAAACGTTCGTTGCGGCGGTGTTGCCACCAGTGCCCATCAATTTTTTATTTTATTTTTCACGTACATTTACATATATATATGTATGTGTGTATTTCAGTCATTATTAACAGTTTCCCTAATTTGATGGGCACTTAAAGTTGTTGGTGAAAAAAAGCATTAAAATTTATGAAAAATAAAAATTTGCACAGCTGCGGAAAAACTATTTAATGCCGGTGAAATACTTACATGTATACATATATACATAAGGTACATGGCAATAGCAAATGAATCTGCCAACCGAAAATAAATTCGCTTTTAAAATTTATGTGCTGAACAATTTCATGGAGGTCGCCGCATATGACCTAATCCCTGCCATTGTGTGCGAGACTGGACTTGCCACAGTCCGACAGTCCAGCTTCATGTAATTTATGCGCCGAAGTCCCTTTAAATACTGTCACTCACATTACTGCACTAAGCACTGACCATACTCATACACACACGCATACATACTGACTGCCCTTGATTACCTGCAAAATGACTAAGGTGATGCAGGTGGCTCGTATCTACCCCCAGAAACAGCAAATTGAGGCTTTAAAATAAAAACATCATACATCATAAATGGCAATTCACACAGGTATGTTGTTGTTGTATATTTCATATCGTTAGTGAGCACATTAAAGTTTTGTTAGCGTGTGTGTGTGTTGCGATTTCATGGGTACGAAAATAATTAGGGATTTTGTGTTGGAATTTGCATATTAAGTGGTGCGTGTTGTGTAATAATAAATAAGCTCTGCTGAAACCAGGCGATAGGGGATTTTAGAAATTACCAAAAATAAAATAAATTAAATAAATTGCAAAGGGACTTCGAACCACTCTCTCATATTAAGCAAACATCGTGCCACTTAAATAATCATTCTATTTTCGGTAACTGAGAAAACCTGGATTTTCTTTACCCCATTTGCCAACCTTCAAAAAGACCTCTACTCAAAGGTGCTTGTACGTGTGGAAGAAATTTCTGCTTAAAATTATCTCAAAACCAAAAGTTACAGAAAATATTTTAAAAAAAGATGAATTCTGTTGATGAAGGGGAGGGCGGAGAGTCATGGCTCAACTGTCAATCCGGAGAGAAAAGAAATCTGTCTTTTCACAAGAAGGACAAATATTTACATTTTATATACAGTACTCTCGAGCTCTGCCAAATATCTCGGAGTTATTGTAGATAAAAAACTAAGCTGAAGAAAACACAATGAATGCAGGGCTGTCAAATCTTAAACTCCTGTGCAGCCATTGTCGCAAAATGGAGTTTACGACCACACATGGTCTATTGGGTTTCATCCGTCCCATAAAAGCTGTGCTGTGGTAGGATGGATGGCTTTATCTACCATGAGATTGCTTGCTGGGTATTAAGGGCACTACATCAACAAAGGGTCTGGTCTCGGTTAATATCATCTAGGTCATATAGGCATAGTAGGAAAAGAAAACGCAGACGATTTGGCCCATTCGGTGACAGCAGGGAACACAATTCACCTAAACTGCCTAGACCATTCGGTTTCTTTAAGGCTTATTCGAAGCGATGGATCCCAGAGAAACACTTTAGGTCTTGCAACACGAGCAACGCAGCGTATGCCACAAAGTTACTTTGGCGTAGTGTTGATGGTGGACAGACCAAAAAGCTACTACTTCGAGAAAAAAAGAACTTAGTAATATTGCAGAAATCATCACAGGACACCACCCCTTAAGATCCCATCTTAAGAAAATTAGAAAAGTGAATTCGACGGAATCCAGAGCATGTGCGGAGGATGATGAGATGTAGGAACATTATTTATGCGAATGCCGAGCCTTCAGCCGGATGAGATGGAATAAACTCTGACTACCAATGATCCAACTTAAGAGCCATTGGGCAGCTGGAATCGAGAAAACTAGTGTCTTCCTACCAAATCCATTAAGTTGCTGGGTAAGGCTTTATTTTTTTATCACCGAGAGAACAAGTGGCCTAAATGCGGCCGATGAAAGGAAAAAAAATGACGTTTTGTACCAATATTACACCGAGATCTCTGCTTAAGGAGACAGCGGCAATTACATATTAGGATAGGTTAGGTTTATCTGTTAGGCCAATGAGCCACGCATACAACAGTTTTGGTCCTTTGTGATACCAGATGGACTTCAGTTGCTAGGTCCATGAGGTGTAGTCATCCTTTAAGATGCTTGCACTTCACACGAATTTGACTCTGCGGCTTTACCATCGATACCTCATCCAGTGTATCATACCATGAGGAACCCAGATGTTTACAGTCTGGTCTTGCAAATGCAGGGCAAGTGCACAAGAGAAGCTCCATTGTTTCCCTGGTACCTTGCTCAAGCCATTTTCTGCAGTCTTCTCGATCCATCAGCCGAATTCTGCGGATGTGTCCTGCCTCCAGACAGCAACCGGTTAGTATTGCGATCATGTTCCTACAGTCTCACCTATCGAGTGTATTAGCCGGACACCATTCTTGACAATCCCGTCCACTGTTTCATTGCTCTCGACATTTTTGTTACCTGGCACCTAAAAGAAGTAAAGTTTCTTGCTTCTAACAACACTTGCCACTGCTGCCTTGCTACCCAAAACACTTCTGGCCGATATGTGATAGGAGGTTACTGTCTTGATTGCTGCTTGGCTGTCTACGTAGATGTTGACTCTGGAATTGCTTGCAGGTGCATTAGAGGCCAGCTCCACGGCTTCGCTATAGCAAAGACCTCAGCTTGAAATATACTGCAGTGGTCTGGTAACTTAAAAGGTTGTCTTGTGCCTAACTCTGGAGAATATATTCGTATAGATGTTTAGAGTGTTGCGCGTAGATAACATATCTTTACGCCAACCATATTTTTCTATGTTTACTTTGAACCTTTTTTCTCAAGTACATATCACTATCATTGCTTAAATCTCCAAAGCTTCTAATTTTCATTCAACCAGCTTCCACTTAATTCCGAATATTTTTATTTTCACCATAGAAACCACCAACCGCGAATCGGTCATTCCACTTTGTCGTAAAAGCTTTGCAGCAGCGACTGATGACAGACGTCACTTGAAAGCGGCTGCATAATTTATTCCAACATCAAAGAAGCGCTGTCACTTCCAAATTCCACGCAAATTTTACATAACTTTACAAAGCATAAACCAAAACCTTTACTCTCTCATTTACGTTCAGGTCTACTTTACAGGGAGTGGCTAAATGCTTTAGCGATGTGAGTTAAAGCATCCCCACTTTGTCGTAGGCGCTTGAAATCTCGCATAACTTTTAATTTCATGAATTTAAATTGAATGCAAATATTTACAGTTATTTAGCAAAACCTTGACAAATTACCTCTACAATTCGCTGGGCTTTGTAAATAAGCGAATTTCGATTTGTCCGGAACACTTGTTTGTATATTTGTACGGGAAGGACTTTGGCACTCGAACTCCGCTTTACGTCCGCTCAACTTTTTCGTCGTTCTCCAACTTTTCCTAAATGCTTACTGCTTGTGTGTTGGTGTAGAAAAACTCCCAACTTGACCATAAACAAATGCCAACGGACCAAAACTCTGAACAGATTTGTATGTTTTTCTGTTAAATGTGTTTCAATGCTATCAATTACACTGAAAAAATTACTTAAGTTATTGTTGTATTTTGAAAATACCAAGTTAAATTGAAACTTTTCAGAAAAAATAAAAATATTATATTTTGAACATTATTACAAATAAGAATCGTAATAGAAAATCAGGCCTACCTTAACCGGACCAATGTAATTCCATCACTCTCAGCTCAAAATAAAACACACAAAAGAACCACACGCTGTGCTGTTGACGACGCACCACGTTCAAGACGGCCATCAACAACAACTGATGATGAATACCTCAATAAAATAAAGAAACTTGTGCTTGAGAATGGACGATCAGCAGTCAGAAATTTTACTGGCATCGTTGGAATATCGGAAGGATCAGTGAGAACCATTTTGAAATATCATTTGGGCATAAGAAAAGTGAGAGCACGATTGGTTCCAAAATCACACAACTTTTTCGAAAAACAGCGTCGTGTTAACCGCTGTAAAACAATGCTTTCCGACTACCAGGATGACATGAAACGTATAATTACTGGTGATGAGGCTTGGATCTGTGCTTACGACTCGGAATTTCTTCCGACGGACCGAGCTGTCAACTAGGAATACTATTTGAGTGTTATCCGTCATTTTCGCGAAGATATTACTAAAAGGAAGAGGGAATTATGGGCTGGTAACTCTTTGTTTTTGCACCACGATAAAGCACGGTCGCATACTGCACTGGTTCTTCATAAATTTTTTGCCAAATTTTCAACCAATAATGTGCCGCAACCACCTATTCGCCTGATTTAAGTCCGTTTAACTTCTGGCCAAACGACTGTTCCGTAGAAACTGGTTTTGTTTCGAGGCTTGGAGAAAGCGTTGGGACAAATGTATTGAGGAATGATTTGAGGTGGGTACGACATAGATTTTGCAGAATAAATTAAAAATTTTATAATTCATAACAAAGTGTTACTATTTTTTTGCCCATAGTTGTTGTTGTAGCCCCTTAAAACATTCCTCAAGTAATTTCGAAGAATGGTGCCGACTTGACAGTCCTTGGGCGGATAAAAATCCGGCGCCGTTACAATTACTTTGATAGATTTTCGTGAGAACGATTTGCTCAAAGTTGTAGAAGGTAGCTTCAGCAAAAGCTCCGCTCGGTCGGAGGTTGGGATGTTAACAGAAGGGGAAAATGTAACAAAAAAATCTATAGTTGACCCACTCTGAACGCTGTCCCATAGATAACTCGTTCATAGGTTACTCGCAGCAAGGGATGGCTGGAATAAGAGAGCACAATTTTAGGTCTTGGAAAACCATCATACTTTAGGACTTAGGTGGAACATGATAGTGACCTTCGCGATCGCTTACAGTCAGATATTTTTACAACCGGCACTTCATTTGGCAATATAAGTTACCAGACCTGTAAATATATTGTGACTAAGTTTCTATGAAGCGCAAATCCTATTTATTCTATTAATTTTAATCATTAAACGAACTATTTCTTAATCGTTAAATGAGGGCGTTAACTGCAACTCGACCATATGCCCAACCATTAGAGTGATTCAAACAAATTTCATTCATAATAATTTTTTTTTCATTGATTTATAAAATTCATAAGAAATAAAAAAGTTTCCCAAAAATAATCAAAAAGCTGTTAATATCTTTTAAAACGAAAAAATCATTATACCTTTTTTTATTCTTTAAAGGGGAAATATTTTTCTGCGATATAAATTTTTCAATCTGATAATTGAAAATATAGACAGTTCAATTAAAAACGGTTCCAAAATAAAACGAAAAAAAAAATTTTTTTTGAATCACTCTACTAATTACTTTAAGGCAGGCTACGCTTATTGATAAGAAGGACAACACGAAAGGACAACTCTTCTTCTGTGATAACTTTTACTTTTAATAAAAGATATATTGAACTCTCTTCGTATAAAAACTCCACAAAATCCAGTCTCAGACTTGCCTAATTTAACGAAACAAAAACGAACATGTTTACTAAGAAGCTGCAAGTTTAGTCTAGATCAACTCAAATCCTTATTAAATAGAGCTTTAAGCTTTCTTATACAAATTTTTATAACCTACTCTAATTTTTTCACAGTGTATAACGCCAAAAATCACAGCAATACGAGTGTGTTACTTTTGACAAAAAAAGCAACACTACAGGCAAACTTTTCGCACAAAACAAACTCGACACGACTCCAACACTTCCAAGAGAATACACTCCTACAACAGCGACTAACTTCGCAACATACCATATGGTATGTATTTACTTACGTACATACCTCCTCCTATTCACACAAGTATACTATATACTTGCTTGTAAATAGGAACACATTTACTTGTAAGTGTGTCTTCTAAGCTGTTCTCTGTCAGTTTTGATCTCCTGTAGGGATAATAAATTTCTGTTGCAAATACGAGAATACAAAATGGCAGACAAACAACATTGCTCTCAAATCTCTCTTCTGACACTAAAGACAGTAAGCTTATGCGTTTTGTAGCCAGTCTGCAAGTTTTGCTTAGCTTCAAAGGTTTATTTAGTCATATTTGTTCTGCTGAAAATGCTTAGTGAGCGGATGAGTAATCTTTACTAGAATTTAATTCCTAAGTTACGTAGAATGAATGAATTCCTAGAATTTCGTTACTAATTTGAATGCGAAATCAAAACAGAGAAGCCAACTGCGGTTTGGGTAGAAATAAAATAAAGATTAGGATTAAGAATACCACAAGCTCATAAATATTGTTAGTATAACTACTTAGCAGCTTTGTGAATTATGCAGTTGCATAAATGTTTGCTTAAGTAATGAGTCGGTAGAGCTTTGGGTCGCAATAAAGCCAAGAAATGAAGAATGTTTTTGTAATGGTCAAAAGGAATATGTATTTCCGTTTTATTTTTGTACCAAAAAATTTCTGGAATTGCTGACTAACCTTCGAGAATGATAAATAAATCAATGTGGGTATAAGACAGCAGGGTATTGCGAAAATTATACGGATACGGTGTATATAAAAAAGCGTAAAATGTTCAAATCCTATAGTGTCTCTCCCTTACCATATATAGGAACAGAATATGAAGCTTTTTATCCTCACATTATCTGGAACAAATTAGTCCATTTTCTTTATATAGATAAGCCTTGGGATAAATACAAAGCATAACATAGAATATGGGATAGTTTAATAACCAAGTTAACAGTTATAAAATCCGGGACTACCATAGTAAAACACATTTGTTTTTGGCAAAGTTCATTTGTTTCTAATTCAAAAAAGTTTCCTTCAGTTGTGATACACTGATTGTAGCGATCCAACTGTTCGATACAATGTTTGTATTACAATTTGTCTTTTGCTTCAAAATAGGTCTCAGTTGCGGCGACCACGTCTTCATTCGACGAAATTTTCTTCACAACAAGCATTCTTTTGAGATCTGAGAACAGAAAATAGTCGCTAGAAGCCAGATATTTAACCACGGTGGATACGGAAGCAATTCGACACCCAGTTAATGAATTTTTGCTATCGTTTTACACTGACTTGTGACATGATGCTTTGTCTTGGCGAAACAGCACTTTCTTTGTTTTCAAATGCGGCAATTTTTAAGCGATTTCCTCCATCAAACGATCCAATTATGCTATATATAGTCACTATTGACGGTTCTTCCTTTTTCAAGTTAGTCAATAAAAATTATTCCATGCGCATCCCGAAATGCAGACGACATAACCATGCTAGCAGACTGTTACGTTTTTTCACGATTTGAAGTGGGTTCATCGCGTGCAGTCCACTCGGATGACTGTCGATTGAACTTCGGCGTGAAATGATAAAGCCATGTTTCATGTCACCAATCGACGAAAAAGCTCGGTTTTATTTCTCTGGAACATCTCTAAACACTGCTTCCATCAACTTTATGAGCTCGCGTGTTTTTCACACCCAAATTAAAAGTGAATTTGACTTTCGAGTCATTTACGCCAAATATTCGTGAATGATATATATTCAGTTGATATCCGGGACTGTCACCTCGAAAATCAAGATTCAACTTCACTTTACGGTCATCAAAATGATTTTGTGGACTATCAAATTTAGGACTTTTCAAGAAAATAACAAGATTAATATCAACTCAAACTGACCCGTCGACACTGAAAGTAACGAGGTCGATGATTACAGATCCAAATAATTTTTTCGGTATACCAAGCCGTAAAACAAATGAACTGAAAAGCAGTTGTAGTTCTTTAGCTCATGATGTCACAAACTCATGCATTTTCTTTCACAGTCCAATAGCGACTCAGTCTTTTCATTTTAAAAATAATTAACTATTTCCATGATCCCAATATTATGCATTATCTCAAGCTCACCACACTCCGGAAATCAGTCATGTTAGCTTCAGGTATGTTCAATATTTTCATCATAGATACTGAGATTTATTTTTACGATTTGTGAAGTCGGAGGATTATTTCAGCAACGATCAGTCTTTTTTGTAAGTCCGCCTTAGTAATATCGCAAACTCACAAAAATCTAATCGCTGCTGAATTGCAATAAAACCGATCCATTCCTGAAGCTGACGACTTACGACAACGTCAAGCGGAAACAGTCGGTGTCGAATCGAGGTGCACCGGCGAAAACGATTGTCGGCCAAGAAGAGTTTGCTTGCGTTTAGTGTGATTTGAAGCGAATCATTTGCTAAGAACTGCTCCACTACGGCCGAGTTTTTATTTCAGAACTGTACTGTCAACAATTGGACCGTCTGAAAAAAGCAATCGCTCACAGGCTGTCAGCTTCATCTAATGGAAAAGAAATTGTTTTTCATCAGAGCAACCCCAGACTACACAAATCGACAGCGGATATGGATGCATGGTTTGGAAGTTTCTATAGAACCTCTTCTTCTTTCTTCTTAATTGGCGTAGACACCGCTTACGCGATTATAGCCGAGTTAACAACAGCGCGCCAGTCGTTTTTTCTTTTCGCTACTTGGCGCCAATTGGATATTCCAAGCGAAGCCAGGTCCCTCTCCACCTGGTCCTTCGAACGGAGTGGAGGTCTTACTCTTCCTCTGCTTCCCACGGCGGGTACTGCGTCGAACACTTTCAGAGCTGAAGTGTTTTCGTCCATTCGGACAACATGACCTAGCCAGCGTAGCCGCTGTCTCTTAATTCGCTGAATTATGTCAATGTCGTCGTATATCTCGTACAGCTCATAGTTCCATCGAATGCGATATTTGCCGTGGCCAACACGCAAAGAATCATTAATCTTTCGCAGAACCTTTCTCTCGAAAACTCCTGAGCCTGACTCATCAGATGTTGTCATCGTACATGCCTCGGCACCATATAGCAGGATGGGAATGATGAGTGTCGTATAGAGTTTGGTTTTTGTTCGTTGAACGGGATAAGTTCAGACTAAGACACTACAAGGCTTTGATTATAATGCAATTTAGTTTTCTCAGGAACACTTTTTATTGCTTTCCTCGGAGTATTCGCAAAGTTCTAGGCTTCCCTATATTTCAAATTACTTATTAAAGTTCGCTTGTACCAACCCAAACATACATCTTGCAGTTCTTTCAAATCCAGTGTTGTGTTGTTAAGTATGGGAAATGACAGGAAGTGTTGGACTATAGGAAGAAGAATTTAACATTCCCGTCCACTCTTTAAAATTAGTCGAAAATATATGTACACAGTGATTGACAAACAAATATTAGGCAAGCCATAACATAGGAGTTTATCTATGTGCAGTAGCATCTGGTTAGGTGAAACTTTATCTAACCTGCAATCATACGAAAATTGAAGCTTTATCTGCTGCATTGCTACCCACACGGTCTCAAAGAGACTGCAGGACTGTAGGTCTATGTATGGCTTCAAAGGCTACCTAACCTAAGCTTATGGCGTGAAAGCCGCCCAGAGTAACCTAACTTAAGTCTATCTCCTATAATCAGAAAGCATGCGATATGCCGCAATACACATACTGATGGATGTAATCGATGTTTTGTAGACGTATCGTTTCATTGAGGAAACACTTTTTTCGGCGTTGATCTTTTTGACAGCTATTACTTGATTTATACATAGTAGGTTTGGTTTGACATTTTGTAATGAAAAGGCTTGTTGCGGAACCATGCAAAATTAATAGGTATCAAATTAACGGTTTGAGTCGTGGGACTGATCTCTCGTTGTGCCCAATATTCGGTCGACGTATCCTCAGAGACGATATGCACTGCGCACGGAAGACGTTATTGCTGCTTTGTTATGAAGCAGGGTATTGAGAAATACCTACCATAAATGAGTCCATCTTTCATTTTGCGCAACAGTTGAAGCTGAATCCATCTATTTTATGGAAAATTCGAAGACTTTGCGAAAGGATCTTGCTTTTCGGGCTTACAAATACCAACGCGTTCAAGAATTGTGGCCGATCGCGTCGCACTTTCAGTGAATGGGGACAAAACGAGATGCTCATCGATCCCAATTTTCGAAAAACAATTTATTTTAGCGATGAAGCTCACCTTTGGCTGTAATTTGGCACTATATTTGAGTTCGAGTATGTTGATGTGAACGAGCTTGAGTTCCGACAAAGCGGCGCTGCATGCCATACAGTCAACAAAACGATCAATTTATTGAAAGAAACTTTGGGTGAAACCTTTTGGTAGAGTTATTTGAAGTCGGTTGTCTATGCAGATAAGCCCTGAACGTTTGACGCCTTGAAAGAGAATATTTATTACTGACATGCAGTTCCATCTCTTGCAAAAAGTTGGCGAAAATTGGGCGTCTCAGCTGAAATTTATTAGCGTCGGCCGTGGCGCTCACTATCACGAAGTCATATAATGGCAAACCCGTATCTTTATACCGCAGCTAAATTCTTGGCCATAGCATCAAATTATATGCCTTTTATTACTTCTGCGAAACCACAGGTTTAAAAAAAACTTTCTTCAGAAATAGTATGACGTCCTTAGAACTCGGCAATGTTCCTAAAAATTATTCAGGGTATGTTTTCTGCTGCTCCACAAGCATATCAACATTGAAGTTTCTTCTTCTTTAAAGACACGAGATTAAAAAGAAACATACTTCAAACGACTTTTACGCTTTAATGAACTGGACCCGTAGAGCCCGCCGCGTTCTAGCAACAAACAAGTAAAAAACAATAAGCCCCTCACTTTTCTTGTACTACCACCTTCTATTTTCCTAATATTATACTAAGATCTAGCTCTAGTCAAGCATAATGAACGCTTGCTCATTGCAGCAGCTGAGCATTTTATGTCACATTTTATGCGAAATTTCAAAAACTTTCACTAAGCCAGCTCATTGAAGAATTTTCAACTAGCACTTCACCTTCAAACAACAACTATTAAGAGTAAGCGCGACAACAAACAGTTAGAAGATATACAAATTTCATGCTCGAACGCCTTGCGTCGTTGGAAAATGATAAGCAACAAACTGACACTAAGAGCTTTTTGCATAATCCCAAAAGCATTACACCAAATGACGCTTTCCAAGTATTCGCACGCCGCTCCCCCCGCAGCGTGCACACGTAAAATGAAATGACAAAATTACAAAGTAGATCTTAATTTCAGCCGCAAGAAATACCAACGAAAAATAGAATATAGTAATCCAAAAGAGCGGCGTAGACAGCAAGCGGGTGATGGGAAGCGAGGAAATCCGTGAATGTGTAAAACCAAAACAGTGCTGCGAGCTGTTGGCATTCATTATTGCAGTGAAGGCGTGAAAGCGGTTGCGGTGTGAGAGGCAAAGTAAGAGTGGGTGGCTTTGTGCTAGGCAAAGGCGTAGTAGCCAACAGCAACATTTTAATGCTTTTATCGCCATTTCCTTACTGTTACCGGTTAAGTAGTTGTTGTAGTTGCTTTTTTGCATTATGATTATCGCTTTGGCGGCATGCAAATCCTTATTATCCTTGGAGCAGCCATAATTGCAACACTCAGTACAATGGTGCCCCAAATGAGCACCAAGCCGAGAGAGAGAGCACCACTTAGAGACAGTCGTAACGACAGCTGTTTGTGGAAATACCTTATATACTAGTTACTGTAGCTTAATATCACAGCAAAAGTGATAAATACTTAGATGAGTTTTGCTGAAATTCTTACCATTTACCATTTACCTTTTTCCATTTCCATTCTTCATTTTTTTTTAATTAAAAATCCCTTAGTTTATTTTTAAATCTTTATTAAACCTTTTTAAACTCTGAAATATTTTTCATAGAACCAACTTCCAGCACTTCATCATTAACACCTGCTCACTTTGATTATTTTTTCGTTCGGACACGATCGATTGTGGATTCTTGACGGCCGTCTGTAGTGAAGACAGTAAGACCACATTTACCGGTGAGTTTGCGTCACGGGCTGCCAATTTGCAGACGTCCTTTTCTGTATCTGTTGTGGGACTTAAGTTTGAATCCACGCCGAGGCGTTCGAGCAACCACAGAAAATCTTGTACATGTCCCAACTCATCAAGACACGTTAACTTCTCCAATACCTACTGATGATAGGAAAACAAGGAAACAGCCGGAGAGATTCTTATCGATTCTCATAAGTCGAACTGGTGTCGGCACCGCGTTAAGTACATACGTGCTTTAGAAGCTCTACGCATTGACGATTCATACAGGCCAGATAATCGGTTTGCTTCTGTATTGTGATACTGTTCGGAAAAGAGATGTTTCAACGAACGTGGAAGAAAAGTGCAAGGCGTCGGCAAAGGATCATGCTGAGGTCTTTGGTGATAATAGCGAGACGTGCGCAGTTTTCGAGCTGTAAAAAAAGTTAGATTAATATTAAAAATTGTTTTTCTTCAGCGCTTATTCAGCACATTGTTGTTCTAAGTATTTATAAAATAAAATTGTAAACTACAGATATACAGATATAAACCGATATATTATTTAAATTTAGATAGAATTTTTTTCTGATAACAGTATGTTATTTTGTCTAAAAGTGGTAAAATCGGGTCAAAATTTTATCCAGTCCTCCTATGGCTAATACAAAAATTTTCGAAATTCCCATTGTTTTTAAACCGTATATATCGGTCAAAACGAAATTTGCCCATGTATAAAATCGAGTGAAAATTTGCCCAAGCTTCTATATACCTAATATAAGGATTTTAAGAAATTCTGTTGATTTTGTGGTTATTTATTGGTCAAAGTGTGAGGTATATTATTGAAAGCTTACGGCCATCTTTTTCTGGTAATAATATATTGGAACCCCAAAACTGGATTAAATCAGGTCAAAATATTCCCTAGCCCCCTTATACCTTATATAAGAAAACCGATAAGAATTATAGTCATTAGGTCAATTGAAAAGTCACCGGCCTAGCAGAGTAAAATACACATAGTTCCATTCAAGGATGATACACTGATTTTAGCGACATTTTTCTAGCACGATTTGTCCCGAAAATAGGCTCAGTTTCGACGATCACCTCTTCTTTCGATGAAAATTTCTTCACAGCGAGCAGGAAGATGCGGTGGATGCGCAAGCAATTCGAAGCCCAATTCATAGATCTTTTCGTATGTTTCGCTGACTTGTGTCAGTCCACTCGGATGACTGTCGGTTGTCGAAAATGAATCGATTTGGTCCTGGTCTTGGCCTCTACCACATTTTTTTATTGTTCACACATTTGTAACTATATACGTACGGTAGTTGTTGATATTTTGCTTTTTTAAATGAATATTAATCTATAAAATCTATAAAGAGTTAAACAAGTGAAAATCATTTGAAAAATATTGAATATTTGACGGGAAATGTAAATGACGGCAACAGCAATGGTTAACCGCAGCGTTATTGTCGATTGGCTTTCGGCAACCAGCTCTGCCGACCGCCTGCTGCAGCATTAAATGCCAGAACGTTGTGTTTGTTTGCATATTGGCGGTTAAAAAAAAAAAGATTTTTCGAATTATTTGTAATTAACTTTTAGTTTGAACTCATTATTCTATGAAAATAGCTCACGGCTCTAATTAAATTTTCATATTTTCCAATTTTAATGCGTTTAATATTCAATATTTCAGTTTTATTTATTTTTGGCAACAAGTTATGATAACTTTATTATTATTGTAATTGCAATGGCATTTTAATTATGTAGCTAAAATTATTTTGAAGGTTGCTTTTAACTGTGCGGTTTTCATAAAGTCTTTTGGCTATATGTTTAATTGTCAGCTTGCTAAAAAACACAAAACATTTCATAGAGGGAAACCCGCACACACACTTACCTTCGGTGCACTTGCAGTGCGTATCCAAGTACGTTATCACCGACCGGTGCTGTGGCGAGCGCTCAGCAGACGCGTTCGTGTCAGACCTCACAGTTATTGGCGCGCAATAGCTTCACCTTCGAATAGACGTTGAAGTAATTTTGCAGCTGTGGTTTAGTATGAGCTGCAACAAAAAAACAGATAAAGGTTAATGTTAAAAGTCGATTAGAGAATAGGGTAGAGAGAATTAAATAAACCGTTGAGATAAATTGATGTAGTTACTAAAGATTAATTCAGAGAATAGTCGTTCAGAGTTTTATCTTAGACTAATATAACATTTTTAAACCTTTCTAGCTGTTTTCCGTTTTCCTGATCGCACGCACATACTGTGGGTATTTTACAAATAATTCGAAAGTATTACTTCCCAACGACCCTCCGAAGTAATATCGCTTCGATCTAAGGGTTCTTGAAAAGTTCCAAGAAGATTCAATGTTTTCGAGTTAAATTTTGTTCAGCGATAAGGCCCATTTCTGGCTCAATGGGTATGTAAACAAGCAAAATTGCCGCATTTGGGACGAAGAGCAACCTAAAGAGATTCAAGAGCTACCATTTCATCAAAAAAACAACGGTTTGGTGTGGTTTGTGGGTCGGTGGAATCATCGGTCCATATTTTTGCAAAAATGATGCCTATGAGAACGTAACCGTCAATGGCGACTATTATCGCACCGATAACCGATTATTTGATGCCTGAAATTAAATCATTTGGCTTCAACAAGTCGGTGTCACTCCTCACACATCGCATCAATCAATAAATCTATTGAGAAAACACTTCGGTGAACAGATAATTTCACTTTTTGGGACGGTCGATTTGCCACCAAGATCGTGTCTTGTCAAACCGTTAGACTTTTCCCTTTGAGGATAAGTAAAGTCTATGCGGACAATCCCACTTCGATTCAGACCTTGAAGCAAAACATCACGCTTGTCATTCGTCAATTACCAGTCGAAATACTCGAACGACTCAATGAAAATTTAACACAACGAATGGACCATCTGAGACGTAGCCGTAGCCAATATTTCAAAGAGATAATCCTCAAAAAATAAATGACAAAGAATGTTTTTTCGAATGATAATAAACATTTCTCATTAAATTTGAAATTTCTGTATGTTTTCGTTTAGGAAAGTAGGTAACCTCGCCGTGCCTTGCCCTTCATAATTTGTAAGTAAGAACATGAGATATAAGAAAATAAGATGATGTACTTTTTTGCAAAATAAGCGATATGGAAGACTCCCTCAAATATAACTCATATAAAATTATTTACATAAATCCCTTTAAGTCATCAATTGGGCAATCGATATATTTCAGCGAAGTCATTCACCTGAAGGTATAGCGTTGGTAGAATATGAAGTTATATATAAGACTTTCATTTTTGTCTTTTTGATGAATTAGTGTGATGAAAAACAAAAATAAGGAAGGCGACACTTTGACTACACTTTAATGATATAATACTCCGAAATATCGCTTTAAAGGAAAAAAAATGTAGTATACAATTGGGAGAATTTTTTTTAGCAAAGTCAACAACCTCAAAAACTTTATATCCAAAATTTCATTACTAATTACTTTGGTGATTGATATACATAATATACAGGTTTAAGGGCTTAAAAACTGAAGTATATTTAAATCAAGATAATAGTTCATTAAGGCGGCACCGTAGCCATAGTACATACAAGGTCTATCTCAAAAGAAATAGAACTTTTTAAATATAACTGTTTCTGGTGGCGCCACCTATTGGTGGGTATATGAAATAAAAAGTTTCATCTCTTGTTGACATTTCGTAAAAATTTTAAGACAATTGGATAACTACAATCGATGTTATCGATCAAAAAGTGGCAGCAGCTTTTGCATCGGTCGTAAAATGCAAAGAGCAAATATTAAATTTTGTTTTAAACTTGGGAAAACGTGTACTGAAACATTTCAAATGATAAAAAAAGTTTATGGTGATCATTGCCTATCCCGTAGTAATGTGCATGAGTGGTTTAAGCGATTCCAAGAAGGTCGTGAGGACCTCTGTGACGATCAGAAGTCGGTCGTCTTCAGAATTCAAAAATAAAGACAATGCTGATTTGTTTTTACGATTCCGAGGGTATTGTACACCGAGAGTTCGTCCCACCTGGCCAAACGATTAATGCTGTGTTTTAGCTTGGTGTTATGAAGCGTCTTTTGTCACGCATTCGTCGTGCTCGACCACAATTCCGTGAGGCAGGATCCTGGCGTCTGTTGCACGATAATGCGCCGTGTCATTGGTCGACGCTAGCCACTGATTTTTTGGCAAAAAAACTCCATATTAACCATTAATCACTCACCCTACTCACCTGATCTGGCACCCTGTGATTTTTACCTATTTGGAAAACTTCATTTGCCCATAAAAGGACACTGGTTTCAGGACATTTCACCTATCCAAAAGGCGACGAACAATATTCTCAAGAGCATTCCGAAAAATGACCTTAAACACTCATTTGAAATGCTAATTGATCGGGCTAAACGCTGTATCGAAGCACAAGGAAACTACTTTGAATAAAAAAATATAACTTTTGAAAAATATTAATTTTTGTTGTTTTTTTTAACAGTCCTGCTTCTTTTGCGACAGACCTTGTAGTATATGCTATAATTGACTGATATCGCCGGTTCTGACAAATGAGCAGCTTCTTGATAAGAAAAGTTGAAATAGTAGGAGTATACAGACAGACATACGGACATGACTAAATCGACTCAATAGTTTCAGCTCGTCACGCTGATCATTTACTATATAAGTATATCTAAATTTTGTATAATCTTCGACGCGTTCTTTTAGGTGATACAAACAGCGTGGCAAACTTAAAGATCCTGTTCAGGATGTGGTGAAAGCATATGTTGCCTACAATTAGGCGAAAAATTAGTTTACCAGAGACACACACCAGAATGGTTTCTAACTTTACTATATAACATTTTTCATCAATTATTAAAGACAAATCGCTCATATAAACCTCTATTAGAAATCTAGAAGTCGCTGCCGAGAAAGTATTATGTCTACGATCCCTTTCGAAATGAAGCACCAAAACAATGGAAAGACAAAACACGCGTCTTAAAGAAGACCCAGACGCAATTGATTGCGGCAGCAGCACCCAGATGAAGGCCAGAACGTGACCCCAGTGAATGCGAGAAGCGACTCATGTGCAAAAGAAAATGCGATTCTACCCAACCACACACAAACGCACACTTGCCGGTTGTGAACAAATCCCTCATGGCAGCATTTATCCCGCAAACAAACAAAAACTATGTACGAGCTCAGTAAAAGCAGACAACTTGAAGGATGAAAGCCAAAGGAGAATGTAAAAAACACTATTGCATACAAGGAACAAGCGAGAGAAGAGCAATGCAAATGCAATGCACGCATAGAAATTGATTTTCGCACAAACCACTAGCTCTAAATAAATATGTATGCTAGCGTGTGTGTGTGCGCTGTTGCGAGGATGCAAATATTGCCAATGGTAAGCGCTGAACAGCGCGAATATCAATACAATTTCAATCCATTTAGAAGAACAACAGCAAAACACAAATGGAAACACGAATGCACACATGCAGTCACACATATTTACATGGATGAGCTATGTGAAGGAGTTAAGCGGCGATTCAACATGTCTGCTATTGACAGCAGAACATGGCAGGATATTTGAAAGGTTATTTCAAAGTTATCGCAATGCATTCAAGCACAATGGTGGCGGCAGAGGAGCGTGCGGGGTATAGTCAAACTGTATATGTGAGTTTGACGCAGAGAAAAGTAGAAGTTACGAAGCGTGCAGCCAAAGGGAATTCAAATAATGGAAAGTGAAAAGTTTCAATAAATTAAAGTGAGATAAGAAAGTCAGATTTCTGTTGAAAAATGTTCTTTCAGAGCAATAAAATATGATAGTGTAAAGAAATTGCAGTTTCAATATGCAAATGGTTATATAATTCTTTGGTAGTACATCGAATACAGCGCCACCTAGCGATTAAGTTATTTTTTATTAAGGATTTTATATATATAAAGAGAAGAAACAGACTGTTGTGGGTCTTGAAAATATTGGTATAAAGACTAGAGAAGAGAAGAAGAAGAAAGACTAGAGAATATTCAGACTCTTCAGGGACTTCAGTTCAGAAACTTTACGTAAAAAAGTATATAATTCAATCGAACGAGCCAAGTAACCTTGTGACCATATTATAAACCACGAAGAGCAAAAGCTACATAGTGAGGTTTAGTCGAAGTCAAGGCTTTAAAAGTTGCTTCTTGTTATATATAGATTATTATTTATAATAAATAGTCATAACAGCAGATATGAAAACCCACAGGTAAGGTTTGCCACTTTTCATAAGGCAGTCGAAGCCAGCAGTTAGATTTGTACTAGGGTAATGCACCAAACTGAAATATGTTTAGAGTAACCATAGTAAAATGAATTCTAAACTTCAAAAACAGATCAAGTGATCTTGTATGAAAGTCAGTATATGAACGATCATACTTCTTTAATCACAGTACCTAGCGCAAAAATAAATATTTCGTGGAGTACTTCTGTATAATGTTCATACATTTATCTGGAGATGCAATCAGAAGGTAGGTAGTAGGTATGCCAGATCATTAAGGCTAAAAATCGCAGCAAATGATATCACAGAGAAGCAAATTAATATTTTGGAAGACAGTCCAATTTTATATTTCATTTGCTATAATAACGAGAAAAAATGTTAATAATAATAATGCCCTTCACAGTTGCACTTTTGAAGAAGAAAACTGAAAAAAATATATTTTTCTTGATTTTGTTTGGTCAGTTTGTATGGCCGCTATATGCTATAGTGCCCCGATCTTTAAACTTTTTTCGGAAATTTGTAGCGATGTATTAAATAATAGTTTCTGCCAAATTTCGCGAAGATAGCTTGACAAATAAAAAAGTTTTCCATACAAGGACTTTAATTGGATCGGCCAGTTTGTATGGCAGCTATATGCTGTAGTAGTGCAATCTAAATTTACTTCCTAGAATATGATAGCGATGCTTTTATCAATAATTTCTGCTAAATTTTGTAAAGATACCTTGACACATGAAAGAATTTCCCATACAAGGACTTGAGTTTGATCGGCCAGTTTGTACGGCAATTATATGCTATGGTTGTCTGATCTAAGCAGTTTCTTGAGATATTATATCGAAGTCTTACATAATAATGTATGCAAAATTTTGTTAAGAAACCTGGTCAAATAAAAAAGTTTTCCATACAAGGACTTAAGTTGGATTGTTCATTTTGTATAGCAGCTATATGCTATAGTGAACCAATATCATCCGTTCCAAAAATGAGTAGCTTCTTGATGAGAAAAGAACGTGTGCAGAATTTAAAGTCGGTATCTGAAAAACTGCAGTAATTTTTCGTGTATATACAGACGATCAGGAGGATCGACAGATGGACATGGCTAAACCGACTTAGTTCGTCAAGCTGATCATCATTTTTTGTTTTTTGCCACGTTTCCGAAATTTTCTTCTGGGTGTTACAAATTACTGGCCAACTTAATACAGTATATCCTGTTCAGGGTGAAATGTAAGTAAGATGTACAAGGCCGGCAAGCTACTAGAGGTTTTTACGTCACTGATAACAGTATTCTTTAGAGGTCTTCATATTCATAATACAAATTTATAGACATTAAAAACTGTATACTCTATAGCAACAGATGGCAAGAGTATAAAAAATTATGAAAAGTTAACTTTGTAAAGCTTTTCGAAGAATTTGCTTCAGAAAGTTGAGGAAAAACGTCAAATATAAAAAATTTGAATATCTTCTACTTTTCAACCAGCAAAATTTTGGCAAAAAGTAAAGCAAGAAAGAAAAACTGAAAAATGGCCAAGCCACTGATACTTCTTTTCCAATCTACTTACAAAGCCATTCAATACAAGCTTTTTACGGCTGCCACATACACATGTGTAGCAGCAAATCACATAAAAACGCCGCTACCACATCATATATGGCGAGTTTGTAAGCCTGTGTGATGAATACTTATTTATCGCAAGCTTTTTTCGTTTCCATTTTTTAATAAGACTTTCGTGAATGCTCAGCTATTTGTCAATCTCAAGTCAGCTTGGGGGTTCGTTTTACTAGCATGACGCAAAGTAAGAAAAATCTCATTGCCACAAAACAAATATATCGACTTTGTTGTAATATACATAAAAGTGATAAAAGCAACTAAACAGTCACTGTTGCATTTTCACTTTTTATTTTTGGCTTTTCTGTAATTTTTTATTCTTATTCACTTTTTACTCTCGCTTTCGTTTGAACATTTTCACACATTTTGGCTTATGCAATCGCTCATGTTTCCGGTTGATACTTCGGTGACTTGTGTTGACCAATTTTTGCTATTGTTTGCAGATTTACTTTGCATGCTAGCATCCATCATGCTTGGTGATTATTTTACTTTGCTCTCGCAATTTTTGTTGCTTTTAGTTATGTATTTTTCAAAAATACTCGTACTATATTATTCATGCATTTCTGACGCTTATATATGCAGCTGCTGCAATGATAAATATATGTTTGCTCAGTTGTGCTGGTGGCCGCTGATGTATTGTGTCTAGTCTGTTGGGGCACTATGACACTTTGCTTCATATTTATGGCATACTTTTGGGCGCCACTGGGACGGGATAGGAGCTCGGTTGTTCATTTGAATGATTTTCCCCTATATTTGATATGATGCAAATGAGTTTTGTTATTTATGATGTTTGCTGCATGCAACATGGTAAAATAGTTTATTTGTGTATATCTATATATGCGTGTAATATATACATATACTTGGGACGATGTAGGGAACATTTTTATAATGAGACAGCATTATGTTAATGAAGAAAAATGTAAAAAATGTCTGACATATTGATGAATTGATATCTTTAAATGTAAAAATCTGAATTCCGTAATGTTCGAAGTACGAAATATTGTATTAAACAAATGTTGCCTACACTTAGGCGAGAAAAAGTATCTCAGCAAATTCACAAACCCTTAAAATACAATATATGAATTTCTGTTGAGAAAGTTATACCAAGATATCTTTAAACTCATAAGACAGGAGCTCTGAAACATACTTTTAATTATATGATGGCTTCAATTAAGCGAAAAAAGTACTTTAGCAAAGTCGCAAACCAGTACACATTTGATTAAATAATAATGTAAAAATTTCTTTAGAGAAAGTCGGCTCAAGTTATCCCTCTTAAACTCCTTTGGCAGAAATTCTGAAATATTCTTTTAATTAAATGCTGCCTACAATTAGGCGAAAAAAATAGTTCATCAAAGTCACAAACCAATTTTTTTTAACAATGTCCAAATTTCTTTAGAGAAAGTCATCTCAAGTCATACACTTAAACTCTTTTGAAAGAAGTTGAACTTGAAGAAGGTTTACAAAGAAACAGCAGTGTGGGAGACCTTACATCGGATTAATGGAAGTTATGTAAACCTATATACTAAGTATCCATTCTGGACATGAAAGCTGCAGATCACATTATTGTCAGAATAAGCTCTCAACAAAAAAATCTTTTAAGATAATCTGCAAATTAAGAAATTTAGCCTAAGGCATAGTGTACATAATTTTATAGTCTCCTAATTGCACGCTTTCCAAGTGAAGTAATTCACACTCAAATGACCGTTCCTAGCAGAACGCATCAAATTGTATTGCCTAATCTCCTAATTGATTTCAAATTTATGAAGTCAACTAGTATTACTGCTATTTTTTAGCCAACAAATTAACACTATCTTCCTCACTACGACAACAACAACTACAACTGCTTTTAAATATACTCAAAAATGTATGCATTCTACTATATCCTTTAACACATTGAAACGATTCTATAGAAATAAAGTGCACATATTTCATTTAATCCCCATAAAATTGCGTGCAGACAATGAAAATCGTAAAAATAATGAAATAAGGAAACATTTCGAAATTGTTAACAAAAGTTATGTGACAATAAAGTGTGTTGTATGAGCAATAAAAAAGGATTAGCTAGCGTAAGGGATTTGGCGACAGGAAAAAGGATGCCACAGTGGGCAACTGATAAGGCGTAAATTTATACTTAATAACAGTTATAGTATGTGGTTAGGAGTGAGAGTAAAAGGATAAAAAAAAATTTATGAAGAAACATGTGATTATGTTTACATAAATATATATATATTGTCTAGGCAGTGTAAATAAATATACTTATTAGGGCATGGGTTAAATTAGAAAAAAGAAAAACAAAAAAACGAGTTTGTTTACATTGGATCCTTTATTTTAGGAAAAAAACAGAAACTTCAGGCGGCGCTTGAAAATAACTACAAACATTAATTTCGGCTACACCGAAGCTATGATACCCTTCGGATGTATTTTTAATAGCATGAAAGGATATACATTAGGTGATTTAAAAATATATTTTTTTTTTCAATTGGTACTCGCAAAAATAGGTTCCTAGACACCTCTAAGAAAGCCACTCCAAATATGAATTTTTAATTGTAACGGGAAGGTCCTCCGCCTAACGGTTTTCTATTTTTTCTTATTATCAGATAGAAAAATTTATATCTGGCTTCCAACTACTTGAAAAAATATCTCGTTAATTAGGTTTTGTAGGAAATTGAATTTCTAAAAATATGGCCTTTATGATTTTTTCGTAAACCCAACCGTTTAAAAGATATTAACGGTTGAAATTTGACTATTTTTGGGAAAATGTTTCATTTCTTATGAATTTTATAACTCAATGAAAAAAAATTATTATGAATGATGAAACTTATAGGCTTTCTTAAGAGGTGTCTAGGAACCTATTTTTCAGAGTACCAAACGAAAAAAAAATTTTTTTTTTTGATCCACCTTAATATGCATTGATGTTTGACGATGAATATCTCGTAAACGCTTAACTTAATCGAAATATCATAGTTGATGTATGTGTTTCACAAATTGAGTTAAAATACAAAAAAAATTCATAATAATTTAATTTTTGTGAATTATTATTGCCACTCGAAGTTGGAACCTCAAAAAAAATACACGTAGGTGGCCCGGTTGATTTTGGCTCTTGATGTTATCCGAAAGCAAATATTCTTGATTATTCTTAATCTATAGACATGTCATTCGATTTTTTGAACCCAAGTTACCAGACTACTACCTTAAGGACTTGGGCTTGATTCGTCAGTTTGTATGGCAGATATATGATATAGTGCGCCGATCTGCACGTTTTCTCCGCAGATTGTATCTATGCTTTATAGAACAATCTGTGCAAAATTTTGTCAAGATATCTTGCCAAATAAAAAAGTTTTTCATACAAGGATTTTATTTTGATCCGTCAGTTTGTATGGTAGCTATATGTTATGGTTGTCCGATCTTAACAAGCTTTTTGGAGACTGTGGTGATACTTTGGGTAATAAGCTGTGCCAAATCTCGTGAAGATATCTTGCCAAATGAAAAGGCTTTACGCACAAGTACTCGATTCCGATCATTCAGTTTGTATGACAGCTATATCTTATAGTGACTCGATCTGTACAATTTTTTCGCAGATTACAACATTTCCTCAAACAATTATTCGTAACAGATTTTTTGAAAATATGTCGTCAAATAAGGAAGTTTGTGCGATATCAGTGATACCGACAAATGGGCAGCTTCTTAGAGACAAAAGGGCGTGTACGAAATTTCAGCTCAATATCTTAAAAACAGAGGGACTAGTGTGCTTATACGGATATACAGACGGACAAGCAGGTGGATATGGCTATACGGACTCGACGCCATATATATATACATATATACATATATGTGACCTGGTCTACGAAAAGGGGCTTAGGTGTCAAAAAAATGAGAACAATTAATGAGATAACGAGAAACAGACGATTATTTTTAACAGCTTTTCCCAGAAAATATATATATATATATATATATACATTAAATGGTATTCGACGTTTCCTTCGGATTTTTACAAACATCGTGGCAAACTTAGCTATTCAGGATATAAAAAAAATGGGACTTAATGGACAGCTTAATATATATCTATGTATGTGTATGTGTCTATAGAAAAAATTGCTTTTTTACAGGACATTTTATGAATAGTGTGAGCAGTTATTTGAAGCGTGTTGTTAGTTTTCTATTTCTATTTCACTTTGTCATATGGAACCCGATAATAACCACATCTGGAGAGAGTAGACGAAATCATTTTCATGTTTTAATTCTTATCTATTTACTATATTTACTTCAACCAACCAAGCGAAAACATAGTAGAACATACGTATAAAGTATATTTAATAATAGTTTACCGCTTACTGGCTGCCGCAATGAGGCGCAACATTGCGCTTTGGGATGTGAAGCAGACAGTCATATACGCGCAAGCAGCAACAAAATATATGGCAATCAATTGCAAATTCAGCAGCATACATAAATTCGGAAAATCGAAAAGAGAGAATAAATGCTGCATAGAGCAGCTGCAAATTGAATGGTGTAGAAAAGTTGAATAGCGGCAAAATTTGAATGCTAATAAAATATGGAAAATCAATGGATTTATGAGGCACGCACACAAACACAAGCACACGAGAATAGAATGTACATGAATAAGCAACTCTCTTATATAATTTACGAGCTTATAAGTGTGTTGTGCTCTCACGCGCGTTTAACCAAATTGTGCCGAGGCAATGCTTTAGTTCAGTCATTAGACTGCTTCAGATTGTTGGGTTGAGCGCAGAAATGCTGAAATGCCAGTTTCGAGTTCATTTGCGTTATTTATGCTTTTGCTTTACGCATTTCTACGGTTTATTGTTTGCTGTTGTTTTTGCCGTAGCACAGTTTTAGGCGCTCATAAAAGCATTGTTTTCGAAATAAAACGAATCGAAATAAATCAAAACGCAAGCGCAGCGAACGAAATGTGTTTTGGAAGCAGCTATTAAATGTAGGGTTGGTAAGCATCACGCATTGAGACATAAATTGTAGGGAAGAGAGTCCTAGCGGTGTGCCACTGAGTAATTGTTGAGCTTTCAGAAGATTTCGAAGTGTTTTTTGTCTTAGAGATTCTCTGTAAGTTTCAAAAACTTACAAGGTTTTGTAATAAAAAAAGTAAAGGTTGGAAATATAATAGTGAAGGTGCCGCTATCTTCGCTCTATACCCTGAACTTTTGCAAAGCCACCATAGGTACGCATGCAGTAGTTCAGACGCTGAACCAAATTTTCGAAGATTTTCAAGCATAAATCAGCCGATATTGCTGCAAATTATCTTTCGATATTCGTACAAAGTTCATAAACTGTCGCTGGCTTCTGGGCGACCGAGGCGGCTAATTGACTGGACCACTTAGTTCACCAAACTTGGTTTTCAATTAATCGACTTTGACATTCGCTATGTGGATTGTGGCGCCGTCCTGTTGGAACCACATATTGTCTAAGTCCATATCATCCAAATCGGGCCAAAAATATTCAGTTATCATTGAGCGGTAACGATTCCCATTCATAGTAACGTGCCTTTCTTTAGCATCGCGGAAAACGTACGGACTATCGACGCCGCCGGCACATAAACCGCACGAAACCGTTCTTTTTTCGGTATGCAATGGTGACTCATGGACTACGTATGGATTGTTGCCTGACCAATAATGCATATTTCGCTTATTGACGAGGCCATTCAGCCAGAAATGAGACTCATCGCTGAAGATGATTTTTCGTTGAAAATCCGGATCATTTTCAAATTGTTGCTCAGAGCGATTCACGAGCTTTCTGGTGGTCAAGCGGCTTCAGTTCTTGCGTCAATTTGATCTTGTAAGAATCTACACCAAGATCTTTTCGCCAAATTCAACACAACAACGTCATAGAGATGCCCAATGCTTGAGAGCGACGTGTGAGAGAGAGATTTGGGTCTTCCACAATTGATGCACTATGCACTGCAGCAATGTGCTCGAGACTACGAGCACTTTTTTGCCTCACTGGCACGGTAACGTTTTGTACTATGCCTGTGGATACAAATTTTTACACTAGACGCTCATTTGTTGATCAGACAGGACGATTAGGACGGCCATAAATTGGACGTAGCGCTCTCTGGCGTCGTTTGCTAACCCTTTCGGTCTACTTTTGTAGCATCCCTATTTTAAACGTCTTTATATACTATATATAAATAATCAGCGTGACTAAGTGAGTTGATTAAACCAAGTCCGTGCATCCATCTCTCCTTCCGTCTGTGTAAACATGAATTAGTCCCACAGTTTTTGAGATATTGATCTGAAATTTTGTACTACCATTTTCGGAACTGTCGATATCGGACCACTATATTTAACATATATCTGTCATACAAACTGAACTGCCGGAGTTCATTAGACAAGATATGTTCACAAAATTTGGCACAAGTTATTGCCTAAGGTTAGGCTAGGTTAGGTGGCTGACCCTCAGTACGGCGGCAGGATTACACTTAGTTCAGTTAAGTTCAGTCCTTTGTTAAACCAAACTAAAAACGCCTATAGTTGGCAATTAGCGATCGGCAAAGCGCCCCGAACCTATCCTAAAAGTGTTAAGGTGTTTCATTTCTTGTTTTTCATAACACGTGGATGTCTAAGAGTGACATATATGGAGGAAGATTTGAGACGTGTCTCTAAACAGCTGATGCAGGCGGCATAATATGTACTTATAAAATTTTACTGCATGAATCCCCCGATAGGACAGTTTCCAGTTAGTACTCCTACAATTATTGAAAGGTGAAGCTTGCTGAGGGCGAAGACTTCCATAGGCTATATATACCGATATATTCCAGGCCGGAAGGACCTTGCAACTGCACAACTGATGGCAGTAACCCAGTAGCTTACTAAGCTTGTCTCGAGGCCCAGCGATCCAGTTACTGGAGTTGATGGACAGTTCTCGACAGTGTAATGCTCTACCAACCGGCCGATCGGAGTCAAGTATTTGTATGAAAAGCTTTCTTATTTGACAAGATAGCTGCGCAATATTTCGCTTTAATAATTGCATAAGGCAATGCTGCGATCTCCGAACAAATTTTTCAGCTGCAGTCACTATATCTTAGAGTTGTCATACAAACTGACCGAACAATCTGCGAAATTTTCCCAATTACTCGATAATTTTGTTCATACGAAATGCAATAAATTATATAAGTAGTGTACAAGTAGTCAGCATATAAATTGCGAAGATCGCTCTCCACTCTACGCAACGCGTTCAACGTACAGCCGCCGCTTCTAGCGAATCGTTGCTGCTGCGCGTTGCAATCAGCGCTCGTCATGCAATTTAATGCAATCAGTTATCGAGCAATTATCTGCAACGATGATTCTGCTAGAATGCAGAACTTTCTGGCATTTTTGCTTTACTTTTTATTGCGTTTAAATTGCCACACAGCCATTCATTATGGCCGCTAATAATGCGAAGAGCATGGACTCTGAATAAAAATGGCTGTGCGCATAGAGAATCACGCTTAAATACATAAATTGCAGTATTTTTCGACATTCAATAAGTCTATTTGATATATGGCATGACACACACTTACATACTTATTAGCCCGCAGCGCTGGCACACGCTTAGAATTATGGACGTGACTGATGGCGGAAAATGCGTTTTATTGTTGGCACACGAGCTGGCGGCAGCAAATAAATCAAGGAATACTGAGAACAAAAGCAGCAAAATAATGTGCGTACTTGCCGCAGAATTATGCGAAACCCCTTTCATCCCTTCAAACTCAAATAGATAATGCGCGGATGGCGACTGCGGCAGCAAGCGGCTTTGCAACGAGTTTAGAGGTTTCCTATTGTATGGACGGATTGTGTATTTGTTGTTACAAAAAATTTTGCGTTGGGAACACATAAAAGTTGTAATGGAGTTGCTTGTTGGTGATGCAGTGGTTGGAATCAGAACAAAATAGTTTACGTACATCGCGGCCACGTGTTCTTTAATTTGATGTTTACGAACTTTCACCCAAACTTTCCGTTGAGCTATATGGTTAGCTTCAAACTAGATAATCGAGTAGGAGGTCTTCCCTTTTCAGTAAGATTAGATACCAGAACCGCCTTTGGACTACCAGACTACTGCAATGTTTTGCAATCCGTTCCCAGGACAGTTGGGTCTACGTAACCGGAACGGAACGAGATTTTTAGCCGGCCAAGCACTGTCAACTCAGCAGCATTCTGTCAATTTAGTTAAGGAACCTTTCACTAAAGTCTCTTAGGTTTTTTATCAAAAGTAGTTAACAAATACCTTGCTATCTTAGTGGATCTAACAACTGACTACACAATAACCCTACAATTGGACTTCGAAAAAGAGGGAATTTATATGATTCTAATTGTAGGGTAATGGCTGCTTGACTTGTAGAAATTTAATCGATACTCTTGTTATAAATATTGCTGAGTCTCGGTGGAGTCAATCCCTAACTTGCTTAACAAGTAGACTAGCAAATGAATGGAATATGAGCTGAACATGCCAACTATTAAAATATAAAGGGAAGACTGAGAACACTATATAAAAACAATGGTAGATGCTGTCAGGAGTTAGAAGAAGAGGTTACTACAGAGTATAATATATTTGACAAAGCAAAGCTTTAGGTATATAGGAAAATAATCGCTACTATCCTGTCGATGTTTCGAAGGTGGAACAGATAAATCTTTTTTGCTGCTTTAGAGAAGATATAATAGAGCGAGCGGATTACGTCTACGACTTTGCTTCCGCCGTTTTCCAGTAGATGTCTCTAGGGTCAAGCACTGATCGATTAAATCGTTATATATCGATCTTGGACATTTGTGTCAACACTAACACAACAAAATATTTGTAGAGATCTGTTTGCATCCAAAATTTAGTCTCAACTGAAAATGTCACTTTTTGAGCCGAATTCTCGACATTTGCGGGAAATTTTGCTTGTCTTTTTTAATTCCAAGAAAAGTGCGGCTGAGGCTCATCAAATGCTTTCGGATACGTACGGTGAGGCTGTTCTAAGTGAAAGCACATGTCGTGAATGGTTTCAACGTTTTAAGAATGGTGATTATGAAGTCGAAGACCGGCATGGTGGTGGAAGGGAGAAGATTTTCGAAGATGCTGAATTGGAAGCATTACTCGACCAAGATGCGTTTCAAACCCAAAAAGAATTGGCCGAATCGTTGCAAGTGACACAGCAAGCGCATGGGAATGTTTCAGAAACAAGGAAACTGGGTTCCTTACGACTTGAAACCAAGAGATGTCGAACGGCGCTTCTTTGCATATGAACAGCTGCTTCAAAGGCACAACCGAAAGGGATTTTTACATCGCATTGTAACTGGCGACGAAAAATGGGTCCACTACGATAATCCTAAGCGAAGAAAGTCATGGAGAAAGCCTGGACATGCCTCCACGTCGACGGCAAAACCGAACATTCACTGCGCCAAGGTCATGCTCTGCATTTGGTGAAACCAGCTGGAGGTGATATATCATGAGCTGCTAAAGCCAAGTGAAACCATCACAGGAGATTGATACCGAACGCAATTGATGCGTTTGAGCCGAGCACTAAAAGAAAAACGGCCACAGTACGAAGAAAGATACGATAAAGTCATTCTCCAGCATGAAAATGCTAGGCCTCACGTCGCAAAGGTGGTCAAGAAATATTTGGAGACACTGAAATGGGAGATCTTACCCCACCCGCCGTATGCTCCAGACGTTCCGCCATCTGACTACCACTTGTTCCGATCGATGGCACACGGTCTAGCTAACGAGCACTTCAGTTCATATGAAGATGCCAAAAATTGGATTGATACTTGGATCGACTCGAAAGATGTCGAGTTCTTTCGTCACGGAATACGCATGCTGCCAGAAAGATGGTCAAAAGTAGTAGCTAGCGACGGCCAATATTTTGAATAGCATTTTTGTAACCGTTTTTATACAATAAAGCCTTAAATTTACAAAAAAAACGGCGGAAGACAAATATATGTAGCAGGAACTATCAGTGTGCTATATAAAATAGGTTTATCTGACTTTCGGAGCTTTTTTCAATCACCCGACCAATTTTCGAAACTCAAGGCAAGAAAATGTTCTGATTTAAATATCTCATCGTTAAATGCAATAGAACTGATGTTACAAATGTTGTACGAGTCCATGAATATAATTTTATAGAACTTTACACCATGTTAATCAAGATATAAATATTTTCAAATTCTCATTCGACCATAACTTTTTCGCTAAGATGATCTGGATACAGTTCTCTCAAACTCTCTAAATATAAGTACATTAGTTGAATAAAGTCGATTAAGACACTAGCGACCCTGTATGATATAATATTCACAACTCGCTAAAAAGGTTACAATGTTTCCAACTCATCTTCATCCTTGCACCTCTGACAAGTTGCGTCCTCCAAAATTGTTAGCCTCACCATCTGTTTGTCAATGGGGCACTGTCCAGTTAGTACACCTATCATTGCCGACATGTGAGCCTTGCCAAAAGTCACAAAGTCGGTAGATCCAGTACCCTAGTGTTTGAAGTCATGGAATTCCCATCCTGAAAGGATTTTACAGATGCTCTTTCTTGCGAACTCATCATCTTCCTTGCACCCAGACAAGATTAATATAGAAATACTATAGGTTGATGCAACAGCTAACGAGTTCATGCACTCAAATTCAAATTCAAATTCATTTATTGAGACCAAAAAGAAACAAAAATACAAATTATTTACAAAAGTAGAAAGTTATAACTTAAGACTATACATATTTTATCTTAAACAAACGTTTCCGAAAACAGATCTTAATCTAAAGGAAAAAAAAAAGAAAAAATTACAATAAATGCTTGCTCCCGACATTTTTAAATGTATTCTGAGGGCTACGACTCAGTCTTAAAACTAACTTATAACCTAAAACTAATTAAAAAAGAAATCTTACAAGCTATGGTAGCAAATAAAGCTTATGCCTAAACTAGCCCCTGTGCGAACCAGGTGTTGATTTTACATAAAAGTTCGAGCAGAAGGCTTCTGGATGATTAACATCATTTATTATATTTTCTTTACTAATACCAAGTGGAGACAAATACTTGCTGTTGACCCAAGTATGACTCGACTGCGACAAGATACCATCAGAAATCAATGGATTGACGAGTTCATGCACTCTTTGAGTAGTTTTGAGTTCATTCGCAACCATGTCCATGCAAATATAGGAAAGGTAAACAAATTATGTTAATAAGACATAAGGCCAGGTTAAGTTAGGAAGTCGATTCTAACGGAGCACACTTGAGCAGCAGTTAGAACGTCGTTTCATTGTGGTACCTAAAAACGCGTAAATAATGGATCATAAGACCCTTACAAATCGACAAAAGTGCTTTAAGCCTATCACAACTTTGTTGAGGCGGTTCGCTGAATGTAAAACTGCCGAAAGATTTCAACCTCATTCTTGCAAGGGCTATACAATGAAGGAAAATTGCTGGATTTTCCATCTCACCCTTCTCCATACAACTTTGACAACTAGCGTCCGCTAAAATTCTTTGCCTTACCGCATAAATGTCTCTATTCCAACATCCAGTAAGAGCTCCTTCGATTGCAGCAAGTTGAACTTTTCTAAGGGCAAATAGTTTTGTAGATCTCTTGTGTTTTACACTAGGCCAGAATGCATTCGCACAGGAGCGGATCGTCGCCAGTGCCTGCTAACACATAACATAGCTTTACTTCAGCTCAAGCCTAAAATATTCGATCTTGCTTAGACATTTATACCAAACTAATACAAACAACAGACATAACCTCTAGCCGCGATCTCAACAGTATAAGTATGAGACAGAGAAGGAAAGAAAGAGATTTTCTCCAACAAAGCTTTTTGCGCTCCTTTTTAAGCAGCTAGCATGAAGTCTTTAAGATAATATTTTAAACTTATTTAACAAAAAAGTTTCAATGCTTAAGAAAACACCTTGCATAAATGTCCAGAACATTCGAGTAGTAGCTTGAATATTCAAAAGACTAGGCAAATCCCCTTATTAAAAAATAAATACGTTGTCAGACAACTTATGAATGCGCTCTTGATAAATTTGGGTCTTCACAAAGATAAAAAATACTCTACTGAAGCCAGTTCTATAAAAGCACAGAGATGTTTCCTCTAAGAACTCAGAGTCCAGTTGGTCTTGTGTCACTAAAAATGTCTTAACTGTTGCTGGAATTCGCGTCTTCTCAACAAATAGCATAACCAAAGAATAAATGTGCCTGCAACTATTTGAGAACTGATTCTCAAAAGCATTTGTCTGCGTAATTGCTTGGGCTGCCTACAAAGGCACATAAATTAGCGGCATGCGGATACATAGAGAACATTTAGACAACAACAATAACAATAAAAAATAGCAATAAAAACTAATAGCGAAATCAAAAGTTACAACTACAAATAAACACAAACGCAAAATGTTATAAAGAAAGCAACAACAACACAGGCAACCATTTAAGCATAAATAACAAGCAACAGTCAGCAATAACAATGTATTTGTTGCTGTATTTGTATGTACATATGTACGCGTTTAGTGATTTGCAATATTACATTCATGCCAACGACAACAACAACAAAATAACAACAACCATTTGCACTTCACTGCCACATCATTGCCAACAAAGCGCCGGCTCGCTGCGTCTCGAGCGCGCAACTGTAGTGTGCGTGTCGCGGCAGTTTAAGCCGAAGGCGCATTTAAATCGCGATTTAATCGTTTACCAACAACGATAAAGTCTTAAATACCAGCCGGCAGATGAATTGTGGAAGAAAAGCATTCGCGGTCAATTGACGGATTGCGTTGAGGAAGCGCATGGGGAACCGCTACGACTATATACTTATATGTATGTACATAAATGTATATCTATATATACATATACAAGGTGTGTTTCAAAGTAAAAAGGACTTTTTGAATCTAGCGCCCGCTAGTGGCGCCATATAAATGCCGACTGGTGTGTAAGAATCTGCTATCTTTATCATTTATCCAGTGAGAATTTTATGAAATTTCATTGTTTGAATTTTTTTTTTTTTTTAAGTAGGGGGAAGCATAAAAAGCCGAAGTGCGGAACTTTATTCCGCTAAACCTAACCTACTCCAATTCCAGACTCTCCCATGGGACCAACTGATTAGGTCTTACTTCGTGGGAGCACGGACTGACGGACGCCTATTCTGCTTTATATATCTAAGTTTTGTCATGACTGAAGCTGCCGCTTCGCTGACAGCTTTCCAGTTCTCAGTGGACTGACACATAAGTGTCGTCAAATTTTCCACCGTAAAACTATCACTGAGTGTAGTTTTAAGTTTTTCCCTTGTACTTAAAAAGCGAGGTTAATAAAAAATACATGCTCAGAGTCTTCAAAGCACTCTGAACACGTCGGACAATTCGGACTAATGTCGTGCTAGAATCTGTTCAGGTAGCTTCTAAAGCACCCATGCCCACTTAGTATTTGGGTTAGCTGGAAATCCAGGTCCCCATGTCGTCTATCGATCCAAAAATGGATGTCCGGTATCAGTCTGTAGGTCCACCGTTCTTTGAGTGAGGTTTGCCACCGCTGCTGCCATATCGTTAAGCTTTTCATTATTTCGTCTCTTTTGGCTCCTATAGATGGCTCTGGAGCCAAAATTGTATATTTGTATACCCTTCTCTCTTTGAAGTTATTGCGAAACGTTGCAATTTATGAAACAAGTTTATGGCGATGATTGCCTATCCCGTAGCAGAGTGCACGAGTGGTTTCAACGTTTTCAAAGTGGTCGTGAGGACATAAATGACGATCAACAAGTGGGCCAATCAAAATCCGTGATCACCGAAAACTCCATCAAAACTGTGCGTGAATTCATCAAAAATCAGTCGAAATCATCATTGAAATTTATGAAAATGGAATTGAACATCTCCAAAACATCGATTTATCGCATTTTGACCGAACTTTTGGGCTTACGAAAGGTGTGTGCACGGTTTGTTCCGCACAAATTGACTCAGAATCCAACATTCGAAAGACAATTATTTGACCAAAAATCACATTTTAACCATTAACCACTTCCCGTATTCACCTGATATGGCGCCGTGCGACTTCTTCCTTTTCGGAAAAATGCATTTGCCCATGAAAGGGGAAAGCGTTATGCAGACGTAGCGGCCATTCAAAAGGCTTGCACCGGCATACTCTCGGCCATACCGGCCAACGAGCTAAAACACTCGTGCGACATGCTTTTGGATCGTGCAAAAAGCTGTATTGAAGCAGAAGGAGACTATTTTGAATAAAATAAATTGATTTTGCCGAGAAAACCATTTGTTCTGTTTTTTTTTTTTAAGTCCTGTTTACTTTGGTACGCATCTTGTATATTGTATTTATATATAAATGTAATTGCAACGTTGTGTCAATAAAGAATGACATGCAGCAATCACTGTTTCAAATAGATGAATGTCTGTATGTATGTTTTTATATGACATTATGTACATAAGTATTTACATAAGCATAGTTTCATGAAAGTGTTCGTTAATGCCACTTTTTTGCATGCCCAGTGAACTCCTCTCATCTAACACGCCTCTCTCTATGGTCCGACCGCGTCAATACAGAACATTTCCTGTGATTGCTAGTAGATGTCTTGGATGACAACCAACCCGAACTGGCATTATTGCAAGGTTAAAGAAGGTGACAACCCACAACAGAATACTTAAGTCCAAACTGAGGTAATTGCAGTTAAGAATATGTTTGCTTCGGCTTCCATAGAAGCCAAACTTGTGCCCAAACCTTTCTGCATACAAAAACAAATACGAGGGCTGCTATATATATTCTGGCCTAGGGCAACACTAAGTGCTGCCAGGTGCAATCTGACATTTCCATTGGAAAGTTTGACATTTTTTAGCATAACATCACTTTTACTTACAGGGAATTACAAAATTCATCTCGGCCAAAAAGTAGAATTAACTCGTGAACATTTTCATGCCATCATTTTTCACAACTTTCGACGTGGATTATCACGACAAGAGTGCATCGATGAACCAAAATCTTTGTATGGCTATGAAGCACCATCCTATAGCACTGTGAAAAACTGGTACAACGAATTCAATCGTGGCCGATTCTCGCTCAAAGGCGAATTCCGTGAAAGTCGTCCAAAAACAGCCGTTGTGCCAGAAAACATCGATGCCGTGCCATGCAAGACCGTCATGTAACATATGTACCTTCAGATAGAGGCATGCCTATGCATTTCTCCCACCAGCATACATTCGATATTGCATGAACACCTGGCCGTACAAAAGGTTTGCTTTCGTTGGATCCTGCACAATTTGACAATCGCTCAAAAAAATGCTCGTGTGGATTGGTGTAAAGAATTGCTGAAAAAATACGATCGCGGTGCTTCAAAAGACATTTATAAGATCGTCACAGGTGACGAATCATGGATCTATGCGTATGAGCCCGAAACAGCAATCAGCAAAAAAAAAAAAAAATAAAAAAAAAAAAAAAACCATTTGATAAATATGCCTATTTACATTATTAGGCCAGAAATATATATAAGAACCTACGTATCACGCCAGATGGCGTTGCCACAAATCAGACATGTACAATAACAACTAATCGTTTTATGACCACTAACCACAAGAACAAAAGACAGAGTTTTAGCAAACAAAAGCAAAGTCCGCGAACACGTAATCACAGAATTTGGTTATAAGGTAAATAAGTGTTTATGTACGAGAATACGAAATTAACTTGATGAGCTGCATACTTAAACAAATAGACAATAGCGCCATAAAACTAATGCGCGCAAATGTTGCACGCTCAGGACAAAACTCCAAACCGTGCGGCGCAGCAAAAATTAAATGCAAAAGAATTATAAAATAATAATATATATGCATATATATAGCACACAGTACATACTTTAAAAAAGTTACTAAAATGCCAGACAACTCACCATCATCTTCGGACAACATTCTGTTGCCGCGCCTGCTGGGTTTATTGCCTACAATCAATTCGCCACGATAGACGCGTTCACTTGATTGCGCCGCTACCAATGCATAGTTCTGCAGTGCTTCAGCGCACACCCACATTGAGATTAGGTGCGAAATTGTCTACAACAACGGTGGTCGCACCGTAAGCAACTGTCTCTTGGGCAATATCTTTGTTTGAGAGCAACTGATTATGCTCGAGTAGCGAGTCGGCAGCACAGCGCCCACACCGCGTCGGTGTTCACGTCTGCCAACTTCTACGTATGCGCCACCAACGTGCGCTGCTCGTTCATCACGATCAACGCCAAAACCAGCCACCGCTTTTATAAATGCCCTGCTCAGTGTCGAGCGCATTGCGAATCACCATTGGCGCTGCTGGCGATACTTTCCAGCGACAAAGACTTGCCATTCCATTTGTTGCTCCTGCCTTGTGCTTAATCATCGTGGTAGATGAAGAACGCCGCTGTGAACCATAGGACAGTGAGCACCGCCACGATTTTGACAATGGAAGCAGAGCTTTCACGCCATTTTTTTTGTTTGTCTGAGCTGTTTCTAACTTTCTGCTCATATTTTGGTTGTGATTGTATAGTACTGTGTTCGCTTTATGCGTCGTTGAATAAAAGTTGTTGCTTTTCAATATTTTGTACGTCGCTATTGCTAACAATTCATCTAAATGCTTGAACCCTTTAGCTGCCATACTCTTCCAATTACTCTCCTACGTAGTCGTTTCCCTTTCTTTTAGTGAAGAAGATTATTTATTTCCGCCGCTTTCCGTGAAGTTGCTTCACTGCCGCAGTGCTTTGTAGAGTTTTGTTTATTATGCGCCTAAATGTATGCCTCAATTAGTTGCAATTTAAGCTTTGTCGCTTTCATTGATAGCGTAGCGGTGATTTTCCTTTAACTAGCGAGTTACTGTGCTACTCGTGCCACATGTTAATCTGTTTATTTCTTTGCGCAATTTATTGGCATGCCATTGATGGTTTAGTGTCGTTGTTTGGATGAGTAAGTTCGGTAATGTTTGTTGTGATTTTTTTTTGTGTATTATTTAGTTTTCGTTCACTGTTTAAGTGATTTTATTATTAACAGATGCAGCATCGTGCCTTTTGTGCCATTTATTACTGACTCTAGCGCCTGCAGATATGCTTCAAATCTTTTTATTTTTTTGTTTATTTAAATATTTTTGTTAGGAGAAAATTTTAAATGTATTTTTCGCGTTTTTTATTGGTTGTAGCGTAAATTTTAGCCTTAAATTTTTTTTAACTTATTTTTGATTTTTTTTATATGTTTTTTTAAATTTTTTAATAATTTTCTTTTTAAATTATTTTCATATGTATTTTTTTTCTTAAATTTACTTAAATTTTTTTACTATTTTGTTATGGTTTTATAACTTTCTTTTTTAATGTTGCAATAATGTTTTATAATTTTAGAATTAATTTTTTTTTATAATTTATTTTTTTTTTATAATTTATTTTTTTTTATAATTTATCTTTTAAATTTTTTTATAATTTTCTTTTTTAAATTCTTTTTATATATTTTTAATTTACTTAAATTTACTCAATTTTTTTTACGATCTTTTTGTTTTTTTTATAACTTTCTTTTTTTAATATTGCAATAATTTTTTTATATACAGTATAATTTTATTTTTTTAAATTTTTTATTATTTTTCATTAAAATGAGTATATTTTAATATTTTTAAAAAAGTTTTATACTTTACTTTAGTTCTTTAAAATTATTTTTCTTTAATTTTTGTATACACATCTTTTTTAGATTCTTTTTATAATTTTTTTAAATACATTTTTTTTAGTATTTTTAAAAGTTTTTATAATATACTTAAATTTTTATTATTTTTATATATTTTATTTTTTAAATGTTGCTATAATATTCTTTTATTTATTGTACAATTTTCTTTTTAAATTATTTCCAATAATTTTTTTTTCTAAATGAGTATATTTTAATATTTTTAAAAGATATTTATACTATACTTAAATTGTTTATAATTTTTTTATTTAAAAAATATATTTTTTTAAATATTTCTAAAATTTTTACAATTTTTTTTATTGCTTTATAACTTTCTGTTTTAATGTTGCAATAATTTTTTTATATATAGTATAATTTTCTTTTTTAAATTTTTTTTTAATTTTTCATTAAAATGAGTATTTTTTAATATTTAAAAAAACAATTTATACTTTACTTAAATTGTTCATAATTATTGTTTTTTTAATTTTTGTATACATATCTTTTTTAAGTTCTTTTTATAATTTTTTTAAATACATTTTTTTTTTAAATATTTTTAAAAGTTTTTATGATGTACTTAATTTTTTTATTAATTCTAAATATTTTATTTTGTTGCTATGATATTTTTTTATTTATTGTATAATTTTTAAATTTTTTTTTATAATTTTTCGTATAAGTGAGTATATTTTTAAAAGTTGTTTATACTTTACTTAAATTGTTTATAATTTTTTTTTTATTTTTGTATAATTTTTCTTTTTAATTGTAATTTTTTTTTAATATTTTATAAAATTCTGTTATACCTTTTACAGCTTTTATCTTTGTTATTTTCCTTTAATTTTATCACTTTTCTGCCATTTCTTCCTGTCACTATATCACTCCTTTACGCTTATTTCCTTCCGCTCGTTATTCTCTTCGTTTCCACTGGCCACTAAAGCGTTATTCTCGCACTCAATATTTTGTTCACGTTTGCAGTTTTCCACCTCAATGGCTTTAACTGTATTTTCCTTACTACGCTCTCATTGAACTATTCTTTCACAACAACATACTATTTTTATTTCTCACTTTTGTTTTTCTTTCCAATTCAAAATCTTCTTCGTACAACTTTTACTTTTGCTTTGGCGAGTGCTCAAAATATAGTTGAACATAACAAACTGCACTGACTTCACACACAATTTTCATTTGTATTTATTACCCTTTCATCGTTATGTTAGTGTTGGTGTGCCCGTGTTTTCGTTGTTTCTTTAACTGCCACTTTTATTTATTCCTTTTCTTTGCGTTTTTATTGGCTTTAACCGCATTGTCGTTCTCGGTTCATTGCATTAATACACATGTACATATTTACGTATATATGTTTGTGTCCGTGTTCAGCTCTGTTTCGCCCCATCGCAATCCGGCTATCTCCTCTCCGGCCCGTCCAGATATTCGCGCTAGTAAAAAGACTCTTGTCTTTTGTTTACTTCTATGTTTGCTGCTGATTCATTTCTTGTTCTTCAAGTCTTTTTCTTATTTATCTGCAAAGAAGAAATGAAACAGAATGCATTAAACAAAAGTAGAGAACGATTGAGAGCAAAGTTGAGATTTTTCTCTAAAGTCTTAAGGTTACTCCCTAGCTTGTTAACTGAAAGAATGGCGTAACATAAATAATTAAATATTGATATTTTGCATTATGCAAATTAATCTGAAACTTAGAAAAAGTAGAATCTAATAAAAAAAAGTTCTTCATTCCTTCCTTTATTGTCGTAGACACCGCTTTTTCTATTCTAAAAAACAAAATGGTCCACATGATTTTTTCGTAAAAAAATTCTTTTAAAGCTTACATCCGGTTAAGGTTATGCTTCAAATGAGCGTATATGTATATCAAGTGATTTATATGTACGTTCTGTGTTGCTCATACGACATGGTGTACTGTGTGATTACCGGACAGTAGTATTGCTTTTATGGTTAAGTTTTTCAAACATATTTTGACAGAAATATTTTTTAGACACGCATAAATTGATGCAGATGTCCAATATTTGAAAACAAAAATTAGGCAGGTGGCAACCTCGTACAAAATATTTTTAACTGCACCTTTTTTTAAACGTGCTAAAATTAATGCATATGCCCCATAATAAAAAAGTTTAATAAAATAAAAATGTAAACAGGTGGCAACGTTGTAAAAAATATTTTTAATTTCTTTAAACTTTATTAGATAGAAACACATACTTTGATAGTACATTAATAATATTGACCTCATACAATATTATTGACCTCAAAGTTTTGAAGAGATGGCAACACTACTAAAAAAAATGTTGCGTTAATAGATTTCTTAAGCCGTTATAGACATATTTTAATTCTTTCTTTACTTTCTTGCCTTTTGACATCAAATTTCTTGAACTTGCGGAAAACTTTGATTTTTTAATTACTAACTTTTTCAAACAGGTGGCAACATTTCTTAAATGTATTTTTCCACAACACTTTTCTCAAACCTAGCAAAATTGCTGCAGATGTGCTATATTTCCAAATTTCAATAATATAAAAATTGAAACAGGTGGCAACCCTTTTAAAAATATTTTGAACTGCATGCCCTTTTAAACTTTGTTAGCATGAAACTCGCAATTTGATAGTTCATAAATAATATTGACCCCATACAATCATATTGATCTGAAAGTTTTAAGCAAGTGGCAACACTATTAAAGAATTCATTCAATTTTTAGATTCCACAAACTTCATAAATATTTATTATTTGTATAATTAAGTTATTTCTGAAAATGAACAATATTTCACACCTTCATTTAAATCTAAAAAGAAATGGCAACCCCTTATAAAAATATTTTGAACTGCAAACTTGTTTATAATCCATATTTTGTATACATAGTTCAGTGATAATATTGACCTCGCGCAAAAATATTAGCCTGAAAGTTTTAAAGAGGTGGCAACACTTCTAAAAAAAAACTTAATTTAATTGTCAGATTTCTTAAACAAAAGCTGGGGTCTTTCACCACAAGTAGTCCTCTGGCTCTACGATACCTCAGTCAAGCTCATTATTATCGAAGGGACGTTTGTGTGGTGACAGCCTCCAGAGAAGACAATACTTACAAGGGCGCTCGAGAGCGTATAACGAACGGCGCTCATCAGCTTGTGTGGCGCACTGAGGTCCACTCCAACCAAGGCACTTAATGTGCCCATAGATATCGCTGGAAGGAGTATGACAATAAAGTTGCTAACAGACTCATGGAATCTGGGTTTCTAAATGAACACGTGTCTTCGGATATCCTTGGACGCTTTGTCTTTATACCGGTTTTTTTTGGATCGTATAGTCTTCAAACCAACTCTTGCGGTATTTGTGAGGGAGTTGTAGGCGGGTAGAAGCCGTTGGAGAAGAAAAGGCCGGTGCAGGGGTATATTGTCAGGAACTCTCTATTAACTACAGCTTTCACTTTGTGTAAAATTGTGATAAAACTAGTATGGGTACTAGGCCACAATGGAATCTTAGGTAACAGTAAAGCTGACTAGTTGGCAGAAATAGAATACTAATAGAATGAAGTTGGTACTAATAGAATGAAAAGGGGTTAAAACTTCCCTCACTTCGTGTGTTCTAATACTGAATACTCGTAAAAAGATAAAATGACGCAGAAAAGGGAGAAACAGCAATGCATTTGCAAACAAGTAAGTCGAATGAATTACAAACCTTTCGCAACCCGAAAAACTCGATTCACTTCTCTTTTAGTTGACAAAACGCCAACAAAGTTGATAACTATTTATCGGTTTGCCCTTACCACACCCCCTCATCCATACTACCTTCATGCAGCTTTCATTTCCACCCCTACTTTGATTCATTAACCGATTTGACAGCTAAGATTGACGTTTATAAATTACACCGTGACAGCTGAGTGGGCAACAAAAGTGCAAAATGGAGTGTATTGGATATTGTCGCTCATTATTTTCCCCTTTTCTCATTACAGTTATTTAGTTTGTCACTTTGTTTCACGTTGTCTTATGCCATATTTAATTGCCTAGATTAGCGTTGCCTCGCCGTCGCTGAGTGGAGTGGGATGTAGCTTGCAGCAGTTCGAGTGGGTTTTGACGTGAAAGCGTCAGTGGGAGGTGATAGCAATAAAAAAATTGGTGTTGTTGTAGTGATAATTAGTTGACATGAGAATGTTTTCAATTAACCCATTAGTGACTAAATAAATTACTGAATTCGTTCAATAGCGGGAGCAAGGTGATAATATTTGAAGAATGAAGTGATTGAAAGGGAGGATACAGCAAAACAACTCATCACTTTTTAGTAAAGATGACAATGCAGTAATCAAATTAAATTTTCATATTTCAGGAAATGCAGAGAAATTTTAAAGAAAAGATGTGAGCAAAAATTAGTAAGACTTTGTTCGTAATTTTAAAATTCTTAATTTATTCTTCAAAATCTACATCGTTCCTCTCAAAGTAATCCACCTTGGCCAAAATACAATTGTGTCAACGTTTTTTTTTCCAATGCTCGAAACAGTTGTTAAAGACAATTTCCAGAAGAGCCTTCAAGGCGCGTGGCGATTCTCGTTTAATGTCTTCAGTTGGCTCAGAACAGATCCCCCGGAGCCGTGGTTTGAGTTTGCTGAATAGCTTGAAGTCACACGGAGCTAAATCAGGCGAATACGGTGTCTGCGTGATGATATTGGTTGGAAAACTCAAGAAGAATAAATGCAGTATGGGACGACGCTTTATCGCACTATAAAACCCAAGAGTTGTCGGCCCATAATTCCGGCCTCTTTTTAGAATGCTAGCAAAAACGCATAACTCTAAAATAGTATTCCTTTTGGACAGTTTGGCCGGTTCGAAGGACTTCGTTTTTATGGCTTCAGCTCACCTTTGCCACGATATTCGAATTCGATATTCTGCTTGAAAAATGCTCGGAAAACGTTATTGGTTTGGATAATTTGGCATGCAGTCCCGAAAGCCTGCACCAATGCATTCCGGAGTTTTTGAGCCCTCGGTGTATCATTGGTTGGAGCTGCCCCTCAGTAGTAGGTCGAGCGTGGAATCGTTTCACTCCGCCTTACTGCCAAGAGTAACTCTGAACTTCTTTGTAAAGTTAACCCGCTTCGTAACGCCGTCCCTTGAAAGAAAGGCCAGTAGTGTGTCTGCGCCTGGGGTCTTCATTTGTTGCTGCCATGAGCAGCATGCTATGTTTCGCTACATGTTTGAGCACTAGATTCAGCGGTGTGAGCTCCAGCATGGCTTCAAGTACTGCGATTGGGCAAGTGCGCATTGCCCCTTAAGCACAGACACTGGCGAGCCTCTGCTACTTCGATAGTTGACAGCGTCACGATTTAGAGCGAGTTCAGCGTCTGCAGTTAACTCGATTGGACTTCGGTCATTGTTACATATCGATGCAAAACTCAGGCTTACACTCCAAACACTGCACCGAATCATCACTTTTGATGAGATTTATATGGGAAGAGTAAAAAAAGAGTCGATAGAAAACTTTACGCACTCTAGTCAGGGCAGCACAAGAAGCTCAAGACCATGAACATTATTAATAATAATATTAAATTATCTCATAATGAGCGTAAGATCTTGTATAATAGCATATGGTTTTTGATATTTGAGGGCAGAACCGCATGCTTTATTGAATCTTTTAGAACTCACACGTGAACGATTTCACAGCGGACTGGAAAATTTTATGGCAGAGCATTAATACAATTAAAATTGCACGGAAATTAATTAAAACGCTGACATGGCAATAAAATATAACTGCAAATATATAAAAGTGCCATCAGAATGACATAAAACAGCAATAACTACATGATTGATAAGCGTGAAAGTGAATTCAATGAATCATTAAACCGAAAAGTGGGAAAAATTTAAAAAAATGTGAAAAATTAAATTAACAAAAAAAAAATAATAAAATGAAATGTGCGACACAGTTTCATTAAAAATTCTGAACACTCAACAGCACAAAACACCAAAAAAATTATAATAAAGGATCTGGCAACACATTCATAACAATAGACACAAAATGTCATGCGATAAATATCGACAAAAAGTACGAGTGCATAACAAAAACAATCAATTATAATCAATTTATTAACGAGCAACATTAACACCATTCTCACTTGCCACACATTTTTTAAATAACCGTAAACGTAATAAAGAGTAAACGTGAAATATTTCCAGTGAAAAAATCCGGCACCTTAATTAAATCACCGAACAACAGGCCTTAACAGCTCCGACATGTACTGTTAAAGGCTCAACTGTGAAGTCGCTAGTTAAGTGTGTAATTAGTGCATTGAGTGCGACAGCCAAGGATAATAATACGGTTGACGCAAATGGCTGACCAGCATAATTGGAAAGTAAGTTATGCTTTCAATTAATGGTTGGCGGTCTGAAATGCGACGAACCGCAAGCAATTACAGAAATAAATTATTACATAACCAGAAGTTGTTGCAGGACAATTGGTGAGGAACGTTTTAAGGTAAGCACAAATTGCAGTGAATTTTTAAATGTTCAAGGATTGCTATAGTTTTTAACAGCAAAGTCATAACTTGCCTCTATTAAGACTAACGTCCAAACGATTTTAGCGAGACTACACACTGTGTCAGTCAGTGACTTTTCAAGAGCGTTTTTGAATACTCAACCCTGTTTTGTTTACCTTAGGTTAGGTTAGATAGGTGATCAAAGATCGCACGTGGACTACTATACGTAATTCCATGTGAGGCCTTAGAAAATAAGAGCTACTGTGCTCGAACTTATAAATACCGATAGCGCATCAAGGGTGCCTTTTCTTGCCAGCTCATCAGCTTTACAGTATCCGGTGATTCCCTGTGGCCTGGCATCTATACCAGTCCTATCAGAAAGACACTCGATGCTATTGTTAGCGCGGTTAGGCACTATTTGATTAGCCCTGTACGCACTGTTAATGAATTCAAGGCTAGTGTCGCCGCTCTGGTATCTGAGTAGATGCTCACTGCTGTGAAGGAGACTGCACTTCAGACCAGTAAATGTATAGCTAACTTAAAAGCCGCAATTTTGGCATGGAAGACACTGCAATAGTTAGGAAGTCTAAAACTGGAGTTGTTAGAGAGCTTCTGACAGTAAACTCTTCCACCAACCTTCCTCTATGCTTTGACCCAACCATGAAGTAGTTCTCCGCCCCTCTTTCGATGGCCACCCACAATTCCTTCGCCGGCAAATGGGTAGAGAATGAGTCGCCAGAGCTCGGTTTGGAATGATCCAAATTATCCGGTATGAAGTTAAAACGAACGAGGATTTCCGAGTGTTCAGACACGTGTTCTTTTAGAAACCCTGACTCTCTGAGTCTGATGGCAACTTGCGCAGTCATACACCTTCTGGCGATTTCAGAAGAACAAGAAGGGTCGTCGAGGAAGGGCTGTCTGGTCTATCTGTTCGCCCTTTTTATTCTATATATACGCTCACTAATTCCTTAGTTTTTGAGATAGCGGTCTAAAGTTTTGCGTACGTTCTCTATTAAGAAACTGCCGGAACTGCCGATATTGGACTGTTAGCGTATATAGCTGCCATATAATAGACCGATCAAACCCAAGTCTTCGAATGCCAAATCACTTTTATTTGTTAAGGTATACCTCAAGGTACCTACGATCAGGACCCGCTTTTTTCAGAGTAGTAAAATTATCTAAGAAGTATGGCAACTCTTAGCAAGCTGTTTCACAAGTTCAATCATATGAATCTGAGTTTATTATTTAGATAATTTCACATAATGTTTCGTTTAATAAAATTTCTTGCCCTTGAAACGGACGTGCCTTCGGATTTTAGAAAAATGTAAAAAGAGAAATAAAATGGATAATGGATTCTGTAGGTGCAGACATCAGTGTGGTGTGACATCAGTTTTTGGTTTACCACATCCTGTTGCCACGAAAATTGCTACCACGGAGAATAATGTGAGAGAAGTCCATGATCTCTTAGGCAGATCAATGTAGGAAGGTACGCTGAAACATTGGGAAACGCAAAAGACCGCATGGGTCTTAGTCTGGATTAAAGTTTGAGTACTAGATAGCTGTTGGGGGGATGCTTCAATCATTGTCACAATAGAAATCGTGTGAGCGATTTTCCTTTTTGCAGGCTAACGAACTTTGTTGTACAAAATCAATAAAAAAAAAACAACAACACTCGTTTGTGTAGCATTGTTCTCTGCGGTTTTGTGTGTTTTTATACGGTCAGTAAGCAGTTAAGCGGTTCATAAGCATAAAGTGCTCAATCGATGGTCTTGTCGTTGCCACGTTCTTGCTTCAAATTGCGATGAGCAATCCATTCATGCTTTGTACTTTTGCAGTGCTGGCCAGCCACTACGTAATTAACATATTTTATTATAATTATAATTATTGTTGCTATTGTTATTGTTGCGTTGTGTTACTGCTGCGGCGGCACATTGATTGCAGGCGGTATTGATGCAGTGCGCTGTTATAAGGCTGCCTCAGCAAGCCCAGCGAGGCTAGCGTTCATATACATACACACATACACATAAGATATTGCTGATGAATTGTTTACTTGTGTACAAATCATTAATTTTGCATGAATTGGCGGGCACACTGGCTCCCAAACTGTTTTTGTGTGTGTTTCCTTACCCGTTGCCTGTATTTATCTATGTGTAACCTCTATCCTCCCCTGGAATTGTAAATATGTGTGGTAATAACAGTGCCAGTAGCAACAACAACAGCATACAGCATTTTCTTAGCATAAATCACGGGGCCCTACTGGAATTTGTGCAGTAGGAGCTGAGGGGACCATGGCATACCCCGATTGATGTTGCTACACCCAAGTGTTGGCGCTGCTCTAAATTAAGTTCAGAAATAAATACAATAATAATAACAACAAGTTCGCATATAATTAATGGGTACGAGTATATTGCATAGATATTAATATGTATATGTGTATGTTTACGTTTATGTGCTAACACAAGGACATATGCCTCAGTGATTGATTTGCATCAGACTGCCATCGATAGCGTTTGAAAATTAAACGAAATTGTTTTATGGGATTTTGTGTTTTTGTACAACAACTAATAAGCATATCAAACAATTTTAGTGCAAGTTATTGTTGTTGTTGTTTTGTGATTGTGCTCAAATATTTATGTATAAAAATGTGATCTACGTAGAGCTTAAATGATTTGGTAAACTAGCAGAAGAGCTGATTACATTGACAGCATCGAAAAGTAATGCAAATATTAACTCTTGGTCGGAAAACATGAAAACTAATATTTTATGGAAGTATGTTGTACTATTGGCTAGTTGAAAAAGTATTTTCGTATTATTGTATTAAAAAGAAAAGAATGACACGCAAGCCACCAATGAAATTTGTGAAGTTTACGGAGACGATGCTGATCCAGTGCGTGTAACACAACAGTTATTCGTTCGCTTCCGCTCTGAAAATTTCGATGTGAATGATGCACGTCGCTCTGGTCGACCTATCGTTGAAAAGTCGATGAAATTAAGGAAAAGATTAACCAAGACCGTCACATAAACAGCCAAGGTATCGCTAAAGAATTTAACATTCATCATCAAGCGGTTTTGAATCATTTCAAAAAAGGCTGGCTACAAAAAGTAGTTCGATGTTTAGGTACCACATGAATTGTCTGTGAAAAATTTAATAGATCGTATCAATATCATCTGTCATTCCTTACCGAAACGGAATGAAATCGAACCATTTCTGAAGCGAATGGTAACAGGAGACGAAAAGTGAATCAAATACGACAATAATATGCGAAAAAGATCATGATACAAGCGTGGTGCAACTCAAAAAATGTCGCAAAGGCAGGATTGCGGCCTCGAAAGGTTATGCTGAGTGTTTTGTGGGATTGGAAAGAAATCAACCACTATGAGCTGCTCCAGCCTATCCGAACGATTGATTTTACATTTTACTGTCAAAAACAGGTAAGATTGAAGCAAATAATCAAAAAAAATGACGAGAATTGATCAACAGAAAGGGTTTCGTCTTTCATCAGGACAAAGGTAGACCACACACATCTTTGATGACTCGGCAAAATGTGGGAGAGCTTGTCTGGGATGTTTCGATGCATCCACCGTATAGCCCTGACCTTGCACCATGGAAATACCATTTGTTACGGTCAATGCAGAACTCCCTTAATGGAGTAAAGTTGGCTTCAAGATTATTCTGTGAAAATTACTTGTCGCCGAGATACCAGAAAAGTTTTACGCTGACGGAATAATGTCTCCAGCGAAAAATTGGCAAAAAGTGTTTGACCAAAATGCTACATACTTGGTTCCTTAAAGTTCATTCTTCTTCTTCTTAATTGGCGTAGGAAAAAATTAAAGTTCATTATAAATATAAAAAATAAGTTGAAGTTTAATTAGAGAATACAAAAAGACTTTTTCGACTTTCCTATATAAATAGACATTATATTTATACACAAAAATTGAAAATATAAAATATGCGCTTGTGACGTGACCGGCAAAAAATAGTATATATAATATAGATTTTTGAAATTCTGCATTTATTCTTCAATATCTATGTCGTCCCCCTCAAAGTAATTTCCATTGACCCAAATAAACTTGTACTGACGTTTTTCCCAATCCTCGAAACAGTTGCTAAAATCAATTTCCGGAATGGACTTTAAGGCGCGTAGCGACTAATGATTATTTTGATGTGACCTTTGGCCCACATGTCACTGATAGTGTTGCTAATCTAGAAAAAATATTTCCACGAATGGGTTTCGCTGGAGATCTAAATTAAAAAGTCTTACTATTTTTTCCACTTTCATGTTCATGCATACTAACCTCAAAATATGTAGACAAAAACAAAAACAAATCTTCATATGTACGTGGCGCTGCTCTCCCTTTCCAATTGGAAACCAAAGTGTAGGAAATTAAGTGATATTAGTAGTTAGCAAAGTGCGCTAAGCAATCAGTCGCTAGAAGCCAGCAAACAATCATAAAACGTGTCGATCATGAAATGTTTAATGAAAGCTTGGCGCGCAACATACTGGCCACAGTGTACAACATATTTACCCACATATATACATACATGCATCCAAGCTGGTAAGTAGCACCGCGTGCAATGATGGCAATAAATGCTTTAGTGAATCATTGAATAAAAATTGTGTTGGGAAATTAAAAGAAAATTTGCGAAAGCGAAATGTGCACATCCCGCATGAGAACACGGTTGGCCTGAATAAGTTTAGTGTGTGAATTCGAATGGATGGAAATGAGAATTGCAACTATAATTTCCGTGATATATAATAGGTTAGTGCTATAAAAATGGGTATTTAGCACATACATATATGTACCTGTTGCAAATCGGAAAAAATCGATATTCCGAATCGAAAGGAAATGTTGACCAGAATTCAATAAGTAAAGCTTTTACGAGTGAGCCTTATCCGCCATATTAGGTTCCAGAAAAATACCGTGGGAAAAATTGCATTTCTTTGTTGGGCCCGGTCTCGTTTTTTCAACCATTTTCTTTTTAATTCTTTACTTTCTTCTAGTTTTCCTCATTTTGAAGCATAACATTTGGATAAAGTGTGTTGCTAATCCTTGTATATACAAGACGACTCTTCGATATTTCATTTTATAACAATATTTCCATCCCATGTTTCCTGTTGGATCACTTTATTATGCACATCCCGTATATTTTTATTTCATTGTTGAACCGTCCATAATGTCTTTTACTAATCAAAAATGCAGCTTCGGTTGGCCTGATAATATAAGCTTTAGTGTGTGAATTACACCCAGCGAATGGAATATGGAAATAAGACTAGCTATTAATTACCACAATTCTTGACTTTTTCTTATAGTAAGTTTCCACCACATCATAATCATCTGCTTTGAATTTTATATTTTTTACGAGGCGGGTCCAAGTACAGCTATAGCTCGCCTTTAAACTATAAAAATTGGGTATTCTGTAGATATGTAAATAAATATCTGATGGTAAGAAATGTTGAAACGAAGAATGACAAATTTTAAGTAATGATTATTGTTCCATTGTTTGACAGAAAAAAACCTTAAACGTAAAGAATATTTTACATAAATAATATAGGCATATTTCTTAATTGTATTCTTTTAATTGGTCAACTAATAATAAAGGCGTACAAAAACATGCATGAAAATATCTATCTCGTAAAGTTTGTTCAAGCTATTTGCTCTGTATTATCGCTTACCGACCGCCAAAAGTAAGCCGCTTTCCAAAGCAAATAAGCAAAGGAAGCTTTTCATCAGACATTCTTTTGTGGGCGCATACTTTTCCCGTTGTGAACTTTGGGTGCAACGCAACCACATTTGCAAGCCTCAGCAACCCACTTGCAGCTAAGAGGGTTAAGTGGCTAAGCTTACCACGCCAAGCGAAGAAGCGGAGAAATATTTATAAAAGCTTTATAAAAGCTACTATCAAAGCAGGCAAAGCAATGAGAACGACGAGAATGATGCCAAACGACAGAAATAAGAATGCAGATTCCAAAATATATATAGGCATATCTTTAAATAACTACTTATAATGTATATAGTATATCTACCATACTTATAATATATCTGACTTGTAGGCGTATGTTTGCAATGCCAGCACGTGCATACCCGCATTAATAGCCCGCTAATACGGCCCAAAGTATCATTAACTTAAGCGCCTTACGGAGCACGCACACAAAGAAGAAAAAAGAAACAAAGAGACATGTCGAAGTATGCATGCGCGGCACAGCAGCTTGCGTTGGAGATACAATCAAAATAAAGAATATGGAAGAAGCAAAAAAAGATAATGAAAATAGCAATGCGCCTACCTAATAAAAGCGAAACTATGCGCGAGTATTTAAAGCGTGCCACATGCACCATGTTGCAAGTACTATGTAGAACTAATAGTACTTGTAATATAAACAATATTACAGCGCATAGCTGTAAGCGCTCAACAATGCGAATGAGCGATTAAAGGCGCAAATGCATAAATGCTCTATAAACATATAAGCTGAAATAAAGGGATATATACATTAGGGCGTATTTTATTTTATAAGCTGATTTGTTTTTTAAAACGCCTGCTGAAATAAAAAATATATTATATGTAAACCAGCTTCTTATTTTCAATATAAATCAATTTAGCTTTCTATTAAAGTATTTTATTTATTTTTTTAGATTTTTTGCTATACATTTTTTTATCGACAAAGTAAATAATTAATGCAATTTTGAGGAAGATATTTTAAAATACAAAATTTTACGCTCTATAAAAAAGACTCAAATAATTTTTTCCTTAAAAATATTCCTTTAAAATTTATACGCAGTTAAAAGTATGCGTCAAATGTACTCTATTCACAAAGTACACCATGTCGTATGAGCAACACAGAATGTATAAATCACTTGTATGAATGCTCAAGTCAATTGACGCATAACTTTAACTGCGTCTAACTTTTAAAGGAATGTTTTTATGAAAAAAGTTGTACAACTTGTTTGTAGACCGAAAAATTATATAACAGAATATCAATCTTTTCAAAGTTGTAGATGCACGTGCTTAGTGCAATGTGTCAAAAAATATCATATAAAAGATATGACATATAAAATATGCTGTGAGTACGAATTAAACTGAAAATAAGGAGTTTGTGCGCTTGTAATCTTTAAAAATTAAACTTCAATTTAATAAATGAAAAGCGTCAAAGATCGAAAAAGAAGTACCTAAGGTCAAAATTAGGGCCACAAATTTTCAAATTTAAAATTTTCAGAGATTTTTTTTTCAACACAAGAAACTAAATCTTCTTGTTCACGAAAAAATAAAAAAAAAAAAATAAAATAAAACGCCTTAATACTTATGTGTATACATATAGCGACATACAACCACATGTTTATAGACAAATGCTAGTGTGTAGTTAGGAAACCAATAATTACCACGTAGGTGTAAGCAGGGTCGAATCAAGTCTTTAAAAAGAGCACTATAACTAAGCAAAAAGTATTTGCAAAATGTAAACGTCGGCAACATAAACAGCCTGCAAACGAATAGTATATCGAAAGTAACTACTTTGTAACTAGTTGTTTTTAAACTAGTGTAGTATTTTTTAAAGTAATAAAAACACTTACTTATTTTTCTGGAATTCTTAAATTTAGAATTTTGAAGTACTCCAAAAATAACTAGTCTGCCACTAGTTAAATGACAAATAATTTTTAGTAGAAAAATAGTTTTTAGAAAAGTTAGTATTTTTTAAAGTAATAGAAAAACTTACTGTGATCTTGAATCCCTAATTATGCCAACACATAAAGTGTAAATGTTGAAGTACTTCAAAAATAACTAGTCTGTAACTAGTTAAGTGCCATATGATTTTTGGTAGAAAAGTAGTTTTTAGAAAAATATTTTTGACTCGAAATATACAAAAAATAAAAATAGTGTTGTCACTAGAATGACAAGAACTAATTGCGTTGCCACTAAGTCGGAATTTATGAAAACATAAATATCTTTAAAAAAATTGTTAAAGTAATAAAAAAACTTACTGTTATCTTGAATTCCTAATTATACCAACACATAAATTTTAAATTTTGAAGTACTCCAAAAATAACTAGTGTGATACTAGTTAAATGTCAAATAGTTTTTAGCAAAAAAGTAGTTTTTTGAAAAATATTTTTACTCGAAATATAGAAAAACTAAAAATATTGTTGCCACTAAAATGACAACATCTAATTGCGTTGCCACTAAGTCGGAATTTATGAAAATATAAATATCTATAAAAAAAATGTTTAAGTAATAAATAAAACTTTTTTTTTCCTAGAATACCTAATTAAACAAACACATATGTATGTATATATATAAAAATTTGAAATACTCCAAAAATAACTAGTCTGACACTAGTTAAATGTCAAATGATTTTTGGTAAAAAAGTAGTTTTTAGAAAAATATTTTTGACTCGAAATATAGAAAAAAAATAAAAATAATGTTGCCACTAGATAATGATAAAAAGAACTAATTGCGTTAGTTAAACTAACTTGAACAAATTATCAGAAAAAATAAAAAAAAAATGACAAATATTTTTCAACGTTTTCCACATAAAAAACTAAACTTTAACATATAGTACAATACTTCTATAATTTCTAAGTTACCCAACACAAACTAGTTAATCATTTGCTAATAAGATAAAATTGCATGCTATATTGAAGTAAGTTTTATATTACTGTTATAAATTTTTATTATAGATAATTGCTTTAGGAATGGTTTAGGGAAGGGGTATATCAAAAATTCCTATTTGACTTTGTTTAATAGAAGAGTTTTTTTCAATAAAATTATCAGAATTTAGATTAGATTACATACGCGCTCTTTTAACCCAAATAAAGCCAAAACCGTTTTTCAACTCAAACTTTTTTTTTACCCAAAAAATCCTGCCCCAAACCACAGCTGTTTTTGTGTGAAGTGTTACAGTATTTGGCTTCTCAACTGCATTTGCGGCATTTAATGGCAACTAAGCCGTTGACTAACTCACTTGCGTAGCTTTCACACACACGCATATGGACTAACACATTTATTGCCAAAGCCACTTTGCACTAAATTCACCACTAATTGCAATGTCGGAATTATTCACGAGTTGGAGCACGCGTCGCGAAGTGTGGTAAATGTAGCGTCACAACAATGCAGCTGTTGGAGCGCCTCAAGTGTGTTGTAGTTAGAGCACTTGTTACACAAGCACCCAAACACGGTCCACAGTCCCACGAGTGTTTGTCTGGGTGTGTGTTTTTGCACAAAAATCGCAGTTTAGTGACCCGCAATGTGCAATTTTCGATGTAATTCGCCAAAAATAGTCTGGTTTTTGCTTGCTTTTCGCGCCACAAGCACAAAGGCTGCACTTTTCAAAGTATAGTGTTACAGCTTTTTTACTCCGCTTTGCTGTTTGTGGTGACGTAATTCGATTGCATTAACTGGAAAAATTTATTTTTTCGGTGATTGCGCTTTTCCAACTCGTCCGAGAGACTTTGAACGCGCCAAACGCTTTTACTTTTCGGTTATTTTAGTTCGCATTAAGTGCTGGTGACCGTTGCTGGGGTGTTTTTCGTATGCACCGCTGCGTATGAGTAACTTAAAAATATGCGGAATTCTTTAATTGTTGAATTTTTGACTTTGGAGGACGAAGTTGTTTAATTTTAGTAATTATTAAAGAGTTCAGACTAACTTTTATTGCTACTTACTTATGACATTTAACTTTCCCACTCTCACACAAAAAAATCACACTCCATGACTACTTTACGAAGCATACCTTTAGGAGTATCATAATATAATCAGCATTTATATTAAAAATGTATACTAATCAGATACTAACCGTTTTTTTCTCTCAACTTTAATTTTTTGCAACACACATTCGTCCACTCAGCTGAAAATATGTCGCCTCCTGGCAGTTTTTCACACTTAAATGAGAGCACGTGCTCATACCAATACAAGTAACACCATTTTCATAAAAGACACGTGACAATCGACAGAATGCCATTCACCTGCTTTCACTACTGCCATTTCTACCACTTCCTTTTTTCATGTTACATGCTTTTAACTCATGTCATTTGCACATTAATAAGCTTACGGCGGAGATGTGAAACAATCTCAATTCAAAAACGAAAAAAACATTATTTTAATTATGTAATATGTTACATGACAGCACAAGTGAGTTGGGAGCTCAGCTGGGCTTACTAAATTTTGAACAGCAAGAATAAAGAGCGCGAGCACGTAGCGTGCGGGTGGAAATCAAAGCATACCATAGGGATGCGTTATTTCAGTAGGTTACGTATACGCCACGTCGTCTGTTAGTGTAGTGCAGTGTAAATTGGCTGCAGTTTATTATAGGAGTTGCAAATTGTTGCGGAATTTCGTAATAATTTTAGTTTGGAAACTATGTTTTCGTTTAAAATTTGCTACACGCTTCTACTTTATTGCGTGCCTGACACACACACACTAAAATTATGAGCTGTTATGAGCTGTCGATTGACCCAGTGGAAAACAGTTAAAGTATTTTTAAAGAGCTTGCGGTTTTTGAGCATTTTTGAATTTAAAAAAGCAAAACATAGCGAATTCAAAGAGAAATAAAGTTTCAATAAAAAAAAATAGTACACTGGGAGAAAAAAAGGGTTACATGCGTTTACGCCTTTCAAAAAATCGATTTTTTAAGTTGAGCCGAGTAATAGTTTCGGAGATACAGTCTTGAGAACTTGTGCGCTCGAGGCTAGCTAGGCTAAGTGTGTCGTCTTTAAACGCGTTTTTCTCAAAACTGTATTTTTTGAAATCGTTTGACTCGAGAACTACTCAACCGATTTCCATGAAATTTTACACAGCTCTTTGAGATACAATTTTTAAAGAATTGAACGAAGGATTTTTTTTCGATTCCAATTATTTGAAAAAAAAAAAGTCGCGAAAATTTCACTGAAATTTTCATTTGTTTGTAAAAATGTCTATCAAAAATTAAATTTTCAGTTTTTGTCCCTTCGTACATGTCCTAGGTTAAGGTTTAAACTAAAGCATGCATTTTTTCATTAGAAGGTCTTATAAAGAGTTACCCTGCCAACGCAGGCGCTTCTTTTTTCAGTGAGGTCACCGGAAATGGCGTCGCAATGGCCGAGTTTAAAATATTTTTTCCAAAAATTTCAGAATTTCTTTGTTGATAGTGTATGCTCATAAACTAATAATTCCAATAAAAAATTTAATTTTTATATGAAAAAAAAAAAAATTTGAAAAAATGCTGTTTTTTAAACGAGGAAACCCATGTAACTCCTTAATAGATACCAGATATGTGACCAGCTTCTTAGAGAAATTATAAAAAAATTTTATTAATATAACAGATTACGAATGTATCACAAAAATATTCAAATGATATTCAATTATTACTAATTTTTTAATATTTAATAGGGCTGCCAACTATTTTTGGTATTTTTTAAATTGATATTTGGAAATAAATTTTTATGTTGGCTGTTTTTTCAACTCTTTTGCCATATTTAACAAAAATGTTATCTATATTTTGAAATAATTTATAATAATTCAATATTCCGAAAAAAATACTTTTTCGGAGTTTCAATTTTACTTAAAATTTTTAAAAAATTTGCTGTGCGCGTGCGCATAGTTGAATGAAGTTACAAATTACAAGCTTCACATAATCATTTTGTTTGCTTGAAAAACTTAGTATATACTGGTTACTTTTTAACTAGTCTAATTTATGTTACATTGTTACTAGTCCAATAGTGGTTGAATTTGAACTAGTTTGAAAATTCATCTATTTTAAAAATATTCACGAGCTAGGAAAATATATTTAAGCTGCATATATATGATTGCTTGAGAAAACATGATATTAACAGACCACTTTTTAACTAGTCTCTTTTTAATAACTTTGTTACTAGTCCAAGAGTAGTTGAATTTGAACTAGTTTTTAAAGTAGTATATTTTAAAAATATTCAGAAAATGTTTACTTCATTTAGACAATGCTCTACACTCACGCCCGCACACACTTACACACGTGCATATACCGTTGTCGATTGCCGGTGAATTACTCTACTTTATTATATTGCTGTGCTTGCAGTGAAAGCACTTTATGCAAATTACTTTTCAAACAGTTTCCATTTAATTTCTCACCTAAAAAATAGAGAGGATTTTCATTACGCTCGCGCTAAAGTAAAGAGTGCACAAGTGGCAGTTGTTAGCTGTTGCAGCGCATACTGCAACGGCTTGCTGTACAAGTTGTTGTTTTTGTAATCGTAGGAGGGACTTTAGCTTTCTCACCGTACTATCTAACGCATTTTGCATTTTTGGCCAGCGGCCAAGTCAATTGTTAGCTCAGACATTACGCAGCTGCGGCCCTTTAGCTTTGACTAGCTAACAAAAGCAAATGCGGCTATTCAAATATCCTTTAACGGTTTTTGCATACCAAAATACAAAAAACAAAGTTTTGGTGCCGTTATCGACTCAGCGCTGTCTGCTTGATACGTGAATGAGCAAAAGGGGGCAAAATCCGCAACGAAAGGATTGTGTAATCAGCCTTTAGGGAAATTCCACGGCGGTTGTGTGGCAGCACTGTCTGGCTTACATATCAAATAGCGTGTCTTTGTATATGTATGTGTGTAAATATCGGTACGTGACCATTGACTCGTGCCTTGTATGTAACCAGCACGCTTGGAGCACTCAAAGCACCTAACGCCACATATACAAGTAGTAGACATACCAACCAAACCCTCACTGCCTCCATATGTAAATGAAACATTGATTTTCTGACTCTGAATACTCACTTATTTTTCATTTTTCGAGAAAGTTTTCATAAATATATACTATATACACATAACTGTGCATATAAATAGTTCAGCTTAGCTCAGAGCACTAAACTAACAAACACACCTCTGTCTGCACGTGCGTATACGTCGCACGTACACACTCTATTCGATCGCAATAAAAGAAGAACAAGCGTTTAAAGCAAAATCTAAAACGAAACAAGCAGATACTTAACCCTGCGGTGAGTCAAGGACGTTAAATACACACCGTTTAGCGGCTCTGATTTGCTTGGCGTCAAACTAATTAGTCGTAACAGAGCAAAAATCGATATACAGTTATACGCAATCATATTAGGAACACTTTTTTCGTCAAATATACTTTGGTAAACCATTCTGTACTAGTGGCTTATTTAAAGGGCTATCCATTTTAAGGATCCATTCCATCATAAATTAGATTACATAGATTGACGCGAAGGGTGGGAAGTGGCGCCGGCTTATTGAAACCAAATGTTATCGAGATCACGAGCTTCAATTTCAGCCCTCAAATAATGGTTATCCTGGCGCGATACAGCACATACCCCTTGAGCCAGAAATGGAACTCAACGCTGAACAAAATTTCGCTCGAAAACGTGGGATCTTCTTGGAACTTTTCAACAGCCAATAGAGCAAAGCGATGTCGCTTGGGAAGGTCGAGCGGCCTCAGTCCTCCAACAAGCTGTAATGTATACGCTTTCAATTGAAGATATCTACGTAAAATGCGCCAAGTCGTTACATACACCAGTACGAGTTGCTGCGAACGGCACCGAATCGACTCGCCGCGGTCTTCATGTACACTCTTAGCTTCGTTAGCTCCGCAGTCCTCAATATTTCTTCAACAAGAATGTGGGATGCTATTCATTTTTGGACCCTTTAGAGAATAGTAGAAGCCCATATTAAAGTATTCGTCAATAGGTGCACGTAGTGCTTGACCCAGCTAAATTGCAGCGTAGCTTATCCAAGAATTTTTCTTGATTTAATAACATTCGGGAGAGACAGGAACAGGTAACAAACTCTTGGTGCCAGGTCCGTACTATTAGGTGGATACATAAGAACTTCTCCACCAAGCCCACGGAGAATCTTGCATCGATGTGTGCTAGACATTGTCCGAATGGAACACAATGACACGGGTGTTACCCTCACATTACGCTTGTCCAACCTTATTAAAATGATTTCACGACATTTTTTGTGCAATGCTTAACTACAGTCCGTCGAAACGGCGGGACAACACAATCTCCACTATTTTTGAAAGTTATTTTTAACGAATTTAATATTTTTATCAAATGCAAATGGCAATGCTAAATTTTAAAGATTATTATTCAGGCAGCCACTGTGATAAAATGCTTATCTAACTATTGACTTATGTTTCTTAATGCCATTATCGAATTATAGGTTAATATACTTGCAACACGATAAGTGGTATTGCTGAGGCTAATAACAAAAGCTTAAAGGGTTGGCCGAATCATTAGTTTCTCGTCTACAAAACATACACAAAAAAGGCTTGCCATTTCCTTCAATATACGCTTACATATATAATTTTACCAAATTATGACGGTAAAAAGCCATCTACATATGTTTACAGTAGTAAATGGTAATTAAGAGATTATATGCCAATCAAAGCGAATCAAGTTGATAAGCGTTCAGGCAAACATATTCCATAAATATCAAATTCACACCCAAAAAAGGTGGAATACATATTAATAGCCAAAAGGTTGCATCTACTCAACTGTTCATCCCTATCTAAACAGTTATTTGGCATACTAAATGAACACAAAAAATCGATAACGCACAAAAAAGGACGAAGAATAAAAAAAATTACGTGAAAAGTTATACGTAGGTTGCTATATATATTTCTGGCCTAATAATGTAAATAGGCATATTTATCAACGAAAATGGTTTTTTTTTGTTTTTTTTTTTTTTTTTTTTTTTTTTTTTTGTTTTTTTTTTTTGTCGATTGCTGTTTTGTTGCGGGCTCATACGCTTAGATGCATGATTCGTCACCTGTGACGATCTTATAAACGTCTTTTGAAGCACCGCGATCGTATTTTTTCAGCATTTCTTTACACCAATCCACACAAGCCTTTTTTTGAGCGATTGTCAAATTGTGCGGGATCCAACGAGAACAAACATTTTTTACGGCCAGGTGTTCATGCAATATCGAATGTATGCTGGTGGGAGAAATGCATAGGCATGCCTTTATCTGAAGGTATGTTACATGACGGTCTTGCATTATCAGTTCACGTACGGCATCGATGTTTTCTGGCACAACGGCTGTTTTTGGACGACCTTCACGGAATTCGTCTTTGAGCGAGCGTCGGCCACGATTGAATTCGTTGTACCAGTTTTTCACAGTGCTATAGGATGGTGCTTCATAGCCATACAAAGATTTTAGTTCATCGATGCACTCTTGTCGTGATAATCCACGTCGGAAGTTGTGAAAAATGATCGCACGAAAATGTTCACGAGTTAATTCCATTTTTTGGCCGAGATGAATTTTTTAATTCCCTGTAAATAAAACAATTCACGATTAAATGACAAAACGTTCTGAGTGCTGTTATGCTAAAAAATGTCAAACTTTCCAATGGAAATGTCAGATTGCACCTGGCAACACTTAGTGTTGCCCTAGGCCAGAATATATATAGCAGCCCTCGTAAGAAAGGCGAAAAAAGAAATTGTAGTCTAATGGCACGTATCACATATCAGAAACGGTAGAAAACTAAAAACTATATATAAATAATATATAATATAAAATATATATAATATATATAAATAGGAATATCTTTTTGAGCTTTTGGTTTAAGCTAGTGGATTATAATTACACTGATTTAACTAAAAGGAAAGTTCGTGAGACTTTATTGAGGCGTAAAAAATGTTATTTTTAGACAACAAATAATCACAGTGCAAATCAGAACAGACAGCCAAGCAATCGTCCAGTCGACTTGCATTACTACTCTCTGATGTTGTTGTTGTAGCTTCAGAATTCTGCCGAGTTGAAAGTCCTTGACCGGATTAAAATCTGTTACGTAGGCCCGACTGTCGTGGGAACGTACTGCTCTCTGATAACACTCACCTGCATCTCGATAAAAGGGCATATCAAACTCACTACGCACCACTGCTGGATAAATAGCAAGAACGGAACGGAATAGAGACTGATAGCTGAAGAGAGAAGCAAGACGGATTTGCAGACGACAGAGGAAGAGTTGCAAGTGTATGAATAGCTTGAAAAGCTCGCTGACATGGATAATGTTCGAAAACTTTTCGAAAAAATGTGGAAAATTTCAAGACCGGAGTATAGCCATTGAGGAACTAAGAAGGTAATCTGGTCACCATTGCTCAGAGCATACTGAGTTTATGGAGAGAACACTTCATCATCCTGCTCAATGGCAGTTAAAGTAGTTCCCGGGTTAATGACGTAAACCCGAAACCACAATTAATGACGATGGAATTGATATTCCAATACCCGACTCCAACGAAGTACGAATAGCAATTGCCCGCTGGAAAAATAACAAAGCGGCGAAATCCATTGGCCTACCAGCTTTTCAGTTACGACGAATATGGTCGGACAAAAGTATGCAAGACGATTGGAACCTAAGTGTGCTCTACTTATGTAATCCATAAAAAGAAGCAACAGACTGTGGAGCTCCAGTTATCGTGGAATAAATCATCACATTATCTTATATATGGTCCTAACAAGCTTAAAGTACTGATTGGAATTCATCAATGTGGCTTTAGACATGGTAAATTCAGCAACGATCTGATATTTATTAAGCGCTAATTTTTGTAAAAGATCCCAGAGAAAAAATCGATACACACCAGCTTTTCATTGATTTTAAAGCTGCCTGCATTCGATGGAACGATGAGCTGTATGAGATATATGACGACAGTAGCAAAAGAAAAAACGACTGGCGTTCTGTTGTTAACTCGGCTATAATCGCATAAGCGGTGTCTACAGCAATTAAGATGAAGAGAAACTGACGCAGAAAAATACCAAAGGTGCTGTCAGAATTAGGATGGACCTTCCCGAGCCGTTCGGTAGGTAGGTAGTGCAGAATTATCTTTAGAACAGTTGCTAGTTTGGACTGAGTGTAATCTTGTCTTCTCTCAACCTCCAGCTAATGAGACGACACTAAAAGTTTCCGAGCGAAATTTTTCCGGTAGATGTATGGTTCTTTGACCGTAGGTGCTGATGATTACCGCAGACGATGCAATGAAAAGCTAAGCTAGCTATGTAGGTCATGTCGTTCGAATAGATGAAAATACTCCAGCTGTGAAGGTGTTCAACCCAGTACCCGCTGGTGGATGCTTAAGAAGGAGAAGACTTTCACTTTGTTGGAATGCTCAAGGGGAGAGCAACGTGGGTTCGCTTGGTATTTTCAACTGGCGAAAAGCTGTTGATAAAGTGAAGGCTACAAAGGATGTTGTTTTTGATTTTGAAGATGTCGATTTTCCTAGAGAGATAGCTACCTCACCAGCTGTAACCCTATATCTATCTCTCGCTTAGTTTTAGGTGATAGGTACAACCGTTAGGTGAAAAAAGCTATTATACTCTGTAGCAACATGTTGCAAGAGCATAATTATTTACGACCGATGACCATGACACGAGCAGCCGCAAATAAATAAAACGGATACGCGTTTGGCATGCCAAGCTGACGGGCAGCAAATCTAGCTTTTACGCCGCATAGACTATATGCAATTGTTGTTGTTGTTTAGTTGTTATTGTTGAAAGAAGTAATAAAACTGGTAGGCAAAGAATTATAACGCAATAGCGGAGTTGTGGCAGGTTGCAATGGGTGTGGCAAGTATGCTGAAATCCGGATTGAAAAAGTGGCAACCACCAAGCTGGCTTTGCCAATTTTTTCCAGACATGCAATGCGTGTGCACCACGGATAGCTGGCGCATAGCTTAAGCGATTAAAATTATGCATATGTGTGTGTGTATATGTGGCGTGGCAAGATAGTTGGCTCTGGCGCGAAATGTTGTGCGTATTCTTATGTCGTTTTATTGATTGCACGGTAGCAAGCATTGCGTATTTTATAGCCGAATCATTATGGCGCACACGCATATTTGTTATTGTTACTGGCAGTCGCTGATGAAGCGTTTTGTTTATTCAGTGGCTTAATTGGCAAGCTGTGAAGCCAATATATGATCTGTGGACAGTGCGCTCATCAGTTGGGCAGACAATACTTTGGTATAGAATGGCTGTTGGTGCCGAGCTCGATTTATTAACTTGCAGCCAATTCAGAATGGTTACAAAGAAGAGCTAATTTCAACCGCTTGCCAAAATCAAGTGTGTGACTATTACCCTATAGGTTTTGGGTTCAATTCTTAACTACGGAAAGGTTAAAAACTGCACTGCAGTACTAAGTGCTATACTGCACTTATTGCCCAAAGAATTCGTATTGTCCATAAAGATATAGTATTCCGTAATGGTGATTCTCAGAGTTAAGTTAAGTAAGATTAGGTTACTCGCCGGCTACCACGTCAGATATAGGCCTACTGGGGTTTTGTAATGCCAGAGAGGTTCAGAGAGGTTCTCCCGATCCTGACGATGTTGCCTAACATCAGCTTGCACAGCCGTATAAGTTTTGCGGAGATACCAAGTTCAGATATTGCGGTATAAAGGCAGTTCCTTTTCGTTCTGTCCAAAGCTGCTTTAAAATCAACGAAGAGCTGGTGTGTGTCGATCTTATTTTCAAGGATACTTTCCAAGATTTGACATATAATGAAAATATGGTCAATAATAGATTTTCCAGGTCTAAAGCCACATTGACAAGGTCCCATCATTTCGTTGATGGTAGTCTTTAATCTTTCACACAATACGCTTGATAGAGCCTTATATGCGATGTTGAGGAGGCTTATCCTAGGGTAGTTGGCGTAGGATTTTGGGTCTCCTTTTTTATGGATTGGGCAGAGCACACTTAAGTTCCAATCGTTGGGCATGCTTTTGTCCGAACATATTTTGCAAAGAAGCTGATGCATGCTCCTTATCAGTTCTTCACCGCCGTATTTGAATAGCTCGGTCGGAAATTCATCGACCCCGCGCTTTGTTGTTCCTCAGCGTCGCCAGCATTTTGAGGAATCGGGTTCACCATCTCTTGGCTTACGTTTTCACTGCTTTTCAACAGACTGCAGAAGTGTTCCATTCATAATATTAGTATGCTCTAAACTTATGCTTAGATCACTATCTAATTGCACCATCTTATGCACTAGATCACCTCTGAAGGCTTTACAAGAGTATTCTTCGGTCTTAAAACCTTCTGCTAGCCGCCGCATTTTTTCGTAGAATTTTCGAGCATTACCCCTGTTGGCCAGCTTGTTAAGCTCTTCATACCCACGCATTTCGGCCTCTTTCTTTTTCGGTCTGCAATTGCGTCTCGGTTCCCTCTTCAGCTCTCGGTATCTAACCCATCCCGAAAGTGTTGTAGTCGATTGTATCGTTGCGAGGTAGGCAGTCCGACACGGCATTCCTCATCGTACCAGCTGTTCTTTTGCATTTTTCGAAAAGCAATGGTTTCGGTTGCAGCTGTACATAAGGAGCGTCCCACAGTTCCCTTATGCCGAGTTGCCGACAAGTGTTCTCAGAGGAAAGGAGTGAAAATCGAGTATAAAACCGTTCCGCTGTCTGTTTTGATTGCAGCATCTCGTCATCGAACGTTCCTTGTGTTTGTTTGGCGTGCGTTTTTTGCTTCGCAAAGGCCGGTGCGTATCTTGGTTGCAATAACAAAATGGTCCAAGTCGATGTTAGGATCTCGGAGCATACCCATGTCTAAAACACTGGAGACGTGTCCTCCGTCTATCACAACATGATCGATCTGGTTGATAGCTTTTCGATACGGAGACAACCAGGTATCTTTGTGAATTTTTCTATACTGGAATCTAGTAAATATATTGAGAACCTTGGCGAAGTCGTTCAGCCTCAACTCATTTGGTAGGCTGAATTTACCGACCTTTGTGCCAAAGATACCTTCTTTGCCCACCTTGGCGTTAAAGTCGCCAAGAGCGGTTTTGCCATCGAGCCGGGGGCAGCTCTAATTGGTCCGCTCTAAGCGCTCATAGAAGGCATCTTTGGTCACATCGTCCTTCTTTTCCGTTGGGGCGATATGTTGAAGAACTTCGCTTTGATGCGAATTATGGCTAGATGTTAATCCACCGGAGTGAATGCTAGGATTTAGTGACGGAATCTCTCTCTTACCATGAGTCTTTCCTTTATATGGCCACTTTAGTAAACGCCTCAAGAACCTACTTGTCTAAGTCCTTATTTCGTCCATCGCACCTCTTGGACGGTGGTCTATTAACTGCTTAACCAATTAAATATTTATCCGATTTCTTTTATTTATATTGCATACTAGTTTAAGTAAAGTTCAGTAATACTTTCCTTAGTTAGAGTCAGTAAAATGTTTATTATCTTCGCTTACCTTTTTCCTTCAATCAAAGAGTACTGCGTTCATCTACAATCAAATGCATAACATACTTCATTCGTTATCTGAAATTGAAACAAAATAAGCGAAAACCGAAATGAAAATAGTATTTAATTAAACTGAAATTCTATGAATTTGTGTTATGTCTAGATTTGTTCACTTAATTGGAAATATTGAGTACAACAATTCCATCGCCGCCGGAAACGAGAATAAGTGCCGAAATGTATTGATGTATGTGTTAGGACAATATGTTGCTCATGTGGGCAACAGTTATTTAATATGAAAACCTAAATGAAACAATAGCATATTTCAGAGAGATGAAAATTAGATAAAATTGAAGATAGAAAAAATTAATTCACAACAATTGGAAATCACTACCATAAATATGTGAGCTTCAAGGCATAGAAACAGTTTATGATGTGATAAGCAGAGAATTTGTACAAGTATCTCTCATAAACACTACGCCCATTGAGTCTATGAGGATAAATAGAGAGTGGCTAACCGAAAAAATAACTAGTATAAATAACTTAGGCTAACGCAAACAACTTGAGATAAAATAATAACATTATGCCATATGCAGGAGCTTCAAGGCGGTGTCTACATATGTAAGTGGGTAACTTTATTCTTGCTTTCGCAAGCAAGTTTCATGATGAGAGAGAATTCCAACAAAGCGAATACAGACGTGGCGGATGTCAGCTATGTCAAACGTAGCATTATGAAAAGTGTTTTCTATTATCGATCGTTCGTCTGAGGGTTTAGTCAAACCAGATGTGCTTTTCTGACGAGAAAAAATCGAATGACAACTTAGAGAAAACAACATCTCAAAATAGATACAGAATTCCGTGTATATACAAGTTCAGATGGGTATAAATATATACTAAATGAGGTTATGACAGCACAAGAGCCTTAAAAAGACAACACGAATGATCGAATTTTTGGCGAAAGTGCCCTGAAAAAGTGAAGATGACGAGATAAACTAGGAAAAAAGTGATTTTAAAAACTGTCAAGATCAAAAAATTCATCAACATAATCGGCCTACTGAACGTAACATTCGCAATACCATCAACCATCTTGTGATCCAGCATTCATTGTTGTATAATATTTGACTGAATAGACCACATTCAGTACACAGTGGATAAAATATAGCAGCCGTAGCTAAGAGTGTACACGAGGACCGTGGAGAGTCGATTCGGTGCCTTTCGCAGCAACTCAGACTGACGTATAGAACGATTGACGCATTTTACGTCGAGATCTTAAATTGAAAGCGTACAAAATATTCCAAGAAGATCCGACGTTTTCGAGCCAAATTTTGTACAGCGATGAGGCCCATTTCTGGCTCAATGAGTAAGTAAACAAATAAAATTGTCGCAGTTGGGACAAAGAGCAGCCTAAAGAGATACAAGGTGGGATTCAAGGGCCGGTGGTGTTATCGGTTCATATTTCTTCAAAACCGACCACTATCACGCCATGATAATCGACTATTTGATGTCTGAAAGTGAAGCTCGTGATCTCGGTGACATTTCTTCAACAAGACGACACCATTTTCTACACATCGCATCAATCAATGGATTTATTTAGGGAACACTTCGCTGAGCAGATAATTTCTCGATTCGGGTCCGGTCGATTGCCCACCAAGATCATGTGATATCACACTGTCAGACTTTTTTCTGTGAGAACGTTTTCGTCCGCAGATCGCTTTTCAATATCAAATCGTTCTTCAGGTTAACTTTCTGAAATTAAAAATTTTGATTTTGAACTTGAAATTCAAGAAATGCCATTTCATCCAGAAAAAATAACGGTTTGGTTTGGTTTGTGGGACGGTGGAATATCGGTTCATATTTCTTTAAAAATTAAGCCGGTGAGAATGTAACCGTATTTGAAGCCTGACACTCGTGATCTCGGCGATATTTGGGTTTAACAAGACGGCGTTGCTTCACACACATCGCATCAATCAATGGATTTATAGAGAGAACCCTTCGGTGAGCATATAATTTCGCGTTTTGGGCCGGTCGATTGGCCACCAAAATCGAGTGATACTCGTATAACACCGTTAGACTTTTTCCTGTGGGGATATGTAAATCGTAATGTCCATGGGAACAATTCCGCTTCGATTCAGGTCTTGGATCAAAACACACGCGTGCCATTCGTCAGTTACCAGTCGAATTTCTAGAACGAGTCATTGAAAATTGAACTCAATAAATGACCCATCTGCCATTTAGTTAGGGTAACATTTGAAAGAGATTGATGTTCTTTCGATTGATAATAAACATACCCCATTAAATTTGAATTTTCTGTGCTTTTTCTTAAAAAAAGTAGAAAACTTCGTAATGTATCACCCTTTAAAGAAGTTAAAAGGAAGGCAAGAATTCAAGACTTGAATTAAAGGAAACTATCTGAACGAGACGGTGCTATATGAAGGTAAGTAATGATTTATTATATTTGAAGACCCGCAATAAACAATGATACTAGAAAAGCAGGCCTTGCTGGTGCCGGCATTGAATTGATTTCAAGAAGCATATATAGAAGCGTTATGCACAATTAAATTGTGATTTGTCTTTAAGATTAATATGTGAGAAAAAGACATGCCAAACATGGTTGAAAACCATTCGGAGCTATGGAATAGTTCTAAATCTGAATTGATGTCTGATAAAGATATTAAAAAGGAATAAAGATATTTATGGAATAAAGCATAACCAAAAACTAGTGAAAGATATCAGAGTCAATTATATGAAAGTTGTGAAAAATATACCTATTGACCATTAGATTTATTGAGCAGGTGATTTTCTATTTATTGAGCTCGTTTGTAAGCTTAATATATCTTCGTTATTTGAAGCGATTACCGGTAAGTGTCCCGTCTGCTCTTGCTTTCAGTGTTGGCAGAGTTCTTAGTTCCGACTGTTTATTCAAGACTTATATTTTACAAAATGGATTTCATGTTTCAGTAGCTATATATGTACATATACAATATAGATGAATACACTATATATGGAATATAATGTATAACTTATACGTATTACATTTTCGGACAAAGCCCTCTTAGGAAATATTTTACTTGTTACATTTTCAACATTAAGCATAGAATCGAGAATTCCTTTTTAAATGCATCTCTACTTTTAAGTTTTTTTTTTAGTTTTTCCTTTAAGTAGGAAGTTCTTTGAGTTGGATAACCAATCGGTTCATAGCATGATTGTTACATCATTTGCTACAACAAACTCAATCAACAAAAGGACTTGCCAATGCCGCCATTTTTCTTCATTCTCATTTTTTTTTTCTAGAAAAGTGGGGAGTAGCATTAAATAATAATAAAAAACGATTACCAAATACAAATGTGGTGATGTGATATCGCAGGAGCCACCTACGGGTTCCATAGTCGACATCAACTTAGAGGCAACAACGAAGGGCCGATAGCTATTAGGCAAACTTGGGCAATAAACTCAAGAGACCACTTCGTTAAGGCACTTAGGCATATTTTTATGGGTATATATACAATATAAATATATAAGTAAGTACATATACATATGTAGTTATGTATGTAAGTGTATTATATTTGTATTTAAAAACAACAATAACACATTATAATAAATATTATGCACATCAGCTTGGTCCAACGCCATAAAAAACAGCTAAGTCATCGCCTTTGGCGTGAAAATTTTGCGAACGCCAAGGCATTATTAGTCCGCTCGCAGATTGTGAGTGCTCGTGTGTGTGTGTGTGTGTGGCGGGTTAGTGAGTATATTAAATATTATTATCAACATTATTGTAGTTCATTAAACAATTTAACACGCCGTCATGGTACGACGGCGACGCGACAAGCCAATAAAGAGCAGAGCAGCATATGTGTGTTCGTCTGTACGTATGTATCTGTGAGAGCTTACAGATGCCCGGCGTGTATGCTGCGCGGTGACCAGCAATAAAAATGCGGCAAAACAGATTAAATAATGGAGCTCATCAATGAAATTTTTGTTTTGTTTTTGCACCCGTCTCAGTTTTTTTCCTTTCCGTTTTGCCTGTTTCTGTCATAAGGAACTAAGTAATTTTGTGAACTTTGTCGCAAAGCAGGAGTCTGCAGGCTAGCTAAAATTGTTGTTGTCGTAATTTTGCTAGTCACTTTAATGTTTTCTCGCACAAGTGGCAACTCCCGCAGTGCATGTCGGGCAACAATATTATATTCTTTATAACAGTTCATAATTCAGACGGTCGTCTAACTCTTGTGCATACATCACTAGGCTCCCTCATCAGTCTCATCACTAGCCTGCGCGCGGAGCCACCGCTGAGTCTTGTGCTGCCCACCGGAAGCTTAATGGTTTTGTTTTTGTAGCTTTAAGTGATTTTTATTTTCTTTTTGTCGTTTTACTGCGTAGCTTGGGGCGTGTCATATCAACGATTTTATTTATAAAGTTGGTAAAGACTTGGTAACTAATGTTTATGGAAAAATTGGGCGTTCATTGCTACAAGTCTTTAAAATTATACATATGTATGTACATATGTATATGACTTCTATGTTCTTGTGAGTAGTTAAGCAACAAAAAAAATTAATTGTAGATGATTTTGGTATAAGCATAACACAAAAATATTTATTACTAAAATAGAGTACGTAACGAGCATTTTCGGAGTGAAAACAAATTTTCGGTGTAGGGTTTTCCTAAAAAGATATAATGGCTTAGAATTACAGAAAAATGTTAATTACTGAATCGAAACTGTGCAGAAACCTTTCGGAGTAAAATAATTTTTCGGAGTTAATTTGTTATAAGTCAGTTCTGATTTATTAAAAAAAAACAAGTATGTGCAAAACTTTTGTAGAGTAAAATTATATTCGAAGTTCGAAAGAACTTGTTTCGGTTCATAAATAAGACAAAAATCATAATTACTAAAAGCGAGTATGTACAGACCTTTTTCGGAATACAAAACTATTCGGAGTTGATTTCTCATAAATTGATTTTGGCTTAGAATCAGAAAAAAATGTTAACAACCAAAATGAAACTACGGAGAACTTTTCGGAGTTAATTTCTCATCAGGCAATTCTGATTTTATAGTAGCAAAATATGTTAATTATTTAAACCGTGGACTTATGAACAGAACTTTTTCAGAGTAAAATAATTTTTAGGAGTTCTTTTCTCAGAGGTTAAGAATAGCAAAAAAAGATGTTAGTTGTTAAAAGCGAGTAACTACAGAAGTTTTTCGAAGTAAGGTAATATTCGTAGTTAGTATATCAAGAGTTAATTTTTTTAAGAGTAGCTATTAACGTACCTAAACTACTTATAGTGTTTCGAAGTTTTTCGGAATCCAATGATTTTCGGAGTTGGGTTCTCAATCATTTCGTTTTGGTATATTTAAAGGAAACAAATTTTTGCACACTCGCAAGAAATTACTAAGCATTAGTACCTTAGCAAAACCGAAATTTCCGCAAACTTCTAACATATGCAAAACTTTTCCGCTCTCAGAGTTGAGCAACGACAAATTTCGAGGGGCGTCAGACACTCATTTATACTTGTATGTTTGTTGCAAATGTTGCAAATACTTTAATTGCCACACTTGCCTTTTACTTTAGCAAATTTGCACCTCTTCTTCATTAAGACAGCATATGCGATTTGTTGTTGTTGCAACCACAGCTGTTGCCGACAATACGCGCACGCAGCCTTGCATACCAACAACAAGAAGTTAAAAACTTGGCTACTTTCCATTGCCGCTGCCTTCGGTGAACTCCGGCAATGTGAAGTGCCGATTGTGTCTGTGCGCAATTGAGTGTGAGTCGCGTGCCACATTTGACATTATTGCCACTTGCTTTTGATGGGCGCACCATTAAAAAATCTTACGCTGTTGAAAGCAACAACTAAAATATTTTTAGTCACAGCAAGTAATGAGTAGGGAGCAAATATATTTGCGTAATTCCAGCAGTCGACAGGCGTGGAGCATGAGGCATCTTGCCTCGGTATGGCTGTCTGTCGTCGCGCGAGATTAAAATTTAAATATGAACCAGAAAAGGCGAGTATATTCTGAATAATTAAGTACTTTTAGTACACATTTTTTAAGTTAAAATAAAAAAATATACATATTTAAAAATATTTGGAATTCTTCTGAGTTTTCGGAGTAATCAAATTTTTTTGGCAATTTTTTAACCAGAGTTTAAAATTAGTACAGAGGAAAACTAGTGAAGTTTATTTTGACAATTTCCGAAACTTTCGGAGTTTTCGGAGTAATCTACTTTTAATTTGGAACAGAGGAAGAAATTTTTTAAAAATGTTCACAAGTAAGCCCCGACGTAAGCTAGTAAAGTTATATGCAACAAATTTAGTGGAAACTTCAGTATCCGCCAAATTAGACAATAAACACGCCAACCCCTTACACAATACCTAAACATGTTAACTATTACTAGAAAAGTTTCGGTAAAATTAACCATACAAAGAAATAGTAAGGCAGGCTTCAAAGTAATCCATATAAAATACGTCAGTAGGCTTGGCATCGTCCACTTCTAATTGAAACCTCATATCTGTGCAATTATTCTATAAATATGAACTAAATAACATCACCATTTGATATTCGTGTGATAAAGTTCGAAAAAAGCTACAAAATCGGACTAGAACCACTCCTACTCTTGATACCTAATACGATTCCTAAAGTATACCAAAGAACTTAGCAGAAACACTATTTCCAATGATTAACAGCTCTCATCTAAGATTGGGCGAAATCGGATTATGCCTTTTCATATTTGCTTCATCCGGTTATATAGTATGGGTCTTTTCCAAACTTTGGCGCATTATCTGGTCAGTTGTTGATTTTCCAGGCCGACGCATGCTTCTTATCAGTTATTCGTCATCGTATTTGAATAGCTCGGCCGACAATACATCGGCCCCCGCCGCTTTGTGGTTCTCCAGACGGGTAATTGCTATTCGAACTTCTTCATGGTGGGGTTGAAAAGTGTCCCTCCTTTATATAAGAATTCTCTGAGCATTAGTCCCTAGATAACTGTTTGTCGCCACATTTTTTTGTATAATTTTCAAGCATTACCCGTGTCGCCAAGCTTCTGAAACTCTTCGTACTTACTCATTTCGGTCTCGTTTTGGTTTTGTCTGCAAATGTGTCCCGTTTCCCTCTTCAACTCTCGCCACCTATCCCATCCCATACGTGTTGTAATCGATTGTAACGTTGCGAAAATAATTTAATTCAGGGAATATATTTTGAAAGCAAGAATTGGATGTTTTAGGTATCAAACTTTATCACGTTTTACCGTTTCACCTTACTTATAAAATCTTTTTACAACCTTAATATATAAAAATATGTTATAAAGATATTAGATGAAATTATCATATTTTCGCTTTGGATTACGCTTTTCCTAAATAACTCTTTATTTGTGTGGCTTTTTCGGTTGCCTGAAAATTAACTTTAACTTTTTCATATAGAAACAACTTCTCACAATTATTAATTTTGAAAATAAATAGTTTTGAAAAAAACGTGTGCAATAAAATTGGGAAAAAAAAATTATGAATGAAAAACTAAATTAAAATGCTTTATTCTCTGTTGAATTGTTCAATTAAGTGGCGAACTCCGAATTCTTTACAATAATTTTTAATGGATCAATCGAATGAAACCCGGCTGCAGTAATTATTATTGCAAAAAACCAAAAAGAGGCAATACATATGAGAAAATAATTGGTGATATTTATTATTTATTTTGTTGAGAAAAAGTTAAAAAGAACTCAACTGAAAGGGAATGAAAAACGTAACAAAAAACCTTAAAAGTGAAAGTGAAGAGCGAATAATGGTGGAAAATATGTAGAAATTTACAAATATGTTATGTTTTGAACATATAGATATATATTGAGAGATATTTTTTCATTGGTATATACATATCCAAACTATATTGACAGAGAGCGACCAGGTATCATCAGCTGTGACAGCTTAATGAAAAAAAATTATCTGTAAAAAGCATATATGTGGCGTGAAATGAACAAAAACGAAATTAACTATAGATTAAGATAAGAAATAATTGCAAAAAAATTTTAATACGCTTGCTTTATGTTTCAAAATGTATATAATAGCAATTGAGAAAAGCTTTAATTAAATTTAAAAATAAAACATTACAAAAATAAATAAATTGTATAAATCCCCAAAAAGGATGGCAAATGGTGCACTGTTGCATTAAGCAAATTAAAATCGTGATTAAAAATGGCTAACGAGAGAAAAATATAAGAAAAAAGAAATATATTGTCATGCTTGCTACATATCTGACATAATTAAAAAAAAATGTATTGTCATATATGGCAATAAAAAAAAAATTAAATAAATAAATAAAATCTTGAAAAAAAAAACAGAAAATAATAGAGCATCAACGAGTCACACAACTGTTTGGCTGCAAATTGTTGGTTATTGTTGTGATCTTGGTGTGTAAATAGCTGTCATATTTTGACGTGCTCATCAACAACAATAACACCTGCACATCACAGCAATTGCATCACCATTTTGCAATGCAATTTTGCAATTGTCCAGATCTGAACAATTTTGTCGGAGGTTACATTGTTACCTTAGAAAATAATCTATACCAAATTTCGTGAATATATCTAGTCAAAAGTGAAAGTTTTCCATACAAGAACTTGATTCCGATCGTTCAGTTTGTATGGCAGCTATATGTATAGAGCTTCTTGAAGATAAAATGACGTTTACAAAATTTCAAAACGGTACCCTATATCGTATATATACAGACAGACGGACTTGACTAAATCGACTCAGCTCAACATACTGATCATTTATATATACATACACTTTATAGGGTCTCCGACGCTTCCTTCTGGGTGTTACAAACTTCTGACAAACTTAATATACCCTGTTCAGGGTATAAAAAGCTGTGAAGAGGAATTTAATGGATAGACGGATGCCGAACGCGCGCAAGCGCAGTTGTGAACTAACTGCAAGATGATGTAAAATCAGTAAAGCGAGGGGGAATCGAACCCACAACTGGTACAAATCTGGCATAAATGTAGTTAGAGATACAGAACAGCTGGCTCACCCAAATACCTAGCAAAATTTTACATTATAATACTAAGTAATATATGTATGTACATGTGTGGTGCTTCTGGCTAAGCAGTCACAATTGTGGGACTATACACAATTCATCCTCTTGCGTCCTCGCCGCGCACCCTGGAAACGTGAGTAACCATTGTGTAAGATGGGGTAGCCAATTTGTGTAGAGTTTGGCTAACCACTTAAAGAGAGGAAGCTGCAGCGGAGCCACTACGATGTATTCGGTTTAAGGGTTCGCTGAAGTCTAATTGCAGAGCTGTACACCAAAGGTGCGCCGGCGAGCGGGCGTTGGTCTTAAAGGAATCGGCTCGCTATATAAAGGTGTACAAAGCTTTGTACTACTCGCCTAGCGAGGTTGTACGCTGGGTTTGGCGCCCACAACTTAGAAGCCACTCCCAATGAAAAGGAAACAATAGCCTCGAATGAAAGACCCCACTTTTGATGACGACCAAAACAAACGTAATACGGACTCTGGTTTAAGGGCATGAACCTGGAATGTCCAGTCCCTCAATTGGGAAAGTAGTGTCGCCGCCCAGCAGGTTGATGTTTTCATAAGAATAAAGACGGGACAAAAACGAAGATAAGTAGGTCCTTGTAACATTTATTACTACAGCCATATAGCGCAAATTCGGTATTCGTGGTGTCGCCGAGTCTTGACATTCACTCCGGTGGATGAACGTCCAGCCACAATCGTATCAGAGCAATTTTTTCAACATAACACTGATTTGTGCGCATGCACCAACCGATGAAAAGGACGATATGACCAAAGATGTCTTTAATGAACGGCTGGAGCGCGCTTTTAACAAATGTCCTCACAACGATATACAAATTGTGCGTTTCCATTTTGATGCCAGCGTTGGCTAAGAAGGCATCTTTGGTACAAAAGTCGGAAAATTCAGCGAAACCTCTACAAATGGGTTGAAGCTAATTTACTTCGTAGGACCCAAAATATGGTTTTAAACAATTATTGGAGAAAGGCTTGCCTCTCATATATCATGGTCTCTCGTGTATTATTTTCGACCTAATTATTCAGAGTTTGAACTTGTGTTGGTTACCAACAGAACGTCACAATTTTCATGCTAAATGTTGTTGTATTAGTACTTTTTTGTAGTTTTGTTGGTTCGTTAGCATTGCATAGCTTGACGCTGTGCGACGTGTCGCGTGACCCATATTTCGAGTACTATATTAATGTATGTATGTATTTATAATATTTCTAGATACATAGATATATAAATTTATACCTTGCTTGTGCTGCTGATGTTATACGACTCTTGACACGCACACATACATAAATTCATACATTATTAATATGTGGCTTAATCATTAAATTCTTGTTGGTATCGTTGAACACACACACACATCTAAATTGTGGCGCAGGTATGTCAGTCATAAATTTTCAAGCTTAAAAGTAAGTGAGCGTATATATATATATATGTATATGTGTTTTCGTGCATGTCACATCAATACATTTTTTTATTGTTTCTGCTTTTTTGCATGCATTATGCCGATTCGCGTGCACAAAGTTGATTGAACTTTTAAGTTTGCTGACAGTTTTCACACTTTGCACGCAAAAGGCGCCGACTATGAGCGCTAATTTTTTTTTCTATTATGTAGGCAAAAATTAATTTAAATACCATATATGTACATATATGGTGCATTGTGCTGTAGTTTGATTATAGCCGACTAATGGATTAGGCGGCGCACCAATTTGCCGGCGTGCACATACTTTTTTGAGTGACTAGCGAATGCAATTCGTTTGCAGGTGGAGCTTGGAATAAGTTGACTTATTTCCACATAATTAATTCAATATATACTCAAATTATGCAAAATAACGCCGTGCATTTCGAAGTTTTTTTTTTTTTTTTAATGAAAGAAATAATTTTCTCTTAACTGAGCGAACGTGAGTATTTTCCCCAAAAATATTTAAAGCATATTTATTTACGTATAACATTTTAAAAATACAATTTCGAAGTTGAAATTTTTATTCCGAAAATCTCCGAAATTTTATATTTATTCCGAAAACATGTTCAACTCTTAATTGAAATTATTTCCTTTTACAAGTTTCTCAAAACTAATTTCGGAGTCAAATACCATTTGGAATAACATAATTTAAACTGATCTTCGGAGTAAATATTTGAAATTATGCCTGTAATATAATTACTACTTGTATTATTCATAAGTTTTAGCGTTTGAAAATGAAATCTTATTTCATAAAGACACTTGTTAGTTACTCGGAAAGTATGTTCTTTAACTTGTTACTCTTTTCGGAGTTTGCAGTTAAATTAGTTTTTCTGAATTTGATATTGGAAATATTTATAATATTTTATTAGTTACATGATATTAAGACTTTGGTAGTTGGAATAATTTTCGGAGTAAATTTCATTTTCGGAATAGAAGTTTATACGCTATGGTATATTTATGTAGTATGGAAAACAGTTCGATAATATTCCAACAATTATATAATGCAAACGAAAACCATATTTTCGTGGTAAAACAATAATTCAAAGTAAAATTCGGAATAAGGCTAATTCAGTTAAATAAACAACATTAACTCGCTTTCCAGTATAAGATAATGAAATATACATACATACCAACTTGAGATTACTGTTTATACTTGAGCACCAAATAATTTTGGTGTTAATTTCTCTTATATGTTATTATTGTGGTTCGGCCAGTAAATTTGCCGTTTTGTGTACCTCTTTGTCTTATCTTAACATAATTCGAACATTCTTTCGCAAAGTTTAACACAATTTCAGAGTTATACAAACTTTAGGAGAAAATGATTACCGTAGCCTTTGAAAATTATTAGCTTTCGTATAAAATACTAAAATTAATATTAAACTGTGGTATAGAAATATCATAATATCGACGACTTTTCGGAGTTTATTCAATTTAAGTAAATAAGCAATGAGCTAAGAAATATTTTGTTATCCGAAGTACAAATTATCAAATAATAATTTCGGAGTAAATAAAATTTACGGAGTAATATTTATGATAGATTTTTTACTAAATTTCGGCTTGCAATTATTTTAGCACCGATTTTGAAAAGCTCTACAGATAAACGGCATATCAAAACATCTACGAATTTTGGAGGTTAAGCTTAAAGACGCATTATTAATTCGGAGTAAAGGAGTAAATATTTTGGTACACAAATTTTGGAATAAATTAAATTTTCGGAGTAATAAAAAATTTTAAAAGTTTTATATAAGATGATTAACAAATCATCGACGACTTTTCGGAGTTCACTCATTTTACTGAAATAAGTTAAATAATACATTATTATTCGTAGTAAAGTAAAATTAATTTTGATGAACCTTTCGGAATTTAAATTTCTGAGTAAATTAAAATTTTGCAGTTATACATATTTACTAAATATTTTTCGCTATATAGGATGCATTTTAAATCATCGGCTACTTTTCGGTATTCATTAAATTTACGAAAATAAGTTAAAAAATCTATTATTATTTGGAGTATAGTAAAAATAATATTTTAGAACTTTTTGGTATGCATATTTCGGAGTAATTTGAATTTTCGGAGTAATATTTATTTTAGATTTTTTACTTATTTTCCCAGCGGCACATCGAATTTTAAAAACATTGCGTATAAACAGCATTGTAGAACATCAAAAAATTTTCGGAGTTCTTTCAATTTTCGGAAATATGTAAAAGTTTGAAGGATGCATTGTTATTCGAAGTAAAGTATAAACAAATAAATTTCTGAGGAAATTTAATTTTCGGAGTAATATTTAGTAGCTGTATTTTAAAATTTTCGCTGTGAAATTATATTAAAATCGACTTTTAAAAGCTTTATTATTACTAAGAGATTTGGCATTTAAGTAACTGAGGTGACTACGATAATATCCCAAGTAAAAGCTGCCTTATTATTCACTTAACCTTCATTTATTAAAACTTTCAAATATTCGCATGAGTTGTACTTTTTTGCCCTGCGCAGAAGAAACGTAATTATGCAATTCCGTATGATTACAAGCCAATTTGACTTAATTACAGCAACACAATTTGCAAACCACAAAAAAAGTTATGAGAAAATAAATTCTCTCAACTTCACATTATTTACACTTTGTGGCGCTTACTTCAAGAACCTTTCACTTAGCTGTGCTGACCTGTTGTTGCTATTGTTGCAGTGGTTGATGACAAACAAAAAAGGAGCATTTCTAAACACCAGAATTGCGACGTTAACGACACACTAATGGACACTTCTGCTGTAACTACATTTATGTCAAGCGCTGAGCATTTATCGATCTTGCGTTGGCCATAAACAGTCCATTGCTGCCTCCGAGCACGCTCTGACACAACAGAAGCTATTCAACTTCAATTGCAAACGCGTGTTTGCCCATTAAATGTGTTTTGTTAAAAAATCAAACAATCACATATACAGTCACATCCTTACACAAACTTATGTTGTCATAGCGGCATATTAATGCTTGCTCAGCGCTCTCAATTGGAGATGCGGTCGCAATGATGGTCGTAGGGTCCGAACGCGGCAATTTAATGATATTAATAGCCTCCTCATAACAAAGCAGCGATGGAGAAATCGTCCTTTTAAACAGCTGCAGATAATTTTAATGACGGCATACCCAGATTCCCTAAGTTGGCAGTAAATGACAATTAATTAGGAATAGAAATTAAAAAAATACAGTAAAGAGCTTTTTAAGCTCGCTTAAGAGCTTAATTTAGGTAAGGTTACATTGTCGATCCTAATATGGATCCCACTTAGACAGCTTAGTATACCGGTCCTTTGTGGCACATAAATCTCAAATAGAAGATGATAGTACCCTTATAAATCCTCTGTCTGAGACTAAAGCGTATATCACAAATATATTGAGCTGTCAGTATTGGTTATGTCTCCTGATTTACCGAAGCTTTAACTGTCGAGATATTTCAGCTTCAGTCTTGCCAGAGCTGGACATTGGGAGCGAAAGTATCCGAATACTTCCACTTTACCAGTGGTCCAATGTCAGCGAGGTTATGACCAGACACTCAAACGAGTCCGATAATAAAGTAGCTTGATGTTATTTCTAGTAAGGATAAACTCTTCTTGACTAATTTGAAAGCACAGTTTGCGAGTTCAAAGGCACTTCATATCGCCGCTCTGCTGCGATTTTTTCAATACGGACGCCGCTCTTTTGAAATTGCCATTTCATAATGGAAAAATATACGATCCAACAACGAGTCGAAATTATTAAAATTTACTACCGAAATTCGGAGTCAGTGCACTGAACTTTAAGAGCTCTACGTCCAATTTATGGTCGCCATAATCGTACTGTCAGATCAACAATTGAGCTTCCAGTGGAAAAATTTGAATTCACAGTCACAGTATAAAATGCTCCCGTGTCAGTGGGAAAAACGTAGGGTCGAGATTTATCAAAATCAGTCTCTCACGCGTCGTTGTCAAGCGTTTGGGTATCTTTGTGATATCGTTGTGGCAAATTTTGCGAAAAGATCTTGGTTTACATTCCTACAAGATCAAATTGACGCAAGAACTGAAACCTCTTGCCCACCAGAATCATCGTATGTTCGTGAATTGGGCTGAGCAACAACTTAAACATGATCCGAATTTTCATCGAAAAATCATCTTCAGCGATGGGGCTCATTTCTGATTGAATGGCTTCACCAATAAATAAAATAGGCGTTATTGGTCAGGTAGCAATCCACGCGTACTCATGAGTCACCATTGCATCCCGAAAAAATTACGGTTTTATGCGGTTTATGGGCCGGCGGCGTCATCCGTGATGATCCAGACCGACACGTCAATGTGAATGGGAATCGCTACCGTTCAATGATAACCGAATACTTTCGGCACGAATTGGATGACATGGACTTAGACAATATGTGGTTTCAACAGGACGGCGCTACAAGTCACTTGGCGAGTTTCACAATCGATTTATTGAAAACCAAGTTTGATGAACGTGTTATGTAACAAAATGGCCCAGTTAATTGGCGTCCTCCGTCGTGCGATTTAAGGGCGTTGTTTGACTATTTCCTCTAAGGCTACGTGAAGTCAATGGTTTATGCCAACAAGCCATCTCCATCGTGCGTCCTCTAGGAGTAGCTTCTGTGATACAGTGGTCAAAGTTTTCAGGATTGCAATTGAAATAGAGCAGTATTTTATTGCTTATTTCGTATAAATGCTGAAGATGAACTGATATTCCAGGGAGCGCAAAAAAGCAATAGATACAGAAAAAGAAGAAGATTCCTGTATTTACCACTTCCATAGGAGAAATGTTTTAATCATATAGGAAACAACTATGCCTAAATTCCATTGCTAAATTTGGATGGTGATTCCATCCAATCTCCATCTCTATTCAGAATTCGACGTCTGCATCCGCAAAATTCGAACATAAAGATCTCAGTTCATAGAAGCCAAGTTCAGAATAACCGATAACTTCAGTGTTTAGAAAAATATTTATAGAAAAGAAATATAATTGCAATAATTCTCGTGCCATTCTATTAGAAATGCTAGCACTTTAACCCTTAGTAGATAATAGTTGAGTTATAATAGGTTGTCAAAAAAGTCTTGCAGTATTTACGCTAGTTGGCGCTGAAAGCGCGTAGTTCTAGTTTTATTCGTCGCATCGGATCATGCTATGTATACCTTTTTGGAAAGCTCATTTCACGCGCTAACACGTGTTTGATGGATTGTCGTTTCTTTTAAGTCGTTCGTGAGTTATAGCGTCACAAACATGGAGCAAAATGAAGCGAAAATACGGCGTATTTTACAGTACTACTACGATAAAGGCAAAAATGCAACTCAAGCCGCCAATAAAATTTGTGCAGTTTATGGACCCGAAACAGTTTCCATTTCCACCGCACAACGATGGTTTCAACGTTTTCGTTCTGGTGTAGAGGTGGTCGAAGATGCGCCACGCTCCGGAAGGCCTGTCGTCGAAAATTGCGATAAAATCGCTGAATTGGTCGAAAGAGACCGGCATAGTAGCAGCCGTATCATCGGTCAAGAGCTGGGCATGAGTCATCAAAAATTCATTTCAATTTCAATTTAAAAAAAAAATCAATAAAAATACCGCAAGACTTTTTTGACAACCCATTATACTACACAAATTTGCTTTGTCCCCAATCTAAAGAAATCTCTGTAAGAACAGCAACAAAACAGAAAAAAGTAAAACACAGTCACAGTAAACTGATACTCCGGCAGAGCGCCCAAGAGAACGTGAAAAATTCGTTATGCAAGCGAACACGTTCAATGCACACTAATACACATGCATACCTAAAGGCAGATTGAAGACAGTGAACCACAACCAAAGATCCCAGCGACTTGGATATCCCGCGTTTAAGCTGCGAACACGGAAAAGTGAAGCAGGGACGGTCAGAAAAAAGCGCCACGAATGGCAAAGAACAAAAGACGCAAGCCAGCTATAGAAGCTACAAGCAGCTAGCCACGAAGATGCCGAAAAAGCTTAGAAGTATCCGATGAATGCTGTTCGCGCGCTGCTCTATAAACCACACACTAACGACTTGTGGCCGCGGTGGCGGTGGCAGTGTCAGCATTAGCAATAGAAGCTCTAGAAAAAAAAAAGACATGTAGCAACAACAACTACATACATACACGGTGATTAGATGGCATTAGGAGCCTGCTTGGAGACGGAGGAATGCTTAAATGTTGGCAGATATTCAATATATGCTTGGAAACGGCAACCGCAAGGAAACGCTTGAAGAGCACTATAACTAACATTAGCAGCTAAAACAACAAGAACAGTGGTTGCAGCAGCCTCAGCAGCGGTAACAAGCGTTTGTTAATGCTTGAATTGCTAGAATTGTATGGAATGACGTGGAAATGAGATTTCCTGCTGTAACTTACATAAAAGAACTCGGTAGCTGCATGACTTAGTTGGCACAAAAGAACAAGCAGCAGCTAATTTGTATGTATGTTTGATTTTATGCGACCACTGCCGCATTCTTTGCGGTGATAAGTGCCCTGACATCTACCTTATATATTATATGTGGGTGCTTAGCCATGAATATGCAACTCTATATTAGACATGTACATACATACATACAATAATATATATGTGTGGTAAAAAAATATAAAATATATTATGCAGAAACTAGTATTTATTTATGCAGAAGAGTATAACAAAAAGTAAAGAAACCTGCAGTTGATGAGAAAAAGAGTTGAAGATGCTACAAATGCTAAGTAGGCAGTTAAGACAATTCTAAATGTCGTGAATATATCTTCTCAAGTAAAAACTTTTTCATACAAACACTTGCTGCTGATCGCTCAGTTTCTATGAAAGCTGTATGCCATTGTGATCCAAGTATAACAATCATTTCCACGACAAACACGTTAAGCTTACTTTAAAAGGAAAAAAAATTGAAGTTGCCACCTGTTTTTATATTTTATATATAAAGAAATATGACAGCTGGCAGTATAGCTTGAAATACTAATTACTATTAAAAACATGAGTTATGTAAACTCAAAAATTATTATTGTGTTGCCACCTGATTTAGTTTTATTTCTTCGAATTATGAATAACATCGAAGTATACATTACACTTTGATTAAAAAATTAAAAAAAAAAAAAAATTAGTGACTGCGTTTATAAAAATATGTTTTTGTGTTGCCATCTGATTCAATTTTTTTTTTTGAATTATAAATAACTTCGAAGTATGCATTACAGCTTAAGTAAAATTAAAAACAAATGGTGATTGCGTTAGTAAAAATATGTAAACAATCGGTGAAACTTAAAAACAAAATGAAGTTGCCACCTGATTTTATTTTCTGAATGTATGTTTTAAAAGTTTCAGAGCTTGCAGTACAACTAGAAATACTAATTACTTTCAAAAGCGTGAATTATGTAAAAACACATACATATATGTACTATAAGTGTTATGTGTTGCCACCTAATTTAAAATTTCGCTTCCAAATTATAAAACACTTCCAGGCTTGCAATACACCTTAAGTACAAGATATTAAACTTTTGTTTTTTAATTGTTGAGCAAACATTTAAACGACCAAAATGTGGAGTTACCACCTGGTTGATTTTTTTTAATATGAAACAACTTGAAATTTTCCAGTACAACTTCAAGTATTAAATATTTTGAAATCTTCAATTATATAAAAACAAATACAAAAGTTGTTCAGCGTTGCCACCTAATTTAATTTTCAGTACGAATTAAAATTAATTTTAAAGCTTGCAATACACCTTGAGTAGCAAATTATAAATAACGGTTGACTGTAAACTTAAAAGTGCACAAAAAATGGAGTTGCCAACTGGTTGATTTTTTGAAACCTGAAAGAACTTGAAATTTTCCAGCACTTGAAATATAAAATACTTTTAAAATCTTGAATTATTTAAAAACTAAAATATAAATGTTTTATGTTGCCACTTAATTTAACATTTTTCTTCCAAATTATAAAGAACTTACAGGCGTGCAATATACCTTAAGTACAAGATATTAATTTTTTATAAAAATTGAAAAGCAAACATTTAAACGACCAAAAGAAAAAGCAAAAGAGTTACCACTTGGTTAATTTCTTATATTTAAAAAAAATTTAAACTTTTCAATACAACTTAAAATATTAAATTCTTTGACAAGCTTGATTTATGTAGCAACAAATAATAAGTATTTCTAAGGTTGCCACCTAATTTAATTTTTTTGTCGAATTACAAATAACTTTTCTTAAGTTTGCATTATAGTCTGTGTATAACTATGTAACAAATGGCTGCGTTTATAAAATTCTTCAAGCAGGATTGCCACCTAGAATAAACTGAAAATATATACCAAACAGAAATTAATATAAAACTGATTTAGACAACAAAAAATGTTAACCATTAGAATTTAATCCTTTTATATTAAAGATACTTTTTCTGAATTAAAATTCTGTTCTTTTATTTAAAGCTTGTTTTATTATATGCTGACGATGTAAAACTTTTAAAACATATACTTCAAACAGCGAAAGATGTCAGAACAGACTTAAACAACCTAATGATAGAAATGGCATGCCAAACCTTAAAAATGTAAAACGATGTGCTTTTCACGTAGAGCTGTAGCACCCTACCTCATACGCAATACAAAACTTTAGGTTGGAGGAGTTGCCATTTGTTGATCTATTTTTTATATATTTAAAACAAATTGAAACTTTTCAATACAACTTAAAATATTAAATTCTTTGACAAGCTTGGTTTATGTTAGCAACAAATAATAAGTATTTTCTATTTCAGTTGCCACCTAATTTAACTTTTTTTGTCGCGAATTACAAATAACTTTTCTTAAGTTTGCATTAATAAGTCTGTGTATAACTAGGCAGTTTAGACCTTCACTTTTAAAATTTTAACAAATGGGTTAAACGTTTATCAAAATTCTTCAAGCAGGATTGCCACTCTTTACCATTAAAAAAAATAAACTTAACAAAATATATACCAAGCTTAAGAAATTAATATAAAACTGATTTGTAGTCAAACGACAAAAAATGTTAACGGACATTAGAATTTTCAACAAAAAACTCCCGATTCAAGAGAGACTTACTGAATGTCATACGAGCTTTATAACAACCGTTATATACATGCTTTGCTCCATTCCGTTAATTTTTAAAATGAAGGCAATGAATAAGTCTAAAAGAGATTTTTTGTAAAGCAACTTAAAAATTTGGGTATGACTCTCATATAAAAAATGATTATATATATATTTTGTAAAGCAAAAAAAATTTGAAAATCTCATATAAAAAAAGAAATGTTGGAAAATTATAGCAAAAAAAAACTTAAAATTGATTTTTTGACAGATATTTTTACAAAAAAATAAAAATTTCGCGACATTTTTTTTTTTAAATAGTTGTAATCGAAAACAATGTCCTTCATCCAAGTCTTTAAAAATTGTATCTCAAAGACCTGTGTAAAATTTCATGAAGATCGGTTGAGTAGTTCTCAAGAAATCATGCCAACCTTGCCAAGAAAAAGGCGTTAGGCCTAGCTAGCCTCGAGCGCAGAAGCTCTCAAGGCTGTATTTCCGAAACTAATACTCGGATCAACTTGAAAAAAAAAATCGGTTTTTTTAAATCCATAAACCCATGTAACTCCTTAAATTCCGACTTCGTATAAGTTTGCTAAATGAATATTCCGAACTTTAGTTGTCTACGGTTTCAGGACAATTTCGAATATATCAATATGTTCCTAACACGCGAATATTTTAGATTTAATTCTTCGGTATCTTGAAAAAGAATAGAATCTTTTCAGTACCGTAGCATTTTTCTTGCAAAAGTCTACAATGAGTATCTAACGGCGATATACGATATAAGATCTTTGGAGGGCCGGTCTTTTTTTATAAAGAGATTACATGAGGCAGTAAGGTGCCGTTGCATGCAACAAGACTGCATACGAAAGCAGAAGGTGTTGCACTCAACATAAACAGCGTAAATAAAAGTTAAAAAACAATAACTACAACAACAGTAAAAAGAAAACATTGGTGACAAGAGATTTCAAAGCGCATGCAAAGTTTTTTCCGCGCTTTGTTAGGCAAGGCACTATGGCGTGGAATGAAATATGACAGCTTGAAGCGAAAATTAAAAAAAAAAAAAACAAAAAACAAAAGTAAAAGCACAGAAACAAAACTTTTTTTTCAAAAAGAAGTCTAAATAAGTTAGCTAAAACTTTTAAAGCAGCGAAAATGCAAAGTGACAGCTTGCAGAAGCAATCCTTCAAGCCTAAAGGCTCAAGCGAATGCCGTGTCATTGAGGAAATTATGTTGGCCGTAGTTGCGTGGTAAGCTGTGAAAGAGTAAGAAAAGTTTGCGAAAAATTCAGTCATAGTTTGACGTTTGATAAGCCTAGATTAAAGTGATTTGGGTTTTTAGGGTTATGTATGGTTTTCAATTTTCTTAGAACTCAATTGACAGCAAACAGAGATAGTTTTTAAATTGGTTCGAAAGATAAAGTACTGTATATTAGAAAGAGAAAAAAATACTATCATACTATCTAACACTGCTCATTCTATACCAACTGTATTCACTCCGTCAAACACTGGAGAGTGGCGTATCGAACACGCAACAAGTATTATATATCAAATAGCGATATTGATAATTCTGTAACTGTCTTTGCATTAAGGCGGTCCTTAAAAATAAATGTTTTAACCTCATCACGTACTTCAATTTTATTAGAGAGTGGTATTACAACTAAGTCAAGTTACGCAAACAACTAAATCAATATTTTTTAGACTTGCCTACCCCTAAAAAAGCTTTCAAAATAATTTCTCCGTTTTTTATATAACATAAAACCAAATTCAACTGTAAATTCTGGAAGCAACCAGTTTAAATCTGAGACACCACTTAATATCGAGAAATATTATTATTCCGTTTCAACATTCACACTTTTTCATTACTTTAATTTCAACTTTTTTTCCTTTTTACGCACGTAAAGTGCTGGTGGCATGCCGCAAGTAAGCCACACACACGCAATCATATACGAGTTGCCGCACGACCTAACCGCACTAAGCCGACGTCGGGCAGCAGCCGCAAGCACTAAAAGCAGCTCACGCGCACAACTTCACTACGCCTGTGCTTCTTGCCATGCCTTTTCTGATTCTATGTGCTGGCACTTGCCTGGTATTCGCAGGGCACACGCTTCACGCTCGTTAAACGCCGAAGAAATTATGCGATAAAAACATTTTAATTTTAAACTGAAAAAACGCGAAAAACTAATCGGAAAAGTGGAAAGTTAACAATGCTTTTGGACTTGTTTTTTTTATAGTAACTAGGTGAATATTCTAAGAATTTTTCCATTTTACTTCCAATTGACAATTAAGCGGTCGAGGAAATGTCAAGTAAAAACAAATAATTTGCTAATTGACTCAATTAAGTCTTGAAATTGTACGGCAGCTTTGAGCCAACTCCGGTCCGGTTCTTTAATTGCGAAGGTGCCGCTGGCCAGCTGGTCGATGTCCTCGTAAAAATTAAGGCTGACATCGCCGCCGTCCAAGCAGTGCAATGGATGGGACTAGGACTGAGACGAGAGTAGATCCTTTGGGCATTTACTACAGTGCCCACATAAAGGAGCGCAAATTCGGTGGTGGGAAAGGTACTTTGTTGGCGAGTCCTCTCATTCATCCCAGTGGATGAACGTATAACCAACATATCGCTGATTTTCGCCCGCGCCCCGACGGAAGAGAAGGACGATGTGACCAATGATGCCTTCAATGAGCGCTTGGAGAGCACCTAAGAGAGCTGACCCCGCCACGATGTTAAAATCGTGCTTGGCGACTTTAACATCAGGGGAGCAAAGGAATTATCTTTGGCACAACGGTCGCTAAATCCAGCCTCCATGATGAAACATTCCCAATTAGGTTGAGGCTGATCGACTTTACCGGGCCCGAAATATGGTTATCTATAATACTAGATTCCAGCATAGGAAAATTCACCAAACTACCTGGCTGTTTCCGTATCGAAAAGCCACCAACCAAATCGATCATATTGTGAAAGACGGAAGAAACGTCTCTAGTGTTTTAGACAGGTCACGAAAGAACGAGGTTGACATGAAACGTTACGGAAATTCACGTTCAGAACCATGACCATCTGTACCACCAATCTAATGACGACGTAACATCGAACGTTCTTGAAGTTCTGCCAAGGTTTTAACATCACGGAGGCACCTATTATATAACCTTGAAAGACGTTTCACCACGTTGTCACTTTAGCATACTGAGGTAACAGAATGCCACAGTCGTCAGTCCGAATTCAACGTTCCAAATCGCAGTACTACTTCGCTTGGTTTGCCGTCTCCGCTATGCTCTTGGTCGGGGGCTGCTTATGCTACTTACAACTGTGTAGGCTCTTCAAAATCCGCCCGGCTGATATTGGCAGTTTGAGATTTTTTATATAACGGCTTCCGTTGTGGCGTCTCGCGTTGCTCTGTTGCTTCTCTTTCGTAGATAGTTGTTCCCTCGAGGCAGCCACTTAGGGGTTTTGGGTGCTTATTTTGAGGCGATATCTTTCACCACATCATCGTAGATTCATATATATTGCTTCTTTCCTGTTGCTCTTGGTCAGGGGCTGCTTATTGAGGATTCACAGATAGGAACAGCCTGAGCATAATCAGATAAATTAAGAGAGTAACTTCCACAGCCTTAGAGGTAAACACTGTTTGGAGAGTTTCTTGTCACCAAGCCGGTATAATGAACGCAGCTCTTCTTGCTACGAGTTGTGTATGCTTCAAGAGTTACAAACTCTAAATCTAATTCCTCTTTAAATTAGTTATTAAAGACATAACAACAACATGTTTTATCCAAACTCAATATCCGCTTGGCCCTCATGCAATTATGTAATCATAAGCCCCGCTTTACGAAATCATGTCATATTAGTTACGGCATCAATTATGCACGCCTACATGTTTTCCAACTTTTACGATATAATTTAATCTGTATTGCGGTCATTAAATGTTTTCTCTACCCCATTTCGGTGTTATGGTCTTTCTTCGACGGAGATAAAACCAAAATAAAGAAAAACGCCACAGGAAAATGCTCGGAACATAAAAACGCTTATCAATTCAAAAGCGAAAAGTGGAAGGAAACATTAATAAAACAACAAAGTAGTAACAAAGGAAAAGCGAAAATACACATACACACTCACAGACACAGAAAAACTGAAGTGTGTAAGTAGTCCAAAAAGGCAATTTCTTGCTCAACGGAAGTGCTTATTTGTAGTAACTCGACACGAAGGACTTCAAATCTTCAAACATTCAATTCTGCCTCCGAACTTCTTATGCACTGCGACTTCGCTAAGCGACTGGACTTTTGTGGCGCTTTATTACCGCAGCTGAGGAAGTGCTGTGTAGTGTTGATGGTGTAACAACGGCATGTTGCGAGCGCTACGAGGAGAAATGCTATTAGCTTATGAGCTTTAATTTTTCTTTTCGTATTGTTAAATACTGCCAGAACTCTATATTATTCGTAGAGCTTTCGAAAGCTTTTAAAATGTGCAATGAAATTTTTTGAAAATGTCTTTAAAAGCCTTAATTTTTTATTCAGAAACATAAATTTTGCATAGAGCTTTCAAAAGCTCTAAAAATGTTCAAAAAAGTTTTTCGAAAACGTGAAAGCTTTCAACTTTATGTTTTACAGCTTTCAGTTTCAGTCAGAGAATGTTAAAAAATATTCAGAATAAAATTCTCTATTTCAGTGAAATGTTTTGCAGAAAGTAAAAGCTTTCAACTTTGTTTTTTACAGCTTTCGTATTTATTCCAGAAAAGCTGACAATTCATTGATAACAGCGAACGTATTTTTAACTTTCCAACAATATTTGGAACAAAACTGCTACGAAGCTTTTGTGCTTCCACGAAATTAGCTAAAATAACAACTAAACGCGAAGCTTGAATATTTCTTTTCGTATTATTAAAGACTTCCAAAATTATATTTTTTTAACAGAGCTTTCGAAAACTTTAAAGATATTGAGTGAAATTTTTTGTCAAAGTGAAAGCTTTCAACTTTATATTTTATAACTTTCAGTTTCAGTCTGAAAATGTAAAATAATATTCAGAATAACATTCTCTGGTTCAGAGAAATTTTTTTAAAAAGTGAAAGCTTTCAGCTTATAACTTGGTACTTTATAGCTTTCCTATTCATTGTAGAAAAGTTGACATTCCATTGATAACAACGAAGTTATTTCTAACTTTCGTACAATAATCTGAACAAAACTGCTACGAAGCTTTTATGCTTTCAAAAAGTTGGGCTTAGAACTTTAGTTGCAACAGTTTAAACTCAGCGGTATTAATTCTCATGCTTTACAAAAATTTTTAGTGCCTAAACAAATAAAAAAAAAAAAAAAAAAAATCAAATTTTTGAAAATAATGCAGACTAAGGAACTTTCACTATTAGCTTTCATGTCGTCAAAACTTATTTTGTGTTAAAACTATGTCGCAACTATGGGGAACAAAAACTGATAATTGAACAATATCAATTCAAAAGCTTTACAAACTTAACTTAAGAAAGCATATCAAAACCAAAAAACATAAATACTCGTTAAGCTCCGGGAATTTTCAAAAAAGAACTTTGATGCTTTCGTCCGTTTAATCTTCGAACAGTTTTTTAGTAAATGCATTTTCGTTGAAAAAGTATGCAATAAGCTCCATCAAAATTGTAAAAGCTTTAGACCACCTTTATGTAAGAAGCTTTTTAGAATGGTTTCAAAACGCCAATATTCGTGCTTCGGAAAGTATTTTACTTTTAATCCACACACTTTGTACAAATAAAGCCAATTGGAGTAAATTACGACTTTTCACTGCGAAAGCTTTCACTTAAATCACAAAAATTTTCATTTATATATATGCTGAGTCTTCTACAATTTAATAATTACCACTCTGCACTAAGAAAGCTTTCACTATGTGGTCGAGCTTTCACTAAAATCGCATAAATTTTCACTTACATATTTATATGTATATACCTGAGTCTGCTACAAGTATTGAAATGCAATATTGGAGGTGTTTAAAGAAAACAAATTGAAGTAAATTACGAATTTTACCTATAAAAGCTTTCACTATGTGGTCGAGCTTTCACTGAGAACACATAAATTTTCACTTAGATATTGAAAGTAAGCACATTTTTGAAGCATATACTATATTTAAAAGAGCTTTCACTTACAAAAATATCGGAGCTTTCACTGATATAAAGCTTTCGTTATAATTTATTTAAGTAACAGCAGGGCATTCGCTGTCTCACTATTGACCGTCACTCCCACCAAATAGTTAAATGTTTGCAATCATGACTTCACGAAATTTGGCATGGGTTTTTGCCCAAAGCAACAGTATAATTTCCGAAGAAATTATTTAGATCGGACTACTCTAGCATATGGCTGCCATACAAACTGACCGGTCAAAATTAAGTTCTTGTATTTTGTATATGTGAAGGGTATTATTGCAACGGTGAACATGAAGTTAAAGTACTTTCTTGTTTTCCTTAATTTTTTTCTTATTATTTTTCCGCGTGTTTGCAGTTTCTTCTGCACAAAATCCACCCATTCTCTTATTGCCGATATCCAACAAGCATTGCAGTGGCTTATCTCTGTTTTATGCCCTCACATTCTTACACTTGGCAGCATCGTAAATAAATATATGTGTATAAGCAAGTACAAGTGTACATATACTTGTACGAAAATGCGGGCTGTGTTACATACTTTTGTATGCACGAGTGTTTATACAGTACTTGTAGCATGTAGTACAGGTCATATTGTAGTTTCAGTTACTTTGCAACTTTTGCTGTTGGCCTCGCCACGGCTCAAAGTCACAGAAAAGTAAAAGGTTTGGTGCAGAAAAAAAGTAAGACAATTGTCTAGAGATAAGCAGCATTTGGGCAAAAGAAACGAAAAGTCGCTGATAAAATGCAGCATGAGAAGAAGCGGGTATAATGGTTGTACAAATAGGCCTAAATACTATTGTGGGCAAAAAATAGTAAGACTTTTTAGTTTAAATTTCTCGCGAAAACCCATTTATTGAAATATTGAAAAATATATTGGTAACCAATACATGATAATTGCCTCCGCTTCGCCAAACGTTTCTGAAATCTCAGCATTCATTATTGGATAATATTCGACCGAATATACTACGTCTAACACACAATGAAGAAAACATAGCAACCATAGCTGAGAGTTTACACGAAGACCGTGGAGAGTCGATTCGGCGCCCTTCGCAGCAACTCGGACTGACGTATGCAACAACTTGAGCATTTTATGTCGAGAGCTTAAATTAAAAGCGTACAAAATACTGTTTGTGCAAGAACTAAAGCAGCCCGGCGACCCCAAGCTATATCGCTTCGTTCTATGGGCTCTTGACAAGTTCCAGGAAGATCCGACCTTTTCGAGCCAAATTTTGTTCAGCGATGAGGTCCATTTCTAGATCAATGGGTACGTAAACAAACAAAATTGTTATATTTGTTACGAAGAGTAACCTGAAGAGATTCAAGAGATGCCATTTTATCCAGAAAAACAACGGTTTAGTGGGCCAGATGAGTTATCGAAAATTAGACTCAACGAATGGGTCATATCAGACGTAGTCCGGCCATCATTTGAAAGAGATAAACTTCCAAAAATAAGTCTCAAATAATATTATTTCGTATGATAATAAATATTCCTCCTTAAATTTGAAGTTTCTAGGATTTTTTCTTTAAAAAAGTACGGGTCACATTATATAAAATGTAATACTTAAATACCTAAACTCGTCCAACTTCATAATATCGAGTTAGGTTATCAAGCGCTCTCTTCAATAAATATACCTGAAAAGGAATTTATTCTATAAGGTAACTTCGATATCTCATTTTTGATGAGATGTTGTGATCTCTCACAGTGAAAACTGATGTACGACTGATAGAATTTCTAAATTTACATATGGTACACTTCTCTGACTTCAAACAAAAATCAGCACACAATTAAACGCACATGACAAATCCCAAAAGAATACCTTCGCAACCATAAGTGATACTTGTGCCTGCTACCGCATGAAGCTTAACAGTACCACCGAGGCCAACAAAATCCAGGTGTTACTGACAATTTCACGCTTTAGCAAACACAGTTGCAAATATTTACAGACAATTGATTGCTGAATGGCTTTTGCAGACTATCAAATTGTATTATAGAAGGCTTATTTATAGGCAAACAGATAAGAATTGTAAATGTATTGAGTAGTAGCTCTGTAGGAAAAGAATTTAAATAATAGCATCAGCTGTTATTTTGACAGTGACAGTTCTCTCACTCTCATTAAAATAATAGCATCAGCTGTTCTTTTGACAGTGACAGTTCTCTCACCTTGAGCAACCCTTAGAAAAGCTGGATGGCCAAGGTTTTTACTCATGTTAGATCAAAACCTTAGTGGAGGTTTACATTTTCGATTTGTCTAAACTTTTGTCTAAAATTTGTCCAGTCTTTTTTTTGTCCAGTTTGTCCATAATCCACTAAGAATATCATATTTTTTCTTTGCATATTCTGGTGTTCTTACGACCGAATAAAACTTAACATTATCGAAGGAAAGCTAATGTTTATCCGAGAATAATAGCAAGACCAAGATTCCAACATTATAATGATAACCTGTAAAATGCTCTGCAGGGAATGTTGTAGAAATATTCCTATATACATAAGCCTCTATATAAAAAACTTATTAACATATAAGGGTTTTCATATGTTTAAGGCAATAAACGGCTGTCAGACCACAGCGACAAATGGAGCTTTAACTCAGCACCAAAATTGTTGTATGAAACCTATAAGCACCTGAAAGGGATGAGCTATGATGACAGTAAATGAGCACAAGGGAATCAGCGATGAGCATTGGATGAGCTTGAGTAAAGTTGGAGCACACACATATAAATTTAGAAATTATTGCGGCATAAAGAAGGCTCATTAGACAGCACAGTTGGCAAAACGTAATATGCAAATGTTGCAGACAGAATTTCTACAGATGCTAGATATGAGAGAATTATTTATAATAATTTTTAGGCGTGTGTAGGGGACGTTAATATAAGAGCTGCAAACAGCTGTGAGAGTGCTAAAATACGAAGTTAGAGAAACAGAGAGCGCTGCCAATGTCCTTTATTGATTTTAAACAGCAAAGCTGTTAGAGTCAGCCCATGCAGTCGGCTGCGCGCTCTGCCATTGATTATATGCGGAGATGAAGTAAGCATAACACTGCTAAAGTTCAGGAGAATGAAAGTCGGCATAAAAGAATGTAATAATGACAACAACAGCGGTGTCAATAATTCTGCTTAAATAATGTATACTTAAATAAAATTTATTCTCAGCAAAAATATTGTTGAAGACAATACTAGCCAGCGGCGAGAATTAACTTGCTAAAAAATAAAAACAACAAGCAAATTAAAACATGAATGAAGTGCAAGAGGGCAATGTGAGTGGGCGACGATGCCAAACAAGCCGAAATGTAGCAACAGTCGCCGGTCGGTGCTGCTAGTAAAGCTAACAGCGCTGCGCTCAAAATATCACTTCGAAAGAGAGGCAAAAGGCAAGTAACTGCTCTGACAAAAACAAACCAAAGTTAAAAAGTCAACTGCAAGCGCTACATAAATAAGACGTTAACAGAGCTGCTTACAGACTAACATACTGTTAATGGAATGTTAGAGACGCGGTGATTTATGCTGTTTTAATCTATATTATTATATTATAACGAGAAGATATTTTTATACAATATAATACAAAAGAACAAAATTATATGAAAAAATTAAAAAAACAAGAAAATAATAAAATAATAAAATTACAAATTATAAAAAAAATAATAAATAAAAATAAATTAAGTTGCAAGAAATAAAACACTGACTTCAGATGAAGTAATAGCTAACAGAAAGTTTGGAATTTTTTATTATGTCGTTTTTGACAGATCACACGTGAGTCGTGTCAAGCTATCATGTTCAGTATTGTTTGGCATTTCATCATATCACGTTTTAGTATGGTATAAGCCTTGTAAATCATCCAGAAGTATTACGCAAATTCACTATGTACGGTGGCTTCGCCCAAAACACAGTCTTCTTGGATCAGACCATTTTTGAATTCATGGCTTCATCAACAAACAAAATTGTGGAACGAGTCCTCATTTGATGCAGGAAACGCAATTACATCACCAAAAATTTACCGTTTAATGCGAATTGTGGTATGGCGGCATTATCAGGCCCAATTTCTTTCGAAATGTGTCATAAAATACCGTTATGTTATGATTCAATGATTTCCGAATGCCGAGATGTCATAAAACGCATTATTACTGGCAATGAGTTTTAGATCTATGCTTACGACCCGAAAACAGACGATCATTCGACCGAATATCGTGGTGAAGGTGAGCCGAATTCGATAAAACCACGTAAAAGCAGGTCAAAAATTAAGGCTATGTTGCCAGTTTTATTCGAACTGTCAACAAGGAATACTATTTAAGTGTTATGCGTCGTTTGGCTGAAGCTATTCGTAAAATAGGTCGGAATTCTGGGTCGACAACCACGATTATACAAAAACTCATACTGCATTGAATCTTCATGACTTTTTCGCCAAATATCGTGCGGCAACCCCGGTATTCGCCTGAACCGTGTAACTTCTATTCAGCAAACTCAAACAAGCGCTACATTAAACGTGAATCGCTACCCGATTCGAAGACTATTCCGGAAATTTACTTCAACGAGTACTTTGATGATTGGAGAAAACAATGGCTCAAGTGTATTGGGTCAAGGAGGATTACTTTGAGGGGCCGACATAGATTTTGAAGAATAAATTGAGATTTTAAAATTATGCACAAAGTCTTACCATTTTTTGTCCACAGTAGTACGTATTAGCGAAATAAACATAGAAATCTATTTACATACACACGTGCCTACATACTTTATTGAGCGTTTTGTTGTGAACCGCTTTTCCGGCAGCAGCTTTGCCCGGTCAGCTGAAGAATGAGCCAGTCGGCTGTGCGGCAATAATTTCTTTATTTTTGGAAATTTTCGCTTTACACTCGCCACATATTTTACACTATTGTTAATGCAATAACAAAAATAATAATCACAAATTTGTATGCAAATTTCGAATAGTGAATTTTCTTAACACTGATTAGCTATTTTCTCTGTTACTTTACTTGGCAATCACGTACAGTTCAGTGGCACGAAGTCGCGAAAAAACTTCTTACAAAACTTAAAAAAGCAGAAAAAGAAAAAAGAAATCTCAAAGAATTACGCGACTTTTCAGCACTATTGTTTGACATCTATTTCAAATTTACTTTTGCACCCTTTCAATATTTTATTTGTTGCTAACACACACGCACCTGTCACCAACAGCCATCGGCTGCACTCTTTGTAGCTGTGTGTATGTATGTATGTATGAAAACACTCACTGAACTCGAGGAGCAACGCGCTAACACGACGACCATCACCAGTATATCTTTGACAACGAACCAACGTGGATAACGGCGAAACGAAGACTGCACTGCATGCGCGCCCCCAAAGGTAGTCAAACAGCTAAAACCAAGCCGAGGCAGCTAGCCAAAGCAAAGTCAACAACAGCAACAGCGTAAATGTATTGAAAAAGCACGGCAAGCAAGGCGAACAACTGCACTCATTCGGCGAGCGTAGTGTCAGTGCAGGCACATGCTGTTCGGATATGTTAGCGGCTGACGTTGACGCGCATGGCTACGCTGACGCCAGAGCAGCTGTTAATATGTGGACAGCATTCTGTTCGGCGTATGTTGTTTGCGGTTCTGTTCGTTCAGGCAGAGAACATACAATTTTTTATCGAAGTAATTGCGCGTTTGGGGCGAAACGTGTTCGATTGCACTGAGTCAATCTGTAGTTGGGAGAGCCCTGTGTTTATGTGAGTGGTCTGAGAGGCACTGTTTTGTACCGCCATTCATCCTATGGTAAATGCTAAGTTTTGGGAAGGACAGGTGAAAATTTCCCACTAGATATTTAAAAGACTGATGATCTGTCTGTATATGTGAGATATTAAATTGAAAGCGTACAAAATACGGATTGTGCAAGAACTGAAGCCGCTCGACCCGCCCAAACGATATCGCTTCACTCTATGGGCTCTCGAAAAGTTCCAAGAAGATTCGATATTTTCGAACCAAATTTTATTCAGCGTTGAGGCCCATTTCTGAAAAGATTCCAGAGCTGTCTTTCCATCGAGTAAAACAATGGTTTGGCGTGGTTTGTAGACCGATGGAATCATTGGTCCACATTTCTTCAAAATTGATGCCGGTGAGCGCGTAACCGTCAATGGCGGCCGTTATCTCTTCATGATAACCAACCATTTGACACACATCGCATTAATCAACGGGTTTATTGAGAGAACACTTCGTTGAGCAGATAATTTCACGATTAGGGCTGGTCGATGGCCATCAAGATCATGTGATATCACACCATTAGAGTGTTTCCTGTGGGAATATGTAAAGTTTATGTGGACAATCCCGCTTCGATTCAGACCTTGGAGCAAACCATCACGCGTGTCATTCGCCAGTTACCAGTCGAAATACTCGAACAAGGCATCGAAAATTGACCTCAACAGTTGGACCATCTGAGGCGTAGCCGCGGTTAACATTCGAAGGAGGTAATCTTCAAAACATAAATACCAAGGACTGTTATTTCAAATGATAATAAACAGTCCCCATTAAATTATAAGTTTATGTTTTTTTTTCTTTAAAACAGAAAGTAGGGAACTTCGAAATGGATCACCCAGTGTTACTCCGTATAGCACTTAGAACGACGCATTTCTGTTCTTTACAGACAGAGGATCTCTATAACATCGTGAGCACGAATCGATCGTTTTTCTTTTGTGTGTGATTTTCAAAGTGGTGGCGTTATCAGATGCCTTGATACTAGACTATATTTTAGACTTTACATGGCATCTGTTTATATATCGCAGTCATATGAATGGGAAATAATATCATCATAATCGAACTCAAACCAAAATAAATTGTGAGTTTCAGCTCCAGTTTTAAAGCAGTCTGACTTTACTCTTCTTCTGAGTTTACCAATGTCTCTAAGATGGCAGAAGACCCGTCGACTTTCAACGTTTCCAGTACAGTCGTACGTATCGGAAAGATTGGACGGTGGCGGCGTCAACACAGACCCGAACTTGTGTCTTTTCAAGTATTGCCAGTTCGGCAACGATTCAGCAAAATCTTTTCAAAAAAGCTCTTCTATGGTGGCTGAACACAGCAACAAGGGCAAGGGCACAACTGGGGTACATATGTATATGTAAGTAGTATCTAGAGACTTAAACATAGTTCGCATGCAATTTTGCGTATTTCACGACTGCATATAATGGAATACGCATAACAATAACAAAAACATCTGTTTGCGCAAGTGTACGCATGCGCTGAAAAGAATTTCAATTGTGATTTCATGTTGCTATTATATTTTTGTTTTGCTTTCATTTCTGCTACTAGCTGCATTGTTCTGTTGCAATAGTCTGCCAGCGCTGAGATGCAATTTTTCACTTTTTATCGCAAACTTGTTCGCATTCTTCTTATACTTTGTTAAGGCGAACGCGCGCGCGCCTATAATGCGCCTTCGCCAGTGGGGTTCCTTGCATCCGTTCAGGCAGACAATTTCGGGCATTCCGTTTTCATTTCAGCCGCTTGCTCCACTTCCTTTACATCTACTCGGAGAGTCATATCCCATTGAGCATTCAGTTCCGTCGACTCCTTGGCGCGCCGCTGAGTTTTCATTGTGACTTCAATTCGATTACCGCGCATGACTATCGCTATTGTTGTTATTAATATCCTTGGTATATGATGTTGCAACTATTTTTGTTCTTTATTGCGATTATGGATCGGCCGTTGCCGCTAACTTGCTGCTGTTGCAGCACAATCTACTCCTACGCCTGTTCTACTTCTTGTCCGGTTGGGGTTATACCCGTGGTTATATGATTGAAATTATTATTTCACTTTGATTCATCTAACTGTCATTTTAAACAGTTTTAAGGAAAAGCGAAAGGAATTTCGAACCAAGAATAAGAGAAGACTGCGAATTATTCCTTTCGAACTTTCCTTTATTCCTTTCTAACTTAAGTTGATGCCTACAAAACTGACATTAAGACATAAACTTAAAAAGAACACCGGAACTTAAAAATGGTTTGGAATTTCTGCGAAACTCTCTTTTATCTATCCAGTGCTGTATTTAGATAATTTGCTCACAAGTCTCGTTTTCTAAACAAAGGTCCAGCTATAGATGACACTCAAACTAATTTTCTGAATCCAAAAATTTTTATCGAGAAAAATATATCCTTCACTTGCATTTAGTGGAGCGCGAAAGTGTTCCCAAACTTCTGACCATTATTCCTTACGAAGGAAGCAGTAACCAAGTTCTTAATCCTTCGGAGAAGTTCAATGAACTTTCCTTGTTGACACTTCGTCGACCGTAGCCTTTTAAAAAATCATCGGTTCACAAATATGGTAACCTTTGCTTTAATTCGTTGAAATTCATCCTCATACCACCGATTGCGGTTAGAGTTAATGGTTCTCTCCTCCTCTCCTCTCCTGTTACTAAGACGACAGCTAGACTAATCTTAGCTAACTAACCATTGTCTCTTAAATTCATATGAAGATGTTGCACTGCCAGCAGGAGCAGTCAAAAGGCAGAGATCAGCTAAAGAATCTAAACCGTCAGCCCACGGGCCAAAGACGAAGGGAGTGTCGATCGGAAAGTTGTTTGTGTTGTGCCCCGGAACCGCATTATCAGTGGTGAGTTGGATCCCGAAAAATCCCCAGAGCCCAATTGAAATGGGCGCAGCCGTGCTGACAATAGTCTCGGTTAGGGAAGTATACTCCCGAGCCAGGCCGGTAGCGTTCGACAGGAAAACGTTTCCGTCACGGACAAAGATATGAATCCCGGCTACATAATCGCAGCCGGACCAGAGACAGATCAAAATGAGAACATGTAATGGCGAGACGTTGATTCAGCTTTATAAGGCCACAGCTTTATAAGGTATACCTCGGAGCTCGGAGCTTGGCTAGTAGCGCGCATTAAAGACATCCCAACTGCAAGGGTATGGATTCCGGCTACACCATCCCAGTCGCAAGAGTGAAGATTCGTTAAGGTCTTCGAGGAGCTCGTAACAGAATCTGGTACGAGGACTAAAAGTGCCACGATGCAGATCCTGCTACTATTAACAAAAGAATCCATAGAATCGCTTACGAAAAGTGGCGGAGAGATTCACGAAGGTAAAGATGATGTCTTACAAGTCAGACGCCCATGCTGCAGACCACCTAGCATCAGAAAATAAGATGGGTGAAACCGAGGAAAATCACATGGAGTGCTCGAGTAACGTAGAAAGTATTTTGTAAGGTGCGTGTTATTTGGAATCTGAGCTTGTAGATAGTATCTCGGGAAGACACAGATAAATCAATAGCTAATGGGTCTTCTTCAAATTAATATCCATTATCGCAAATTGCCTTTATTAGCTCTTATTCACAGCAAGGTGGCAGAACAGTCTTTATTTCGGAGTCATGGGTTAATGGGGCGTGTATTTGTAGACTTTCGACATCGAGCTACAAACTATACCTGGCAAATTGGGGAAATTGGAGAGTTAGTACAAATATAATGGCTAAGAAAAGCAAGCTACTTTTAGTAAGCTACGAGCCGGATAAAAATATCTAATTCCTTAAAGCTTTCATAGCCATTATTCCTGAAAACGACGTTGATAGAGGCGTGGTGTACTGCTGAGTATTTATAAGTATTCTTACCAAAAAATAAAAATTTCTGAACAAATGGAATACTGGGTCGAAGATGTTAGAGTTCTTGCTGGCATACGGAAAATACTATAATAATTATAGATGTATGTGTTCGATTTTTCATTTTCTCACTCACTTCGTTGGAAGTTCTTTCAAAATGACTCTAACTCTTTGTCACATTTGGTCTAATACTCTTATTAAATGCAGAAGAATCCATACTAGAGCCTCACTTTATCCGTCAATTTGTATGGTAGCTATACGCCTCTGTGCTCTGATCACAGCAATTTCTTCGGAGATTATAGCGATACCTTAGACAATAACCGAAGTTTTCAATACAAGCACTTGATTCCGATTGTTCAGTTTGTTGTGTAAAAAGTTATGTGCTATATATGTAGATCTGATATCAGCAATTCTGACTAATGAGCCGCTTTTTTGGGAGAAAAGGACGTTTGCAAAATTTCAGAGCGATATGTCCAAAACTCAGGTAGTAGTTGGAGTATAGGCAGACATACAGACGGACATGGATAAATCGACTCAGGTCGTCAGATTGATCATATTCATATGTATGTTATAGGATCATCAACGTTTCCTTTTGTTGCAAGCTTCGTGGCAAACTTAATGTACCCAGTTTAGGGTGTGAAAAGGAGTTATAGTGACCAACATCTTAAGAACATGCTGAAGATGGTATTAGCGGACTACAGGGAAGTTTGGATGTCAATGTAAGCATTAAAACCACACATAGGACTCCTAAACGACTCCTTACAGTCGAAGATAAAAGCACGTGAGACTTGAAACCACACAAGAATTTTATTTTAAAAGCTGTTTTGGGTTTAATTTTAAAAGGTGAAACAAAACAAAAGGTTATGAGGAGAAGAACAGAAAGAGAAACCGTGAGGTTATACAGAAGAAAACATTAAAAATGTTCGCGAGGAAGTTGCTGGATGAAAATTATGATGCCATCTTCTTATTCAACATTTGTTAACGATATCAGCATAGTTCGGTGTGCTAAAAATCGAAAATATTACGAAAATAAGTATAATAAAACTGATGGCATGCTACCGGCGAAGAACTCAGTGTCTATCCAATGGCCCTTCGCCATAATAAAATCTATTTTATATTATAACTCCATGCGCTATCTTGGTTCTAGATTTCAAACAGCTACTTGAACTTTAATTAAAGTTTATGGAAAAGAACATTTATCATTACATTTAT